>NC_092868.1:60420381-60440035 GCF_032062135.1 Pyxicephalus adspersus
TAATAATAATAATAATAATAATATCAGACATGTTCTATACGTGTTAATAATACTAATAATAATAATAATATCAGACATGTTCTATACGTGTTATAATAATAAATATAATAACAGACATGACGTGTTACCTGTAAGTCTTCTCCATAGAACTCCACCATGGATGTGTCTGCCACAAGGAGAACTTCCACAAAGTGCTCAGATGACACAAACCTCCTGGGTCGGTTTTGGGGGGCAGTGCCCGCCTGGTTGATGGGTATTTTGGAGACGCTGCGTACACCATGGGGTGGGATTTGGTGTCTCGGGTCAGTGGAGGAAGGTCCAGGTGTGCCATATTTTCCAGCATTCCTCTCCTCCACCTGTGCCGCGTCTTCCTTATATCTTCTTTTATCTTCTTCTCTGGTTGGGCTGGTTTCTTGGTTGCTGCCCACGTTCTGGTCATTGCCCACCTTGTATACAACATGCTGCCCTAATGCCCCCCATGCTGTCTGCAGAGGTTGGACCACATACCTGTCCTGGCCATGAAGGAAAACCCCCTGCACCCCTCTGCACAGGCTGAAAGCCGCCATCCCCCCCTGAGTGGAGTAAAAACAATCTGTGAGTCCAGTTGTGGCCTCGTCCTCAGCACCGTCCCGGCCCACGTGTCTGATGTGCACCCCTGGGGCCAGGAAAGAATGGTCAGGAAACAGCTGGAATTCCATCACTTCACCCAAAGCAACCAACCTCAGCATCACCTTCCCATCCTCACCTGGAGACAATTCCGGCACCGTCACCTCTCCCCTAGGCACAGCATGAGCACCCAATAACCAGAGCACCAAGCAGGGGCCCCACAGGTACCTGAGAGCCATTGTGCCACTTCTCTAACTGCTATCCCAGGTGGACAGGTATGCCTGCAGCCCCTTTACACTCAGCTAACTACAAAACCAAAAGGCCATTACATGGGGGTTATGCAATGGTGATGTAAGTGTGCCCTCATATGTTAATCATTACAGGATTTCACCCATATCTTCTGGAACTTTTGTGTTTTTTTTCTTTTGTAGAATTGTCAACTCAGCACAACTGGAACATGACAGAGCGTGACCAGCAAGTTGGCACACCTGGAGGTGTCATCCGGTGCCCCCTCCCAGGTAAGTGATGGGTGACAGGTCCTGTTGGTGTGTGCAGCAGCAGTAGCAGTAGAGGTGTATGATGGTCTGTGTTGGATCTCTCAGCCCCTTTTGCTCTCCTTCTATTCCCAGAAATAGTTGAAGCACCAGAGCTGGTTGGGAAGGATCCCAGCATATATACTCACACTGCTCCCTCCACCCCCCCAGAGGTTTATTTTTGATCTTTAGTTTCTCTTGTCCCTCCCTCTTTGCCTCCTTGTGTACAGGAGAAGGAGGAGAGACATGAATACAAAAAAAAAGGGATCATTGAGTGATTTAACCCTTTCTCTGGCCTGTCTGTGCGGCATTAGGTCGGCACCTTGCACTTCCTGGGATCACTTTGCTGCTCACAACTTTCACACATTTGCAGCTTTGCTTTAATTAAAGGGACACTCTGGCCAAAACTAAAATCGCTTTGGAAGCCGATGCTGAAGAGTTAAATTACATAATGTCATTCTGCTTACCTATGCACATGATTTCTAAAATCCTGGCCATTCCGAGGAAATCTCACGGCGAATGCTGAATTTGAGTTATTTTACATTATTGAAGAAAGTATTTGGCTGTCTGAATACCATAGACGCCATCAATGGCGGACGGATCTCTGTAACCCCAAGAAAGACAAGAAGCCAGCAAATGATGGGGATTAGGTGCCACCAGTAGCTGCAATGTATTGTATTGGTAATATTATTACACAGTATTTATATAGCGCCAACATATTACCCAGCGTTGTACAAAGTCCATAGTCATGTGACCAGCTCACAAGGAGCTCACAATCTAATATCCTCCCCATAGACATATGTCATTACCACAGCCTAAGGAAGCCAATTAACCTAACTGCAAGTTTTTGGGATGTGAGAAGAAACCGGAGTACCCAGAGGAAACCCACACAAACACGGGGATAACCTGCAAACTCCATGCAGATGTTGTCCTGGCCGAGATTCCAACCTGGCCCCCTCGCTGCAAACGCCGGAGTGCTAACCACTGAGCCACCGTGCTGGCCCTTTAAATAATAACAATGCATGGCTGTGACCCCTCCTGAGGACCTTTACATAGGGGGACACAATGTGCAGTATGGAAGGGGTTAATTTAGCAGCTTGCATCCTTGTATAACTTCCTGGTATTCCTGGGAAATCCAAAGTTTTTGCACTTCCACATTTTGCATATTCCTGTCCTCCAGGCTGACAACACATGACATTCATCCTTTGATCAGCCAACATTCACTGTACCTGTGTCACCGATTCACCCGCATGACATTGTGTCAACCCTTGTATTACCAGCCAACGTTGGCACTGCTGATTCACCGGTGTGATCATTATATTTACCCTGCCAAGGGCAATGACCTCTGGAACGTCGGGCAAAATAAAATGACATCGATGAGGAAACTTTTCAGCAGCATCGACACATCAGATTTTATTTTCCTGAATCTTCCCAGTAACATTCCTTTATTACCTGTTGATCCTGCCAGTAGATGTTTCTTTTCCCATTTCTGTAAACATGGTGACAACACTGTTCTGCAATCACATGACACAGCAGTGTTGTCACCCTGTGGACAGGGTAGCCTCAGATAGCGGTAAAGTGAACAAAACAAAACTGAGCCCCGGATACAATTCTGAAGCAGACTCAGCAACAGATTAAAGCGGAACTAAACCCAGCGTATACCCCCTGTCCCCATTGTGCCGCCACCATCTTCTTCCTTCATCTTTTACTCATTCTGATCTTCAACCATCAGGTCCTTTGCATGGGAGTTCATTCAGCACCTGCAGTGGAACCTGCTGGATGTCCTGGCCACCAAAGCTGAGCTGCGCATGCATCCAGGTCAGGCAGGTAAGAGGAATGTTGCAAAAGGAACTTGAGTTCCACTTTAAAAAGGTGAAAACCATAGAAATTAAATAACGCCCCCTGCTGGTGTTATCTGGTTTGCCCCAATCTGTAGCTGCCCCTTTGCTGGACAGTTTGTTCTGCATGTAAATAAATCAGAGAAATAAAAGCTTGGGAAACAATCATCCTCTGAGCGCTGCAGCCTTGATACAGATATCGGCACAATACACCATAGCGCTGCGTTATTATTCACCATACCTAATTAGTGTTGTCACCCTGACACAGGAAGTCTCCTTACTGGCAATATCTCTTTTGCAGCCCAAAAATATTTGCCTAGTAAAAGAATACAATGAGGTGTGACAACAAACATTGAAAGGATTTTGGGTTTGCATTCACACAAGTGAATCATGACACAGCACACGTATCTCCGGGGACTCTTATCGAGGAATAACCCCGCAATCAGTCCTAGAATTGGCTGCATTACCTGCTGCATTATGACATGTTCTATGACCCGCATGACACACCGTGCATGGATCTGCTGATTAATAAAGATCATTCCGTGCAAAGAGGCGTGGGGAGACGTGGAGTTTGGATCGTCAGGTTGCTGAATTTGTCATTTTTATTATTCGTTATCTGAATATTAATTTATGATATCAGCACCCAGGGTGCGACCTGTACCCGGGGTCCTCCAGTGACTCCACATATGCAAATCTTCTCACTGACCTCTGAAGCTGCAGACACTGCGGAGTAATTCATCCTAAAAATCACTATAGAAGCAGCGGACTTCTCTGGATTATTACAGACTGGAGCCAAGTCACTGCTGGGGGAGGGAAGTTGCAGGGGCAATACTAGAAAGAGGTGCAGCTGGAAAGGGGTGCAAGGTCACCAATGGGAAGTGGGGCAGGAATAAATGATGCAAGGTGGGGACCGGGGGGAGGGGGAGGAGGTTCTGAGTCACTGTGGGGAAGGGGAGCAGGGCCACCTGAACTGTTTTAGATAAAACGTGAACATGGTCAGTGCTTCTGTGAACTCTGAGGATGAATTACTGCAGAGTACCTGCACCTCCGGAGGTCAGTGAAGCCAGTGAAGTATAGGGAAAGATTAGAATCTGACAAATAAAGGAGGCTCCCTGTGTCTGAGAAGGCCGTACCCGATACCCCTTCTTCATCCATTCTGTGATCTGAGCTTCCTCCCCCACCAGTCATTAGATCGCTGATCATCGAGGGGCAATTTTGACCTTAGCGCTACTAATATGGCTACTTGCACACAGACACTGCACAATATAAGAACATATAGTAGTGTGACCACAGGAAGTACTGCTGACTCTTCCTGTGTCCCCTGGAGGGCCCATTGTGGGCAAAGCTTCCACTAGACAGGTCCTCTTTGAAGAGTCTTCATAAAACTTATTAGCAAAACACATTTTTATTTCTGCAATGTTTATTGTCACCAGGATTTCTTATACAAGGGAGGCAAAGGGGCTGTTTGCTCATCCAACCCCAATATCATGAATACCTCAATCCTCCAATACCCCGAGGGTCAGACTGATCCCCTTTAGAATGAAAATGGGGCAATAGAGGTGGAATTCTCCCCCTCTTATGATCTGTACAGCCACCGGTCATCATCATCAGGATTATCCTTGTGCAGTGCAATGTTTCCCGGGACTTCCTGTACAGTGACAACTGACCCGGGGACACAGGAAGTTCTGCCACCCACCCCGATTCCTCACCAATTTATTGATGATGGAGAAGCTGATGTCTGAAGTTTTTTTTTTTTTACTTTTTGCATCCCTGACCTCTGACCTACATAATGAGAAGGAATTTGTGATAGCAGCTGTGCAGCGTGTAAAGTGTTACTCCGCACCCAGTGATTTGGCAGTGCCAGGGCCCGGATAATGCGATAAGAGCTCCGCTCCATTCCAGGCTCCAGGAGACGGGGAGTCTATCTGTGCTTGAGTAATATAAACATTGCTGCTGTGTGAAAGCATTCCTGGATTCCCTGGACTGCCCCCCTCTGTGTTTTCTGTGTCCCCAGAGGAGAACCAGGGACTGAGAATGCTTGTATAGCACCAACATATTCCGCAGCGCTGTACAGAGTCATGTGACTACCTGTCCCTCAGAGCAGCTCACAATCTGGTGTCCCCACCATAATCCAAGGCCAGGTTTTAGTGGGGGGGGGGGGGGGGATTACCCTATCTGTGTGTGTGTAGGATGGGGATGGGGACCAGAGTGCCCTGGGGAACCCCACACAAACACAGGAAGAACATACAAACTCCATGCAGATAACATCCCACGCAGGAGTCAGGTGCTGCAAGGCCACCACTTATCCACCATGTATAGGGAGTCTGAAGGATATAACATCAGGAGAGACTGCAGGGACAGTGTACAGCTTGGAGAAAAGAAGGGGAAGGATGGACATGGAGCCATGTGGCCCCCCATGACTGTGCCCCGTGGTACAAGCCCCCTCCATAAAGACATGGGGTCATCAGTTTGGTGTGGAGGAACTGGAGTGTCCTGCACAGAGCTCTGACCCCAACCTATTGAACACCTTTGGGGTGAATTGGAATTGTGAGCCAGGTCTTCTCATCCACCATCAGTACCTGACCTCACCAATAGGGGGCAAATCCCCACCATCAGGGGGCAAATCCCCACCATCAGTACCTGACCTCACCAATAGGGGGCAAATCCCCACCATCAGTACCTGAGCTCACCAATGGAGGCATCAGTACCTGACCTCACAAATAAGGGCAAATCCCCCCATCATTACCTGACCTCACCAACGGGGGCAAATCTCCACCATTATTACCTGACCTCACCAATAAGGTGTAAATCCCACCATCAGCACCTGACCTCACAAGTGGGGGTAAGTTACCACAGACACCCTCCATTGATAGCCCTGAGCTGGGGTCCCCAACATGCTGACCCCCACACGTTGCACCTATCAGGTTGGAGATGTTGGGTGCCAGTTGTTGTCTCGGCTGTCTGATTTCTACTACAGTCCTGGTGACACACAGACATCAGCAGGGGTAATTGTGTGATAATAAACGTCTTAGATTGTAAGCTCCATGGGTCGTGGTCCCCCCCCCCCCTCCAGTGTTATTGTTTGTATCTGTCACTTGCATTGATTTTACATATTTCCCTCTCTGACTCTGTAACATATTTGTCTCTTTTGTTCTGCTGTATCTATGGAAATCTGAACTCTTCATTGAAATACCCAGCACAGATTAGCATGGTTGTGCCCCCCCCCCCCTCCTCCAGGTGAGGCTGCAGCCTGGGTACTGATAGCAAGGTGTGAATGAGAAAAGCTGAGATGGTTCTACAGAGAGCAACAGCGCCCCCTGCTGGCAGTTCACAGGCATCACCTAGATAACTGACCCGGAGATCTGCTGTATATCTGTGGTGTGAGGTGTTAGAGGTATTGGTATAAGCCCAGTGGGGGCTGGGAATTTCAGTGTTTATTTTCTCTGATATCTGGCAAAATGTGTTCCCTATTGCCCCGCTGGGATCTCTATGAATCTATTGCCCCGCTGGGATCTCTATGAATCTATTGCCCCGCTGGGATCTCCATGAACCTAATGCACCTATTGCCCCGCTGGGATCTCAATGAACCTAATGCCCCTCTGGGATCTCTATGAACCTATTGCCCCACTGGTATCTCTATGAACCTATTGCCCGCTGGGATCTCTATGAATCTATTGCCCCGCTGGGATCTCTATGAACCTAATGCCCACTGGGATCTCTATGAATCTATTGCCCCGCTGGGATCCCTATGAATCTATTGCCCCGCTGGGATCTCCATGAACCTAATGCCCCGCTGGGATCTCTATGAACCTAATGCCCCGCTGGGATCTCTATGAACCTAATGCCCCTCTGGGATCTCTATGAACCTATTGCCCCACTGGGATCTCTATGTACCTATTGCCCTACTGGGATCTCTATATACTTATTGCCCCATTTGGATCTCTTTTAATTTATTGCCCCGTTGGGATCTCTATGAACCTATAGCCCTGTTGGGATCTCTATGAATCTATTGCCCCGTTGGGATCTCTATGAACCGATAGCCCTGTTGGGATCTCTATGAATCTATTGCCCCGTTGGGATCTCTATGAATCTATTGCCCCGTTGGGATCTCTATGAACTTATTGCCCTGCTGGGATCTCTATGAACCTTTTGCCCCACTGGGATCTCTGTGCACCTATTACCCCAGTGGGATCTCTGTGAACCTATTTCCCTTATTGGATCTTGGTGAAATGGTGAATGTTATGTGAGTTGAGTGTGTGAATGTCATCAGACCAACTGATCTGATTGTATATGATCACCTCAGTCTCCGTGTAAGATCTGACCTAGATGTTGGTGGAGGGGGGCAAGGGGTTAATGGATCAGAAATTATACGATGGGATTTTGGTAATGAAATCAAACCTGTCTATGATTAAAGCCGCACTCTGCCCAGACAAAGACACGGGCCTGCTAACAGGTTTATATCTCTGCCCATCCAGTCCATGTCCCCAGAAAGTTGTGGTCCCTGCACCATTTCCTGTGCAGCAAAGAATCCTTCCCGCTAGTACTGCTGTGCTCAGTGTGTAGTGTCAGTGTGTGACCAGCAGGTGGCATAATAGCTCCATCGTTCATTTCTCTGCACACAACTCTCACTGTTCAGATTTTAGGAAATCTTCCCAAAATCTAGCACAAGGAGAGCGAAGACCCCCCAAAACTTCCCAGAAAATGTGAAATATTTCTGCACATGTGTCACATGTTGGATGTTAAATCACAAAGATCAAAATTTGTGCACCTGATTATACTTAGGAGACAGGAGGGGCATTTCCCCCCTTCCCCCTGCTGGGGTAAATTCTGGCATATGTAGGCTGGTGGCCTTGAGCGCAGATTCTCCCCTATTCAGTCTATTCACTGTGGCCCCAATCAGTGACATCTCCTGGGCACTTTATAATTACCCCACAACACCCCCAATGATATAATCATCACTGGATCAATAATCTGGTGTGAGATCAATGTTCATCTATGAAGGTTGCTGTCCCATGAATTCATTCACTCAGCACTAATGTGGGTGAAAATAATCTGCAAGAGTATTGCAGTTGAATTGTGGGGTGACACCGCTTCCTTGTGACACATCTGTCTGACCTTGGCCAATCAGATCCTGTATGTCAGTGTAAGCTTTTATAAAGATCCTGCCACAAGAGCCTTTGTTCAAGCACTTCCTATAGGGTGACAACACTTTGTCACTGTCTCTCAGTAATGCTCCTGTGTTGTCACCCTGACATATAAGCATGTGATAGGGACTGCAAATGCATTGCATAGGCTGATTTGTCACTGCTATGGAAAATTGCAATAAACTAAACACCACTGCAAAGAGTGTGTACATCAGACAATAGGGACAACTGAGGAGGACAGAAGGATGCAGGGATTTGGTTCCAAAAGAGGGACAATCCCTCCCAACCAGGGCCAGGTGGGAGGTATGATGACTACTTAAGTGATCAGGGCAACCCTATGACCCTGGACATTCCAGGCCACATCATATTAGTGTGTGCATTGTCTCACCAGCAGGGGGCGCTCTTGTACTTTGTGTGTATGGCAGGTTTTACTTCGGTTTCTGGGTATTGATATCCAATAGTACTGAGAACAGTGACAATGTGTGCTTCATTATTGGAGAAATGTATCTGGGGGTTCCGGGATGGCTGGATCACCCAGGTTCTCCCATGATACTCTATCTTCTGCAGAGCTTTAATAAATCAGGTTTAGTTTATTGGTACCGTAATCAATCACAGAACTGATGATGGTTGTGGACGTTTTTACTCAGCAAAGACTCCAAACACCAACCTTATTCACACAGAGCGATGGCCGTGATCAATAAAACGTTTATGTAGTCCCGCCTACTCCTGAGGATGTCAGCTCCACCCTACGCGTTTCACCTTACCCAGCATCAGCAGGGGTGGAGCCATCATTGAAATCAATATGTATGAAATCCAAATCCAAACAACTTATAAAACCCGGAATACACAGAATTACCAGTAAAACCATCAATGTGAATCCCGGCTGGGAGGTGTTATGGGCCAGGTATCTCCTCTCCCCGCCTGCTCGCATGTTTGTGGAACGTTTTACATTTGCTGAGTTTTGTGATCTCACCAATATATAAACTATCAATCAATCATTGTACAGATCCCTTATAATTATCATTGTGATCTGTCTGATGATTTGTTTATCCTTCACCCAATCGTCCAATAAATGATTCCTGTGACCTCCGGCACCATCCAATCCCATCATACCTCCGATCTATAAATCTTCTAATATTCCCGGATTGTACAGATATCAGCAGAATTCTCATTATCTGACCTCATAGGATGAATGGTGACAATGGCGACAAAACCATTCCCAACCTGAAATACAATGTCACCGATATCACCGCCGACATTGTATCAATCACAGAAATGAGATCATTTTATATTCTCTATCCAAACCTTCTATGAATTCCTTCTAATACAAAATCCTAAGAATCTCCTCCACCTCACCAAAGTTTGCCCCCATTGCTCCCCTTCACCTGCCTATAAAACTCATTATTGTACTTCACAGCAAATCATAAACCTGATAACATTCACCATGTGATTATTATACCGTACTGGTGTATGTGACCAATATTACCCCAAACTAAAATTACCCCTCTCCAATAACTGAATAATGGGTCTAAGGTCCCCAATTAGAGGGGCAAATGTGTCACCAGGGGCTAAAGGAAAGGAAAATCTGCCTGATGGGGTGTTGATCCTCCAAATATATTCTGTTTATTAGAAAATAATTACAAAATCCAGCAGCAGGGTACAGACCTAGGAAATGAGCACAGGAATGGGGGGGGACCCCTTATAATGGGCACAGCAGGGGGTACAGACTCAGGGACTCAGCACAGGGATGGTGGGGACCCCTTATAATGGGCACAGCAGGGGGTACAGGGGTACAGACCCAGGGACTCAGCACAGGGATGGTGGGGACCCCTCATAATGGGCACAGCAGGGGTACAGACCCAGGGACTCAGCACAGGGATGGGGGACCCCTCATAATGGGCACAGCAGGGTACAGACTCAGGGATGGTGGGGTCCCCTCATAATGGGCACAGCAGGGGTACAGACCCAGGGATTCAGCACAGGGATGGTGGGGACCCCTTTTAATGGGCACAGCAGGGGTACAGACCCAGGAACCCAGCACAGGGATGGTGGGATCCCCTCATAATGGGCACAGCAGGGGTACAGACCCAGGAACCCAGCACAGGGATGGTGGGAACCCCTCATAATGGGCACAGCAGGGTACAGACCCATGGACTCAGGAATGATGGGTTCTGGGTAGAGGGATTTCTTTCAGGTTTAATCTTGTGTCATGGCTGGCTCATCTCTATCTATATCATTGGACATCCTCGTAATTCTGAAGCAGCAGTCGGCTTGGCTCCGCCAGGGAACACTTCAGACTTTTTATTGCACGGTTTATTTATCTGGACATTTTAATGGTTCCGGGATATGAGGGGAAAAGGACAGAAAACAAAAACAGCAGAAATGAATTTTCCTGAGTGCTCGAGATTCAGCTCCGAAAAGTTCTTATAAGGAAATCATTTGTCTGCCGGCCAATTCTGCTTCTAATGATTATATTTTAAGTCTCTGCCTGAAAAAGGACATGTGGTCACATGATCAGCCCCTGCTGGGGGGGGGGGGGGGGAGGGCATTCAACCTGCTGTATTGTATGCCTAAACCCTAAGTTCACTTTATGTCCAAATACCCCCCATTCCAATCTGTCCCCTAACACATACACGTACCATACATACCTACCAGCTCCTCTGTACAGTACTATGGTATATGTCAGAGCTATATAAATGTATAATTATAGTGTGTGACTGTGGGGGGACATTAGAGTGTCAGCTCCTCTGTACAGGGACTAATGGGACTGTTCAGTGTTCTCTGTACAGCACTGTGGTATATGTCAGAGCTATATAAATGTATAATTATAGTGTGTGACTGTGGGGGGACATTAGAGTGTCAGCTCCTCTGTACAGAGACTGTACTCCCTTCTGATTATTGGCCCCAGATTTCAGGTCCTTGGGGGAGTGACACATGAGAATATCTTCCTAATTCTTCATTTCAGTGATTACTCCATTACAAGAATGCGCTGTGGTGAGGATTGGCAGGAGAAGGGCCACTATTCACGTGGCCGCACTGGGCATTGGATATCCACATGGAATCTAATGACAACCCCCAGCCCCCATCTATCTACCCCCATGTTAATAAGTGACATGGGTGCTGATCTTGTGTCACCCACCTGAAGGTAAACATGATAGCGGCTGGGCACATTGTTCTGGGGATCCGGTAGCGTGAGGAATCTTTAGAAATCCGTCCCTTGTTTGTACAGCTCGCTAAAACTTTGTCTGGCTGAGCACGGCTCTGGATTAGACAAGGTGCTAAGAAAATATTTATACAGCGGAACGCCCCCACATGGCGATAGGGAGGGCGCTGCACCCCCCCAATTGTCAGTATCAACCTGCTGAGAGATGAACTGCGACCTGTCAGTCCTCTCCCTCCTACAAAGTCCTCCATATGTAATGACTTCAGTGCCATGGGCAGCCTGGTGCGGTGCCCACTACCCCCCAGTAATATATTATATTATAAATGTATTTATATCACTTTGCCTTCACCTATGGCACATACAAGCAGATCCTCCGCCATGTTTACACCCAACTGGCTGCTCCAATGGGTTTTGGGTTGTGCAGGGAAAATGTGAGGGGTAGAGGAGGCTGAGATTTTGGTGCAGGAATATGTTGGGCTCATCACCGGGTATCAGTCAGCAATATAAGCCCTGATAATGGGGGCAGTTCTGACCCCAGAAACCTATTGGTTGCACCAACAGATCTTGATGAACTGATTTATTATTAGATTTGGAGCTGTTGGTGTGGCCGTCCTGTTCTTCATTTCCCTGCTTTGGAAACCCATTGGTACCCTGGCTGCTCTACCCTCACTAACCCTACAACACCTGTGCAGGTGAAATCAGCGGGGGGCTTCCAGTGCCATCGGCCCACCACTCAAAACACAAGTATGACCTGGCAGACCAATCAGAAGTCCCATAACTGTGTAATATTTATTCTCTGTGGCTATATTTGTATAATGAGCTGAGCCAGGGATGGGAATAAATCCTGGTCAGTCCTCTGTCAGGGGTCTCTGTGTGATCCAAGCTTTGTGCATGGAACATGAAAATCATACAATCATAATGTTCATTTGTATCATTGTTGTTACGTTGTGTGGTGCTTGCAGATCCCATGTAAAATGCTTCTAAAAGGTATTTTTCATACTCATAATTATATATGTAAAGCTCAACTGCAGGAAAAATAGATAAATGTTGCATTATAATTGTAACAGAAGCCTTTGCTGCAATACCCTGCTTCAATATGGAGCTGTTCATCACAGTAATTCCTTCCATCCATGGTCCATGGTGTAATTTTACCTGGAGAAGATTGCTGGATTATAGGTATGTACACTTTTATTGCCTTGGTGGTTGTGGTGGGGGCGCTCAGAAAGGTTGGGGGTGATAAATATTTGTGTATTGTTGTGTATGTGTTCATTCAATGTGATAATAGTGAGGTAGTAAATGTGCAGAGCTGGTTGTCCATCCGTGCTGCCCCTTGCTGGGGGTGTGAGTGCGCCCCCCCCATATATATTTCTATACTGTACATCTCATTATTGTTCCTCTATATGTCGCCAGTTTCTCTGCGGAGTTATTCCTCATCATCCCAGCACTTTTATCCTCCACGTTAATGATTTATAATCACAGAATAATTATATCTATTTGAGGACACAGATGGCGTCCAAATTCCGCTTTCCAGCTGCAGATCTTTGTAAGCCGTTTCGTTGCTTCGTGCCAAACCTGAGCGACACTCCGAGGAATACCGGGCCTGCAAAGCCAAAACCTTGACATTGACTTGTAGGATTACCGAGCTGCGGAGTGCCAAATCCAGATTTACCTCTCAGATTATTTTCCTAAATCCACTCCGGGGTATGCAGAGGGACCCGTGCCAGTCTTATAGTAATAGTAGTAAGGGTTCATGCCATGTCAGACTGATATCACCAAACCTGAAACATAGGCAGGCTGGCCCCCAGACTGGTACCATGGGGTGGCAATGCCCCTACATACGCCACATAACACAGTAACACTGGCTGCAATATTCACCCTCACTTCAAAGATGGCCTGCATCATTCCATCCACCTTTTCCCTGAGCCCAGACTGCCATGGACCTACCCCCAGCCTGTGACTGTTAAAAGAGAAGCCGCAAAAGAAGAAATCATCTCTTTATCATTCTGCTATCAGTCAGCTTCTTGTCGTCACATGAAGTAACTGGCTCCTTGTGCTGCTTCTTCATCTCACATTCCAGCATTGCTGTAAAGGGCTCATACCAGGTCACATTTAGACCCAGCTTGTATTCAGAAGGAAGATACATCCAATGTCATAGAGAAAACTGCAATCACTATGTCTATCCAGAGTTCAGCTATAAAGGCACAAGTGTCGTGTATTGCAGTTTATCAGTCTATAGAAGTGCCGGCTGCATTAGTTTTCTAATTCGGGGGTCCATTGACCAGGCAGGATATGTTTGGGATGTGGGAGGTCAGTGGAGGGCATTTTATCGGAGCACCAATGTCTGTGAATATTTCTACATTTCACCTGGGATAATCACAGAGAACGGGCAATAAAAAAATCTTCTTCGGGCTATCACATTCCATGTGTGTCAATCTGTGATATGCTGGCAGAAGCCCCGATCACATTCCACGGGAGCCTGGGCGCTCATGTACAATAATGGAACGCCCATTGATGGTGCAGCTGCGTACACATGTGCAGAATGAGACCGGGTCACCTGCCAACACCCTGCATGGAATACCGCAGCGTCCTGGGCCGCAATATTCCCATTTATATTTCTTCTTCTGGCATTCCTCTACAGGAAGTCTCTAACAAATCTCTCTCTGTCTTCTTCCTCTCCTTCATATCATCATCATTCTTCCCAGCCCTTTCCACTCCTTTTCTTTCATTTCCTTTTTAGTTCTTTCAGTCTGGTTTAGTGATGTCAGCCGAGGTGAGATTCCGGCTATTGCACCCATTTGGTATTGAAGAGGACCTGTCATCTCCCCTTGGTGTCTTCCCATCCTTCTATCACCGAGCTGTGTTACATATATAAATCTGTGCTGTGTTCTAGGATTGTAAATGTATCTCTGGCGACACTAATCTGAAGTTTTTCCTTCAGCGATATCGGAAAGTAAACTCCACTGACCGCTAGGAATACAACATTGTATTTACCAGATGAGAATTACTGCCAAGTTTATTGATCAAATGCTGATAGTACACAATTCAATGGAAACTCCCATTAAATAACTTTTTTTGTTTCCCATGTGTTGTTTCCTTTGTTGGTACCGGGCCCTGATTAATAAATAACCAGTCCCAATGTGTGTAAAAGGTACTTCGTCCGCGTGGGAGCCGGATGGACCATTGCAGATCTCATAACCATCGCAGATCTGAGGACAATCGCAGATCTCTGGACCATCGCAGATCTCATAACCATCCCAGATCTCTGGACCATCGCAGATCCAACTCCCCAGATTGGTTGCCCATTATAGAACTTATGAGCCATCCTGGATTCCACTTCCTAAATTTATAACCCATCATGGACCCCATTTTCATGACTGATTTACCATCATGGATCTCACTTCTAGAATATTGGACCTTCGTTAATCCTACTTCTCAGATTGATAAGCATTAGTAGATCCCATACCCTAAACTGATATCATAGATACTACAACCCGAATTGATGAATCTTGTGGATTCCAGAACCTAGATTATCGAACCAATATAGATCCAATTTTCTAGTCTGATGGACTATTATGAATCAGGTTTTTAGATTGATAGACCATCATAGATCCCGCTCTCTAGATTAAAGACTCAATTGGATGTAGTTCTTCAGATTGACACATTGGTCCTGATTTATTAAAGCTCTCCAAGGCTGGACAGGATACACTTTTATCAGTGAAACTGGGTGATCCAACAAACATGGAATGAATCTGGTCCAGGATTGATAACATTTGCTAACAAATAGCAAATGACTTTTAGGAAATTCATTCCAGGTTTGTTGGATCACCCAGATTCACTGATGAAAGTGTAAGCTCTCCGTATTCTCTCCAGCCTTGGATAGTTTTAATAAATCAGGCTTTTACCATAAATATATTTAAATTCTCCATCATCTGCATAACATTTATTTTATTCTGCTCTTTTGCTAGCTGGATTTAGATGCCTGTATCTTGGATGTGTCCTGGCCTATATATTGCAAAACACGGGATCTCTCCAATTTCTGCAGTGACGGCATGGTGGAGTTGAATTGGGCTTTGGTAATCAAATTGTCTCAAAGCAGAACTGTGTGTTCTTTATGAGTTATATGAGGCACCACCAGGCCCTTATTTATGTGCCAGCAGACCGGGTCCCAGCCTAAGGCTGCATTTGTTAGAAAATGTTTTACAGTGTGATATATTTTAGTCAGTTACACTTGTTTTGCGCACAAAATAATTTTTTTAGAAACTCCTGACAACTCTGTGGCCAAAAAAAATTGTAATTGAAGAAAAGATTGTAAGCTCTATGGCTCAGGGCATATAAATAGGGGTTGCAAATGACAGATGGATGACATGAGATGACAGAGGAGACTCTGTATCCATCTGTCATTTGCAACCCCTATTTATTGTACAGCGCTGTGTAATATGTTGGTGCTATATAAATCCTGTTTAATAATAGTAATGACAATAATAAGAACAAAAATGACCTTCAATGGGACACAGAATTGAAATTGAGTGCTGGAGATAAACTTCAATTGCAGAGTTCTTTGTGGTTTGAGACATTACCGGCCATACAGCATTATACAAACCAATCTTTGTACATGCAGATGTCACATTGAAAACAGTTTTTCGTTAGTTCCCATCAGAGAGTGAAATGTTGGTTGGATGGAAGGTGCCTGGGGAGCGGCCTTTGTGGGATAACATCAGATATCTGCATCATGCTGAGCATTGTGCCGAAGATTCCCAGAGCTTTCCATGCCGTGCTCAGCTGGACAGATGTGTTCAGGGTTCGCTATCACTTTATTACTGCCTGAGATTGTTTATCTCCACTAACAGTTCATTTTGCAGGAGAAGCTTTTGGGGGTCTCCCTGCTTTGTAAAACCCCCAAAACTGACTATAAAAGAATTCCTGTACAATTCTCCAATTATTATTTAGCATAGAAACCCTTGGAGCACGTCAGAGCCATTGTTCTCTTTTATGTTCTTCTATTTCTGTTGGTTTTATTATAGACACAAAAATGTGATTATGTGTCCTGGCTACAAGAAACAAAAATACAGAATCCATGGAATTCAGGGGAACTTGGGGGACATTTATGTGACAGAAATAAGATTTTAAAAATATCGGGGTGTTTGGTGGAATGAGTTAAGAAAAGTTATGCTTGAAAGCCATTTCCCCTCAGTCCCCCAAATCCCACCACCACCCCCCCTCCTATTCTGCATTTTCTGGACTCATTCGCTCTGGACTGGGCTGGAATCTCATAAAATGAAAGAAATGTTTCTGCAGAGCCGGGCTGGGACGTGCCGGTAAATGGCCCCAGTGGAACTGTGGGAACACAGAGAAATTAAAGATCTCTAATTAACTCTAATAAAAGGGATTGGATGCAAATGGGAGAATTTCAACATCTGGTTTTAGTTTTACACTTTCCACATGCCACAAAAAACTTCCAGTTTTCGAACCTGCAGAAGTTCATATAGCGGTTAATGAACTAAAACTCCCATCATATTCTGGCTTTTTGAGAGTCCTCGGATAGTGGGAGTCCTATATTGTTTAAGTGATCAGTCCTGGGCTGTACTCCGAGTTGTAAATGTGAAATATCAAGGGAACTCCGGAATATCAGTCATCATTTCTGTATCTTTGTCCTTTCCATCCTTAGACTCAGGCTTATGTCCTATTGACTGTAAATAGTCATCATTATTAGTTGGGTTTCCTATTTTGTTAAAACTTGTGAGAGGGTTTAGGAAATAGTAGGGAGAATTGCCTTTTTTTGGAAGATCCCCCTTAAATGTAATGTGTTATTATTAAATATATTGATTGTGTGAGTGCTGAAGGGGGGGGGACCTAAAAGTGAGATCTCAACAGAAAATTGGCTAAAATGTCCGATGTTCAGCTGTAGGTGGAACCTTTAGGGAGTCACATACTAATATATGACCTGCGGATCTGAGCCCAGACATGGAGGATAAGTCACTCATAATGTTCTGGAGGTTTCTGGAGCCTAAAATGGGTCAAAAATTGTCTGCTGGAACAACGATTCTCACCAAGCAGAGACACTGTGGCCCTCAACACACCTTAAAGTCAGAGAAGCCATAAAAATGACCAGAATCCTATAGCATGGAGGACTTGTGCTGGAGATGATTATCAGATATGAGGTTAAAGGTGAAATTTTGGGCTAGACTTACATTTAGATACAACAGGCCCATACCTACAGTTCTTGCCTCTCCTCTATCCGCACACTCTCTGGTCTGAGAAGACCATACCCTGAGCATTGCCGATATCTGATTTTCATTCTCACCTTTTATATCCGAATCTGGCTTGTCCAGCTGAATGAATTTCGAGGAGTTGGTTGTAGTTGTTAATTACAAAGCAGCCTTTTCTCTCGCAGTGTGTAGTTTCTATATAAAGTGGAAAGCCGTGACTTTGACGTGGTGCCCAAAGAGGTGGCTGAGAGATCCATGGAAGGGGGAGCACTGGATCCGTGGTGGAATAAATCTTTTTATTGTAATTATTTCACAAGCAATAAACCAACACATTTCAGGATTATGAGGGGCTCCCCATATCAGGGCTGGGGTCTTCGATCCTGGACCAGATCCATTCCTGATTTGCTGGATCGCACAGGTTCACTGATAAAAGTGTATCCTCCCCAGCCTAGGAGAGCTTTCATAAACCAGGCCCATTGTGTTTGTCTCAGGGGTTAGCTGTGGTTGGCATTTCCAGCTTTTTTGTGAGTGAGGAAACAGATCTCCTGATCCTGATTCCCCAATATTGGAGCGATGAACCCTCTTCCTGCAATCCTTGAGCCATCAGTGACCTTCTATGACTCCTGGCTGTGACCCCAGTCCCATTATCTCTATGTGTTCCAGCTGCCCTCCTTGCACCTGCATTATCACCTTCTTCTTCTTTACTTGCCAAACTTTAATGGTTTTTGGCTATGACTTTTAGCTGCCTGCCCTGACCTTTGGCCTGTTCCTGATTCTGCTATCACCCATTGACTTTATACCTGCACTGATGTGTCTGAGGGCCACAACCTGGGGGCCATTTATAGCAAAGCTCATTACCTCTACCGGGAGCTCTGATGAACGCTGGGTTCATCCTTTGTAGGGCTCACAGAATGATTGTAATGAGCTACCTTTATGCACCGTCTGCCTGTGGACCCCAATAACCCCTTTATTATTATTATTATTATTATTCATAAACAAGATTTATATAGCGCCAACATGTTACGCAGCACTGTACATTAAAAAGTTTCTGATATAATCAGACTGGGCGTACCAGTACTGATCCCAGCATTGCCCCCCTAGTTATAGAATTGACGTTTAACCCCACAACATTGGGGAATTTCTTATCCCACAACCTATACAGAGGGCAATGACATACAATGACTCTTGTGGGACAGAGCCGTGCGGAATGTCACCACTAATTCTCTATGACATAGCGCTGTGCGTGTGATTTATATTCATATAATGGGAGCTGCATGGCCATTCTCTATCCAAACACCACCGGAGCCATGATTTATGACACGCGCACAGCAGCAGCTACAAATGACACCATTAAAGGTTTATTTAATGTTCAGCTTATAGAAATGAAATCAGAACTTGGCACAGAAATCTGCAGCAACTCCATGCTGTCATACCAAAACTAATTACTAACGTGCAAACCCCTCCAAATGCTGCACGGGGGGCACTGCCATGGCAGCGCTGCTAATCAGAGTATAATGAGGAAATGTAAGGGACACATGTATTGTATATATTGTTATAGGATAATAACATTGGTATTGTCTGATCAGCATTGCTTGCATGTCTGCACCATTTATTCACCATCTTCATCAATATGGAAATGTCCGGGTAACACAAGATGCACTCATATCAGTGAACCTGGGTGATCCACAAACCTGGATTTCCTAAGTCATTTGCTATTTGTGAGTGAGTGTTTTCAATCCTGGATCAGATCCATTCCAGGTTTGCTGAATCACTCACGTTCACTGATATGAATTCATCTTGTCCAGCTTTAATAACTCAGGCCCAATGACTTTGTAGTTTGTATGTTAGTCTTGCAGCACTGCAGCTCTGGGTTCAGTTATCACCGGTCTGCCATTTGTATGTTCTGTGTTTGTGTGATTTGTCTCTGTTTGCCCTAAATTCTTAAAGCTAGACTAGAATGTATTGTACCCAATCATCAAAGTGTGTCCAAAATCTCTACAACTGGTTGATGGGACTGGAGAAATGTTCTGTGTACAGCACTGCGGTATATGAGAGCTCTATAAATTTATAATAATAGTGTGTGAGTGTGGGGGGACATTAGAGTGTCAGCTCCTCTGTACAGAGACTGATGGGACTGGCTCAGTGATCTCTGTACAGCACTATG
>NC_092868.1:60440594-60473928 GCF_032062135.1 Pyxicephalus adspersus
TACAGAGACTGATGGGACTGGCTCAGTGTTCTGTGTACAGCACTATGGTATATGTCAGAGCTATATAAATGTATAATAATAGTGTGTGACTCTCGGGGGGCTCGGAGTGTCAGCTCCCTTGGTTCAGTAGTGTGGATTAGGATTGTAGCAGTGATTACCAGGAATTGATTGATTTTTAGTTTGCGCTCCCCCTACACATCATCACGGATCCTGTAGAGCTGCGAGTTGCTGGATTTGTTACTTTTTCCATGTAAAGGAAACATCTGTATGTTTGTCATCGGGCACACCCATGTAACGCTCACACTTGCTCATTATCGTCCAGCGCTCTATTACACGCCCTCTGCAGGGGGCTTTTCTTGCCATTCCAGCACTTTGCTTGCCATATGTTACGTACACACGTGCAATATTTATCGTTAGAAAACGAATGAATAACGTCCGATCAGTGATTATGCACGAATATTTTGTGTATTATGTACCAATAATGTACACACTAGATCCAATCGTTTGACTGATGTAGGAAGTGATGTGTACGGGAGGAAGTGTATCACAGAACAAACAAAAACAACGAACGATCGTCGCCTAATCAGATCTGCCGTGGCGGTTCGTTTCCAGCGACATTCCTCGTTCATCTGCGTCGTTGGCCGGTCATTGTGCACTTTTTTTGTTAACGTTTATCAGACAGTCGGTTGTTAGTCGTTCGTTTCCAAAGATAATTATTGCACGTGTGTACGTAGCCTTACAGATTTCATGGGTGAAAGGTGCTGAGCTGGGTCACCAAACACTGCCACGGCCCATGTCTGCTCTAGAAGTGTTAGTGTAGGTTGGGGGTTTGGGGTGATGTCATGGAGGGGGATGGTAATAAACATTATACTTATCATTTCAGCTCCCCTTTAAATTTCAGAATGATTTTACATCATTTTATTAGAGCACAGCAGTGTGCAGTAACCAATAGTAACCGCTCAAATCATATTTCATTATTCTGTGCTGTAAAGCTTATTTCTGATTGGTTGTGACACATTGTTTGTACCACTGAATCATATAAGTTGTGTCTGCCCACTATGCTGCCATGTGGATTTAACTGCTCACAGGAGCGCCATATATACACCCTGCATGCCGAATCCTCCATTTCATAAATACATTCACCCGGCCCTTATTATATGTCTGGTCGGGCAGCTTTTTATTGTTTTGGTAATTATACTGAAAACATAAGCTTTGGGCTCTCCTTCTAATTATTGTTATTATCTGCTCCCTTGAAGCCGTTCCGGTGGTTTTGCTGAATGAATCTTATGATTTGACTTTCCTTCCATGTACACAATATGCAGCAGATGGAAGGACTGGGCAATCCCTACACGTCTGCTCCATACAGCGCCCATATCTACCCCCAAACTGCCCCAACCCCACATAGCCCCAAAATACATCGCACTGCATAATTATATTCCTACCGGACTCTATAACTCTCCTGAAATACTCTCCTGGAGGACTCTACTCCTTCCTCTATAACTCTCCTCTCCTGAAATTCTCTGCTCTGCTGGAGGACTCTGCTCCTTCCTCTATAACTCTCCTCTCCTGAAATTCTCTGCTCTGCTGGAGGACTCTGCTCCTTCCTCTATAACTCTCCTCTCCTGAAATACTCTGCCTGCTGGAGGACTGTGCTCCTTCCTCTATATAATATGGTGTTTGGCCATTTCTGACTTTGCTGTTATTTTTCTGAAAACTTGTTACCAAGCTACATAATAGAGGTGGAATGACTGGCATGTTTGTGTTGTGTGATTAGGAGGGTGGAGCTACTCATTAGTACAAAGTACCCCCCAGTACAAAGGTAGCAGCAGCACTCACCTGAGCTCCTCCTGCTGCGGAGGTTATATAGGTGGAGATAAAATGTGATTTCATCCTTGTGTAAATATATCCATTGTAAATCAGATACAGTCAGATAACGAGTGCTGCATATCATACATTCCCCTCACCTTTATCTGCATTGTTGTGGAAACAGATTGTCAAACTCAGTCAGTTGTCCTTTCAAATGCCTCAAAACCCTCTCTTCCTTCTTCTTCTCCCTCCTCCACCATCCTCATCCATTACTCTCCAACATCATCATCCATCACTCTCCACCATCCTCCTTCATCATTCTCCACCATCCTCCTCCATCACTCTTCACCATGCTCCTCAATCACTCTCCACCATCCTCCTTCATCACTTTCCACCATGCTCATCCATCACTCTCCACCATCCTCCTTCATCACTCACCACCTCCTCCTCCATCACTCACCACCCTCCTCCTCCATCACTCTCCATCATCCTCCTCCATCACTCTCCACCATCCTCCTCTCCATCACTCCCCACCATCCTCCATCACTCTCCACCATCATCCTCCATCAATCTCTACCATCATCATCCATCACTCTCCACCATCCTCCTTTATGACTCTTCACCATGCTCATCCATCACTCTCCACCATCATCATCCATCACTCTTCACCATCCTCTCCATCACTCTCTACCATCATCATCCATCACTCTCCACCGTGCTCATCCATCACTCTCCACTATCATCATCCATCACTCTCCACCATTCTTCTCCATCCTCCTCCATCATTCTTCACCATCATCATCCATCTTTCTCCACCATCCTCCTTCATCATTCTCCACCATCCTCCTCCATCACTCTTCACCATGCTCCTCCATCACTCTCCACCATGCTCCTTCATCACTTTCCACCATGCTCATCCATCACTCTCCACCATCCTCCTTCATCACTCTCCACCATCCTCCTTCATCACTCTCCACCATCCTCTTTCATCACTCTCCACCATCATCATCCATCACTCTCCACCATCATCATCCATCACTCTCCACCATGCCCCTCCATCACTCTTCACCATTCTCCTCCATCACTCTCTACGATCTTCATCCATCACTCTCCACCATCCTCCTCCATCACTCTCCCACACTTTCATTCTTCTCCACCAAAACTCTTCTCCATTCCTTTCATGCATCCTTCTCCTTCTTTCTTATCTTACTCTTCTGCCAATCTTCTTCCTCCCTCCCATCCATCAATCTCTTCATTCTTCATCATTCTTATGGCTGCTTTTATCATTCCCACTTTCTCACCTCCTTTTCCTCTTTCATTCTCATTTATTACTCTACTTCTTTTTCTTCTTTCTCCTTTTCCATGATTCTCTTTCCTTCTTCTCTTTTATTCTTCATCATTCTCCTCCTTGTGACTCTTCCATTATCTATATTTTATTCAATTCCCCCCTGTACCCATTACTCATAATATCTATATATAGAAGTCATGTTTTAATTGATCATTGACCTCTATGAAGTTCCGGTTCCTGTATCTGGTGGTGATCGGTGCATAGTGATGGTCTTAGTGTGTATACATTATATTTAAATATTACAGTAATAGTATATATATATAGTGCCGACATATTATGCAGCACTGTACAAAGTCCATAGTCATGTCACTAGCTGTCCTTTAGAGGAGCTCACAATCTAATGTCCCCACCATAGCCATATATCATTAATACAGTCTAAGCTAATGAACCTAACTGCATCTTTTTGGAGGAAACCCACACAAACACGGGGAGAACCAGCAAACTCCATGCAGATAATGTTCTGTCTGAGACTCGAACCTGGGACCCAGCACTGCAAAGGTCAGCGTGCTAACCACTGAGCCACCGTGCTGATTTGGCTCTCCTATTATTGATCGTGAAGCTAATCATTTTATTGGGGATATTCTTCTGCTGTTGCCTGAACCACCCTTGTTTTTGATTGAAGAAAGATGTGAATGTGGTGCATGTGGATTCACAAGCTGAAAGCTCTAATTTAGATTACATATTAACCCCTTGGTGGTGGATGGATATTGAAGCAGTTCACACATCTGGAAAATGTGCAGTATTCCTGGAATGTTGCTGGATTTCACTTCCTATCAGCAATTAAAGTCCAGTCCAGCCTGTGACTCCTCCTGGAGTTTTGTTGCCTTAAGGGAATACAAGGAGTAGATTTATAGCCGCTGTAACAATTAACCTTCACCTTTGATTCATAAATCCCCTGAGCGCGCTCCGTGCACCTGACCTGAGTCTTCTCATCAGATCATTGAGGAATCAATTCCCCAACATCTGTCTGAGGGGGAACATTTGCTGCTTTTACAGCACAGAATGTGGCTATTATTTGGCTTTATTATACCAATAAGTAAAATTATTATATTTATTATTATACAATACAATGAGGGTGGTCCTGGCCACAATACGATTTGATGATCCCGCCATGTTTAGAGTATTGTCATTTCCTCCAATCATTGCACACGCATGGAAAAGCATGGAAGGTGCTGAATGAGCTGGACTGCATCAAGCAGAGAATTTCAGTCCGGTATGCAGGACATTTGTCTCACTGCCATCGCTCTCAGCGGGGTGTCAGGTTAAAGTGTCTGTGGTCACATATGAAGTCAGAACTGTCCTGCAAATACTGGCCAGCTATGCAGGAAGAGGGCCGGTCTGTTCTGTGGATCAAAGAAGGGAGATTTGTACATAATGGAGGGTGAAAGGGTAAAAACTGGGCAACTCCATGGATAGCGCCAACATATTACACAGCGCTGTACATTAAATAGGGGTTACAAATGACAGACTGATACAGACAGTGACACAGGAGGAGGAGAGGACCCTGACCCGAAGAGCTTACAATCTAGTAGGTGGGGGAAGTATCACACAATATGAGAGGGATATGGAATGGTGGGAAGTAGTGAGGGTTTAGGGGACAGAAGAAGACGGGTAGGTGAGGGTGAAGCATTGGGATTTGAGGGCCCTTTTAATGAGCAGAAAGTAGGAGCAAGCCAAATAGGACCAGGAGACCATTCCAGAGAGTCGGGGCAGCTCTAGAGAAGTCTTGGAGCCGTGCGTGTGATGAGGTTATGAGTGAGGAAGTCATTAGTAGGTCATTGGAGGAGTGGAGAGAGCAGCTAGAGGGGGATTTTTCCACCAGGTCAGCAAGGTAAGTGGGACAAGAACTGTGGAGGGATGGAGTAGGTAGGTGGGAAGGCTGTGTATGGGGTAGGTAGGTGGGAAGGCTGTGTATGGGGTAAGTAGGTGGGAAGGCTGTGTATGGGGTAGGTAGGTGGGAAGGCTGTGTATGGGGTAAGTAGGTGGGAAGGCTGTGTATGGGGTAGGTAGGTGGGATGGCTGTGTATGGGGTAGGTAGGTGTGTAGGATGTGTATGGGGTAGGTAGGTGGGTAGACTGTGTATGGGGTAGGTAGGTGGGAAGCTGTGTATGGGGTAGGTAGGTGGGTAGGTAGGTGGAAGGCTGTGTATGGGGTAGGTAGGTGGACAGGCTGTGTATGGGGTAGGTAGGTGGGCAGGCTGTGTATGGGGTGGGTAGGTGGGAAGGCTGTGTATGGGGTAGGTAGGTGGGATTGCTGTGTATGGGGTAGGTAAGTGGGTAGGCAGTGTATGGGGTAGGTAGGTGGGTAGGCAGTGTATGGGGTAGGTAGGTGGGTAGGTAGGTGGAAGGCTGTGTATGGGGTAGGTGGGAACAGGGACTCTAGGGACAGGTAGGGGCGGATTTTGGAGATGTTGCGCAGGTGAAAGTGACCGGACCTGAAATTTTTCTGAATGAGGGGGTAATTCAGAGGGCAGAAATGGATTGGAAATGAAATGGTTTGATTACAGAGAACATAACAGCTGGAGACTTCATCATGGGCGGGCAGGTCTCTCATCGCCTTATTTTTTTATATCATTTTTATAGGTATTGTCTATGTAATATAAGATAAAACATTGATTTGTCTTTCCGTCATTCTCCTGCACTGACTGTTTGTGTTCTGCCTGCGGGTGGCGCTGTTGTTTTTCTATTCCAGGGCTGTTGGAGGGTGCAGTGCCATCATGTCCTTGCGCCAACATATTACACAGCTCTGTACAATCAATAGGGAACAGCAAAGAAATCTCCTAAATCTGCTGCCATCACTTCCTGTTCTAATGGGGCAACGCTTCTTCCCTGAGTTTTCTTGTTGTCACAGCCGGACTCCATGACATCATTTCCTTCCTCTCCATCCCAGCATTATAATAAAATGCATCCCCGGCATCCTTCCAACTTACCCGCTCCTATCTGTGCAATGAAACCACCGATCAGTACATTCACCCTCCAGTGTCAGCGAATCATTCACCGTACTATCAGATTTATTTATTATTCCAGAGAAGTGATCAGAATGGCCGGAGGGATGCCGGGGAAGCGTTATTACACATTTATGGGCATGCTGGGATTTGTAGTTGTGATTTCACTTCCAGATAGCAGGGGAAATCACAGCAGGATTTGTCTCTTCTCATTGTACCGGGGGGGGGGTGAATTACAATACCTTTCCCACCCCCATGCGGGGTCACCATTAAATATAAATAGCACTGGTGGATCTATCATGCTGGTCATGTGACTCATCTCCTTGGCCGGGCTCGGGCTAAATCACCGCAAACCACACATCCTGGTGACACTACTGGACCCCCCCAGGACCACACAGAACAGAGCAGAGCTGATTCTGATCCAACCCACAGGTGTTTCATGGGCAGCTAGAAGGCATTGTGGTGACAACACTGTATAAACCTGCAAATTGTTGTCACCCAGAAGAAGGAAGTCCATGTGACTGGCAGGATCTACTTAACAAAAAAGCAATGACAGAGCGAGAATATATAAATAGTTTTGAAAGTTTTCGGGCCTTTCACACCTGCTGCCTGTTATACACGGGGAGAATACAATGGGGACACCTAACCCGGTGACAAGGACATTGGGAGGACATTCACTGGAGATATTTTTATTACATTTCTGCTGTTTTTAGAACAGGAAGTGAAGGCAATAAAAACCTGGCTGGGGTTTTAACCCTTTCCTACCCTTTCCCAATCCACACATACAAATACTTGTCAATGTCCCTGAGGAATATTCATCATGTGTCCGGGTTGGGGGGGTCAGCTCAGGCTGAGAGGAGCTCAGTGGCGCCTCCTGTTGGCCACATTTCAGGATTTAGTAATGAATCCTCTGCTCAGGATCCCAGGCACAGATTCCATGTCAGTGGTGAATGGCGTGTTGTAGCCGTGTTGTAGCCGTATTGTAGCCGTGTTGTAGCCGTGTTTTGCCTGCGGTCTGTGTGTTGTCATCTTGCACCGGTGGTCGGTTTGTGTACGTTGCACAGCTGGCAGGATCTCAGGATCGCCTCTCGGATTGATTCCTTCTGCTGGGATACAACCATGGAAATCTGGTCTGCAGACCCGGTGAGATCATCGGTTTGGGGGTCCGGTATACATAGATATCATTTCATTGGATGATAAGCTCAGAGGATCATGTGACCACAGGAGAGCCCCCTTACTAATGTCTATTCTATAAAGAGCACCTGTCACACGGTTCCCATACAGCACTGCAAGCTATAAGAAATGGGGCGAAACCGGGGGTGCAGCAAACATCACCCCCATAACACGCCGACCCCAGGAACTAGGACTGGTCATCGGGTCCCCCATCGCTGCTCATATCATCAATGGGAATGAAAGTGGGAAGGGGGGTACTGGGGGCTATACTGGATATTATATTGAGGGTTATACTGGAGATTATATTGGGGGTATACTAGGGTTATATTGGGGCTTATACTGGAGATTAAATTGGGGGTTATACTGGAGATTATATTGGGGGTATATTAGGGTTATATTGGGGGTTATACTGGAAGTTATATTGGGGGTTATACTAGGGTTATATTGGGGCTTATACTGGAGATTAAATTCGGGGTTATACTGGAGATTATATTGGGGTATATTAGGGTTATATTGCGGGTTATACTGGGGGGTTATTTTAGGGTTATACTGGAGGTTATATTGGGGTATATTAGGGTTATACTGGAAGTTATACTGGAGGTTATATTGGGGGTTATACTAGGGCTATACTGGGGGTTTTACTGAGGGCCCTTCCCAGGTATAAAGAAGAATTCCCTCCACAGGTTAACACAGAACACCGCCCCGCCCCCGACTCCCCTCCCCCGCTGATCTTATCCTCATTACCTGACATAGGAGCTTACATTCTCCAGCCGACTCAGCAAATCTCCAGAATCCTTCAGTAAAAATGTCAAATATAATTTCTGTCCATTCACTCCTGATATCTATACAGCTCTGCCACACAGCACAGCCTAGTCTGGCAGGGAGAAGACCTGATTTATAAAGAAGGTAATTAACATTTACAGATTCCCTACCTCCCAACTTGTAACTGGACAGTGACAGAAGAAGCAGCAGCCCAATTAGATCTCTGCTCTCCTATCAGCATGTTCCTTGTTAACTCAACTGACCGGCTGCATCTCCCTCTCCCAGTCTGAGCGTTGCTGTACAGAAAATTAAAGGGGCCAATACCAAGCTTTCAATAAATAAATATATAAATGTCTCAGAAAGTAAATAAATTGCTGACATTTTCTTTCATTTAGTGACCCCCTCACCTACAATGAGTGCGCAGCGTTGTCACCGGAACCCCCCCATCTGGAGTCATAGAGGACATTTACCTGATGCTGACTTATGTGGCCCCAATTCCATGAATGAGAGCGCTGGGATAATGGGAAGTCAGTGGTGCCATGACGGGGGGCAGAGAAATCCCCCCCAGACTCTGCGCTGCTTCTTTATGCTGGGTTCCTGTAAAAGTTCCTTATGGTGTCACCGGGTTCAGCCAAGACATCCTCCAAAATGTGCACAAAACTTCTCCCTCTGTTCATCCGGCACACAGATCATCCAGTCCTGTCTGGGAGTGCACAGAGGGGCTCCAATGAGGAGTGGCGAGGAGAGGGAATGAGACTCCGGGCTCTTTAAACGCAGCCAGGAGAGGGAGGCTGTGTGTATGTGTGGCTGATAATGAGCTACAAGTGGCAGGGGAGAGTCCAGCAAGCCCAGCACCTCCCAGAGAGGGATGTATATAAAGCCCAGCAAGCTGATGTTTGCAGGTAGTGCAGCAACAATCAGCGCAGCGCTGGGTGCAGCCTAAACATCTGGATTTGTGGGTGCAGCTGTGATTATCATCTGGGGGGACGCCCGCCTGCGCTCCATGGGCAGCTTTTATTTCACTTCTTTTTCTTTCATTTGGAGTCTCCTGTACATGGTGAATACATTTTTTTTATTCACCCGAGTGAATTATTGTGTGGACGGTTGTAGCTGAGTCACCACCATGCATGCACAGCTGGCTGTCACCTCTCTCATCACCCTGGATCTGCTCTTCTTCTCCCACGCCTGGTCACATGAGGTTATGGTGACCCCCAAAAAGCTGGACCCTGACATCAATGGAAGGCAATATTATACGGAGGGCCAGGTGAAGGACAGAGGAGCGATATTCCAGATCTCCGCTTTTCACCAGGATTTCTATTTGAACCTAAGTCCCGATTCTCAGTTCATTGCTCCGGCTTTTTCCATGCATTTCCCTGGCGTTGACCCCAAACCCTCACCAAACCTGAGACATTGCTTTTATTCTGGAGACGTCAATTCTGACCGGGATTCCTTTGCTGCCCTCAGCCTTTGCGGGGGACTTCGGGGGGCATTTGGCTACCAAGGGGTGGAATATTTTATCAGTCCATTGAAGAATGGCACGTGGGGTCAGCTAGCAGTTGGCCAGCAGGGGCCGCACCTTTTGCAGCGCAGGAGGGCAATGTCGCGGTCAGCGGACGCTACGTCCAGGTGTGGGGTCAGCTCAGGTTTGAACCACGGCATTATGGAAGCTCTCCAGAGATACAAAAGCTCCAAACGTGGCAAACGCCATAACAATGGCACCAGGAGGGGAGGTCACCGGTCCCGACGCTTCGCCTCTATCACCAGGTACGTGGAGACGCTGATTGTGGCAGATGAGACCATGCTCAAGTTCCATGGAGACGATCTTCAGCATTATCTGCTCACCTTGATGGCCACAGCCGCTCGCTTGTATCGCCACCCCAGCATCAAAAATCCCATCAACATAGCCGTGGTGAAGTTCATGGTCCTGATGGATGACGGGAAAGGACCCAAAATCACCACCAACGCTGCCATGACCCTGCGCAGCTTCTGTGCCTGGCAGAAGAAATGGAACAAAGTGAGTGACAAGCACCCCGAATACTGGGACACCGCCATCCTCTTCACCAAAACGGTGAGTCTGCACAAAACTGAACACCGCCGGGCAATGTCTGGGGCCCCTTGTATGCACCCCTGTGTCCCCTCTATGCAAAGTTTTTGGGTGGAATAGATCTTTGTCATTGATGTTCTGCTGGGGAGATTTCTCTCCATTTCCTGTCCCGTAGATATAACAGAAGGGAGACAACATCTCTCCATAGTGAGTGACCGTTGTCACCAGAACAGGTGTCCCCTGTAGTCCTGATTTGGTGACAACATTTGGATTTTCTATCACTGTTAGTCCTGGGGACAGCGATCTCCAGAGGAGATACAAACAGCAATAAAAACATGACAGGGGTGCTAAATCTTCACAACCTCACCCAGAACTAAAGAAATAACTGATACCCCATGGCAGTACCAGCCGACCCAAACCCAGGGCATTCTTCTCCTGAGTTACAGGGCTTTAGACAAAACTTATCTCTGTGCTGTTTTGGGGTTCAGCTGAGAGCTCCCCAAGATGGCAGACCAGTCCTGGCCAAGCCTATGAGAAATTGATGGCCCTACAGGTGGATTTGGCTCCCAGCAGCCAATCAGAATTCATCTTCAATGATCCAGAATGCCCTAACCTGATAGAAGGTGAAACCAGACTTAGTGCCCCCTCATTGGGCACAGCCATGGCCTGGGGTAGGAGTGGTAAATCTTTCCGTTCTATCAGCGGCTCGTGCCCCATGTTACCCACACTGAGCAGAAATAAATCCACATAACAGTTTATTGTAGTGTCAGTGCGGGGAGATAGGTTCAGGCCCAGCAGATGGTTGTTGTCAGGAGACACAGATGATGGATGCCCAGAGATCAGAGTACCGCCATTCCTGACACCCCGTCTGTCCGTGACACTCATGTTGGGTTTACACGAGGAATGGTCACTGTTAGGAAGGCTGAGGGGGATACAGACAATGTCTGCTCTTATCTGCAGCGGAGGCCGCCAGTCTGAGGCTCCTTCATTGAATGGTAATGGAGACCACAGTGCTGGAAGTCAGCGTCTATCACAACCAATGGGTATTGATTGGAGGAAGCAGCTAATAAATCTGTCTGTGAGCAGCCCAATTCCTTTATTACAGGGGCTGCCTCCTTCCCCACTGCCAGTCTACCAGAATCTAAGTCAAGCTATTTCACTAACTCTAATGACATGAAATACCCACAATGCTGGTGGTAGTCAGAGGCCATGAGGTTTTTGCTTAGACTTCAGGTGAGGAGAGATGGAAGATTTTGTAGATGAGATTGAGAAGGAACAATTTTACACAAAGTAACTGAAAAACTGTAAAAAGTTCATTCTTATTATTGAGGATTTATTTAGAATGAGGCCCCGCCCATCTACTGCTTCCCTGTCCAAGGAGTAGCCAATAGGGATGCTCTGAATGGACATTTCCTAGTTGTTGCCAGAATGTTATCCCCGCTAGAAGATTCCCTTCTATTGCACTTCTGATACAAATTAAAACAAGAACACAACAAGGTGGGCGGGAACAGACCTATGACAGCAACAGAGGTGGGCGGGAACAGACCTTTGACAGCAACAGAGGTGGGCGGGAACAGACCCAGGACTCCAGCATGTGAATCTGTCTCCCGTATACATTCATTTTACCCCCTGTGAGTGCTGGAATCTTCATAAAGTCACCCCAGACACTAGTGGCATCTTTCCTCGAGTAACCCCATAGCGGGAATCCGGGGTGACCCCATGGGTTTGTTGGGGGGTTGTTGCTTGATTTCTATTTCTGTGATCTCCATCCCTCTGTGGTGTCTCTCCTACCTGTCAGACACAGCCAGAACTGTATGTACGTGTCAGTTCAGGGCCCGGGGCCAATCCAGACTGATGGGCCCTGGGGCAATATGACTCATTCCAGGCTTCATCTCCATCCTGAAGATCTCTGTTTTTATTCTGCTGATTCCCGTCCTCCCCCATTCAAGAATAACCCCACATGGGGTGAGTGAGGGAGGATCAGAAAACTAATGCAGCCACCACATGCAAGGACTGCTAGCCTGCAATAAAGGGACAAAGTGGCACAGGGCCCGGCATGGGGGTCATGGATCGGACCTGTGGGCACCTTGGCCCCTTTTTAGTAAGTGACAGACATGGGGGGTGTCACCCCACACCCAGGGAATATCTTATATGTGATTGAATGATTGTGCTCTGGCTGTGAAGCAGTTAATGTTTTGCTGTCCCATATTTGAATTGTATTTTTCACCTCCTCACATCTGGCCAAATCACATTCTCCTAAATCCAATGATTCTACAAATCCCAAAGTGCCGCCTCTCCTCCATCTCTGTCCTCCTGAGCGCGTGCTGCTTCCTGTTCTGTCAGACATTTCCCAGCACTGAATTTAAGGGACCCCCCCCCAGGTTCATACAAGTTCATTGCACAGCGGTGAGGGCCCGGTGTCCTCATCTGCTCCTCAATCCATAGAATAACATTCCTGTGACACAATTCTCTTATATCAGATTGGTGTCACGGCTCCTGTGGACTGGAAGGGACTCACAATGTCCTGTATATGATTCTGCCCCCGGGGTGACAACAGAAATAACAAAGTACCCAAAGTATGTGCTTTAATCAATTCAGTGACAACATTCACCTGGGCAGACAGAGAGGGTGAATCTTCCTGGGCACTTTAGTCCTGGGTGTTGGTGCCCCATTTATATGCAATAATCTGCATTGCATTGGTGCAGCCTGTTCAGAATTGCATCAGAATGGACTGAAATCATTGCGACCAGCACAGCCTGGTAGTGCACGCTGCACCCCGTGTGCTGCATGGTGGGTGCATTGCATTGGGGTGTCAGCATAATCATCGCAATGTGCTAATGCATGAGATAATGCAGGAAAATGCACATTACACAAAACATTTCTATGGGCCTGTATGGGCAAAAGGTGAATCATACACCTGGCACCACATTGGTGAATAATGCTCCAGGAAACCACATTCATGTTTGATAAAATTTAAACTGAAGATTCGGCATCCAGCGATGTGACGGAGGCCTCGGATTGGCCGCTCTGTGTTGGTAAATATCCATCCAGGGCTATAATGCGTCACCAGTGACAGCTGCATTCCTGGATGAGAAGCATTAAATCAGAAGCTGCAGCTCTGCACAGTGACAGGATGAGATAACAAATGATCATATTCCCCAAATAGCTGCAGGCACCCCAAGCACCCCGAATCAGGAATGCCAGGAATCCCCAGGGAGCTCCGCATTCATTACACTCCAGCACACGGGGCCCCTCAGCACACGGGGCCCAGAGCTGCCCAATTTACAGAACAGCCAATCACAGCCGTGCTACAGGTCAGCCATGTACGGAGCAGATTGTGTGTGACACCTCGCAGTGCCATGCTGCATGTTTTCACACACGTTGTCAGTGTTTTCTTGATGTGCCATGATGCATTTTCTTCCCACCAACACTTTCCCATGTGTATGACACAAACTCATCTCACAGCCAATCAGAAGCAGAAGTGACGCACGCTGTACAAGCCGCAATCATTCCCTCTCACACTGGTACACAGGCCTCGGCTGCGGTGCAGCTGGACAGGGTTTTATAGAGGTGCAGAGAATAATTACGGGGTCATTCCTAAAGAACAAAACTTTCACTTTCATCATGAAATACTTTCCAGACCATCAAAGCAAAGATGAGCACATTTGTCAAGTTGATTGTCAGCCACGGCTGTTGCCTGCCAGCATGCTGCAGAGAAGCAGCAATCTCTCTACAGAGGTCCAGTGCTCCTCCTGTCTAGTCAGACTTAGAGCACTGATGTAGCAGGGACAGCTTGACAGACCTCTACAGAGACTCCGTTGCTTCCATACAGGGAAGCGCTGACAAGGGTAGTGGTCTCTCTGCAGAGATCTGATGTGCCCCCTGTTGAGTCACAGTCAGAGCTCTTCCTTCATCCAGGAGTGGGGTTCTGGATGATTGAGGTCTGCTTCCAAGGGCCCCTCTGCAGCCTGCTGGCAGCACATAGACTTTCCTGCTTTGCACACATTGAGCCATCAATAATAATCCGTTAACAAATTTATTTATTAACTTGTCACTGCCATACCGACCTCTCCTAGCAATGCCAGACCTGGAGCAGGCTATATGTTTCTCTCCTGACAGGTTCTCTTTATGTGGCATATCATGAGCAGTGTAATAGTGTCAGCACAGATGTAGGGGCGTCGGTGCCAGTTACTGGTGCAGTATGATGTCAGTATGTACTGTCAGCTGGTGTTTATAATTAGCAGTGCACACGCCCTGAGCTCCCTCCATATTATGTCATGGGTGGGAGGCTTGGACCATGTCAGGGAAAATCTGATGATGCCAAAGTATCAGATTATTAGCAGCAGGCAGCAATTTGTCAGTTTATATAGCGCCGGCATGTGTTGTAGCGCCGTACAGGCCGGCATACATGTGACTGTAATTAGCAGACTCGGGGTCACTGTGCCAGGATTGGTGCTGTGCCACATTGTTGTCATCAGGATGAAGAGATTTTCTTCTCACAGCGGGGTGTCCCTTCAAATTGGATGTTTGTGATCACTGTGCAGCACGATGAATCAAAGCCTGAGCTGTGTGAATGGAGGCCCTGGGCAGATACACACAATGTCAATGCTGCACTGGATGGTGATTCACGGCCTGGAGTAAATATACATCACATATATAAAGCAGAATGACAACAGCCAATCAGAATCCAGATTACAAATCTGAAATGTTCTCCTCTCCCTAAAATATTCATAAATTGACATAATAAGCTCACTGGGCCTCGTTTTCCTGCGTCAGACATCAAATGCAGAGCAATGAACTCCTAACGGACATTGCCTACACATGGCGATTCAGAGGCCACATTTCAGCTGCTTTGCACTGTGTTCCTTTAGTTGCACCATGTGCTATTGCGGTGTCCCCATGTCCTACTGAGGTGTCCCCATGTCAAATTGAGGTGTCCCCATGTCCTACTGAGCTGTCCCCATGTCATATTGAGGTGTCCCCATGTCATATTGAGGTGACCCCATGTCATATTGAGGTGTCCCCATGTCATATTGAGGTGTCCCCATGTATATTGAGGTGTCCCCATGTCATATTGAGGTGACCCCATGTCATATTGAGGTGTCCCCATGTCATATTGAGGTGTCCCCATGTCATATTGAGGTGTCCCCATGTCATATTGAGGTGTCCCCATGTCATATTGAGGTGTCCCCATGTCTTATTGAGGTGTCCCCATGTCATATTAAGTTGTCCCCATGTCTTATTGAGGTGACCCCATGTCTTATTGAGGTGACCCCATGTCCTTTTGAGGTGACCCCATGTCCTATTGAGGTGACTCCATGTCCTATTGAGGTGACCCCATGTCCTGCTAAGGTGTCCCCATGTAATATTAAGGTGTCCCCATGTGTATAAAGTGCTGGCCCATCAAGTCATTTGCAGAATTTTCTCCCCAAACACTTTCCATATTTCTGTGTTTGAATAGAAATTACATTTATTGTAAACCCCACCCTACAGGGACCCCAATACATGTGTCTGGGTATTGAGGGGCTCCATTACATCATTGCACAGGCTCTAGAGGTTTCCCCTCTCAGTGCTCAGACAACCTTATCACACAGAACAAATCTCTTTTAAAGTGAGGAGATCCGCAGAACACAATGTCCTATTGAGGAGTTCTCCATCAGTCCTGGGGGGGATGGGGGGGGTGATGACAGATTGGGATGAGCACAGCTGACAGGACGATGTGTCTGAACCTGCGCTCTATCCGTCTCCTGTCATCTGTGCAAACCGCAGGCGCTGCGCGTCAATCAGCGGTCACAGGAGCCCCAATCACAAAACCAAAATCCAACCTAAATCCATTCAATCCTCAGCAGAAATGATCATTTTATCATAATTATCACTATTATTATTAATATTATTATTATTTTATTATTATCATTATTATTACTATTGTTATCATTATTATTTTTATTACTATTATTTTTTATTATCATTATTACTATTATTATTATTATCATTATTATTATTATTATTATTATAATTTTATTATTATTATTATTTTATTATTATCATTATTATTATTATTACTATTATCATGATTAATGATGCATGGCCTGCGTGCCCTGTGTGAGCTTTGCCAGCTTCGGTATTTGCGAGTTGGGTTTATTCATCAGCGCTGGAACATTCAGACAAAATATTGTTTTTTATGGTGCTGCAATCCTAACAAATAATCTTTGCATTGAGCGCCCTGCAGTGTTCTTGGCAATAAACATTTGTTAAGCTATTATGTGTGTAATATGAATGTGTTAATGAACATTGGGGCCCCCTGACATTGCACAAAGTGCCGGACATTAATGTGAAGCCAGCGGGTAATTTATTGGAGGAGATCCTGCAAAGTCTTCCTTGCTGTATCATTATCAATGAAATGCCCTTTGCCATCAGCAGAATTACCCCAGGGTAATAGGACAGCAGGACCCTTAAAATTGACCTTTCCCAGAGCCCGGGGTTCATGAGGACATACAGTACATAACATGACTATTAATAGACTTTATTAGACCCATAAAATGTTACTGCGGATCAATACTGCGAGTAAGAGGATTGAAATACCGGCAATGTATAAAATCAATGTGTGATTCACCATTGGAAGATCACTGGCTCGGTGTAATTATTATGGGATCAGTGTTATATTGTGTGCAGTGTCGTCGGGTCCTCAGTGATATGGGATGAAGTTTGATAAAGTCGGATGAGGTTTGATATTTGGATGATGTTGGGTGATGATTGATGATGATGTGTTGTGTTCCCATCTTGTTTCATCCAACACAGAGACAACCAATCATTTCCTAGCATTTTATGGCTCCTCATTTGTTGAGTGAGAAAAAAAATTATAAAATGTAAAAAGTTCAACATTTGAAAATCAAAAATGTTCTAAAGAATCTCCCATTCTCTGTATTACCCTAAGCTCTGTGTCCCCCCTATAACCATTGATTATCCCCCCATCATTCTGCACATTGCGCTGATCGCTCTGTAATAATATTCGGGTCAGACGGCCATTTCCCCGACGCATTCTATAACGCAGTTCTAACGCTTGTATAAATGGCAGCTTCCGTTTGAGGTTATCTTGCAGACCTTTGCTTTCCATTAACAAAGAAGAAAGGAGACAGACAGGAAGTGGAGCGTTCATAGCAAACTTGTGTCTGTTGTTGGGAAAGTGAAAATAATTATAAAGGAAATTTCCAAACAAAGCGATGTGAGTAGACGTCACTCCGAGCACAACATCCCCCCGGTGCTGCAGAGTTCCCTGACACAGACCCCCCTTGCATGGACCAAGTGGGGGGCCCGGGTTCATTAGGTGTGTTCCGTCCTGGCATAGTGCAGTGTTTGCTGGACTGGGTGCTAAGGTGTGGGTGGCCATCGGTTGGTGGGTGCTGTTCCTGGCATCCCCATCACAGAGCAGACGGAATGGTATTGTGTTCCACCCTACATATACCACAGACCACCTGTCCGGCAGTGAATCACACAATAAGTATAGGTGGATATTCTGCTTGTGTGTGCTGCCATCAGTGACCTAAATAAGCAGATTGGGCACAAGAACAAATCTTTCCATACCGCACACGTGTGATGGTGTCCCCACTATATATATAGCGGAAGTTGCTGGTCTCCGGGCCCCATACTGGGAACCACTAACATTGTTCAGACTCGGACTATAAGATGGAATCTGAAGTTTATTGTGGTTGGCACAGTGGTGCAGTGACGGGTCTTCCATATACAGGGCCCATATATGTGGAATGATTATGAATATTCATTTCTATGAGATCACCGCACAATTTCACGCTCACTTCCAGGTACAATGTTTCCAGTTCCAGTAGCAGAACGCTGAAATTAACAATTCGCAGGAGGCCTGACAGCTCGTAATGTCAATGTACGGCTTCCTAATAAAGAAATGGTTGAAGCTTGGTGCAGTTCATGGTCTCGGTGATTCTTTTCTTATTTCATATTACCTATAAACCCCCCATTACCCGGGCACTTTAATTATCTTCTGCTTCTTACAATTCCATTTTATTGGCCTGTCAGCAAAGGTTCATTGGTGGCAGTTTTATATTAATGGGTTGGGGGGGTCATGGCCGCTGCAATGTCTTCACAGGCCAGTCCTATGGGTGTCCCAGGAAAGCAAATCACCCAAACTTGCCCAGCCGCAGGTTCCGGATCCACCTGAGACTTCCATGGTCCTTTCATATAATCTGATAAATGTAATTCCATATATAATATACACCTGGAGTATAAAATACCTTCCCCACATTGTATCCCATCCAAACCATTTCCTTTATAAGCCGTAGAGCCCTACACCCATAGGGGCATCTGCCCGTGCCCGAGATCTGGTGCCCCCTTTTCTATTCTTGCTCCTTGTGAATATTTTTGGTCAATATATGAGATTCCCCGACCTGTCCATGACGTCTAATATTAGTTGTGTGACATTCATTGTCCTCCCACAAATCTGCGCTGTCTCTATATATCTGTGAGATTACCCAACACCATGCGGGAATATAAAGAGCTCCGACCAGAACAGTGACATCACTTCCATCACTTCATGAAAACCTCCCCAGGGATTAGCAGATCTCTGTGTCCTCAGGGGGGGGTGATGACACCTCGGTGTGTATGGGGCCCCTTCATCAGAAAAGCCGCTAAAAGATTTCAAATCCTGCCAGAGACAGAAAGTAAACTTTGTTCATCCCGTATGTTTTCCTTGCATCGCACTGACAGTATAATAATACCACAAATACCATCACACTGAGACATAGCGCAAACAATGACCGGAGCGCAGGAGCAGGGAACCGACCAATATAAGTTTACATGCAAGGCCATGGCACTGTTTTCAGTGTTTATTATTTATAATAATAAGAAAAAGACTACGGAGACCAGAAAACAAAGAATGGGCTTATTGTAGCTAATAAACTCAGCTGTAGACATTGCTGCTTAAATCTGCCCTCCAGCCTTCCTTATATTCAATCTGACATTATTATTATTAAACAGGATTTATATAGCGCCAACATATTACGCAGCGCTGTACATTAAATAGGGGTTATGAATGTCAGATACAGACAGTGACACAGGAGGAGGAGAGGACCCTGACCCGAAGAGCTTACAATCTAGGAGCCTCCCTGTTGCACCCTGAAGAATCATTCTGTGTTTATTGCTGGGGTCCTGGATTCAGTTCCTCTCAGGGGTCTCTCCGTTATATTTCTGGCTGGGTGACTGGTGAAGCGGCTGACCATTGGGGGTCCATTCCTGGGTGCAGCTTTGTACCCCTATAGGTTCTATTCTACCATTCGATGATCCTGCCATATTCTTGTCTATGACCATGTATTGATATGGAAGGATGATGGCACACATGTCATTACTTTATAGGATGACCCCGGATGTATCAGTAATCCCTCCATTCACCGATCATTACACATGTGACTTGTGGGAATCATATGTCAGATTTATGGAAGCCTCCCAGACCTCTGGAATAATTGCCCTGGTGAGAAGCCATGGCCTGCAGCCTGTACACGTGGGAGAGACGCCGTGTCCTGTTTAAATGTGGAACAGGGAAAGTGCTATGAGGCAGGTCGGAGAGGTCAGGTAAAGGACAATTTTAATGGTGTAGGTGGGGACTGGAGAGGTATATACCCCCCTCAGGGTATCCCCAAAGGAAAGTCAGGGAGGAAGTTATACAGTTACCACATTGGCAGGTTGGGAAATGAAGGAAGGAGAATAGGAAACAGGACGGGCAGAAACCTGCAGAGATCAGTACAACGAGATGGCCTAGGTTGGTGACATTGTCAGCACAGCCTCCTGTAATGGATCCTAAGGGAAGATTCTGACCCCCAGAATAAACCCGCAGTGCCCTCTGTGTGCCCCCAGTCATACTGAGAATTATCTGGATGCCCCAAGTCACGGCCCAGACACGCCGCTTTCACAAAGCTGGACAGCGGCCACAAATAACACGAAATCTGCCAAAGAGCCGAGGAATTCAAACAATCAAAATTGTTCTCAAACTGGCACAAAGAAAAACGAGTAATTCCAACGCAGCCAGCCGCCAGACAAACACTTTCTGTGTACTTATAAAGCATAAAACAACCCCGCCACATGGCACCGAACGGCTCCGAATATCTGACAATGGCACCCAGCGGGTGATGCCAGCCATGTGGGCGACTTGATTCTTCCATTATAGAAACAGCAGCTGGCATGAACGGGAAAACTTCCCACAGCAACAATCGCATTTTACAACTTCTGCAATCATTTTGTTCCAGATTCTTGACGTACAATATAAATCTGTGCCAGAACTAACACTTTGTAACGTGCACACTGCCAGGGTGTGAGCTTAGAATACAGCTGGATCCAAAATATAACAAATACAGAACAATGCAAACCTGAGGACCCGGTGATCCCCAATGACTCCCCCTTCCCCCCACAGGGTGACAACGCTATTCTACCTGCCGTGACATAACCACAGTGTTGTCACCCCGTGTACAAATAGGAACAAATATATCCACCAGAACCAGGAATCTTGTGTCCCCAAACACAGAACCCCCCCCACAGACTGAGGACCTTGGTGACCTCTGTGGTGATGTCCCAGGCGCTTTGCAAAGAAACGTATGTATCTATGGAATGGGGAGGGGGCAGGTAAAGTACCCGGGTACAGATCTGCCCCTTGGGGTATTTGAACAGTTTCTTACTATTCGATAATGGTTACAATACAATCAGAGCCGCTCCCATGGAGGTGATAACCCCATAATGGGGTCACCGTGATTTCAAGATTCTGGTTGTGTCTTTTCATTCACAGTAATTATAACATCAATTATATAACAATTTCTTGGGTGACCCCAATTTCCAGGTTATGGAGGAGCCGTCCTGCCATTGCCTTCCCATGTCACTTCATCAAGCATGATCCTTCATGAAGACTAGGGGCCCCTGAGACCCCAGAAACATGGCGCTCATTTTGATGGATAACTGAGAAAAGTTTGGGTGCATTTTGGGCCCCCTGCGCCCCCTACAACATGCTTTGGACTGTGAATGTGTTGATGTTGTTTTACTGATGGCAATGTTTGTCCTCCATGCAGGATCTGTGCGGAGCCTCCACCTGCGACACCCTGGGCATGGCGGATGTGGGCACCATGTGCGACCCGAAACGCAGCTGCTCCGTCATAGAGGACGATGGTCTGCCATCCGCCTTCACCACGGCACACGAGCTGGGTGAGTCTTCTGGGAAATCTCCCTCTATATTGGATACCAGGGGCCCCATGGGTAGACCTGAGGCCAACACGTGTCTTCATCAGGGCCCAGCATGTTGTCAGTGTGGTGGCTTCCTTCTCAGTTCAGCTGAACGCTCAGCTCTGGGAATTATAAATCACTGCAGTTTATTTTACTAAAATCTAAGTTTTACTTTGTCGTTTCATCTCAGTGCTGCTGACCCCCTGCTGCCTCTTTGCCTGCCCCCACGTCCTATCTACATGCAGTCCAGAGGTGGCCCCAGGGCATTTCTCAGGGCCGGTTTCCTAATGGTGACAATTAGAAATTGCATTGGAAACCTGTGTGATGTGGTGACAACACTGATGTCCAGTATGGAAATGGGCAGAACGTTGTCACCTATCACAAATATCTTTGGGGATTATTGTAATGAAAGCTGCAGATTTGCTGTATCTGAACTTGACGTTGCCCATAACCTTCTCATCCTGCAGCAGTTGGGATGTGGTGATGGGAATTCCTCACATTTGCCGTGTCCCCTTTGTGTCTCATAGCTGTACTGGGGAGGAAAGTGTCGGTATTTCTGGGGGTATAAATCGGGCAGCGTAGATGAGAGGGTGCAAACAATTCACAGACTGCTCATTTCCATCCTCAGCCAGTGCGGTCAGAGCCTGGGTTTGGCTGCAGCACAGAATCCAGAAATACCCTGGCATCTCCACCACTATGGTGCAGCCACCCGTACCAACATGGCACTAAAATAGCCAGAGGAACCCAAAGCATCAGCAGACGCTCAGCCTGTGCTATATACAGAGCCAAAAGGATCAGAGAGGAGGAGAGGTCATCATAGGGCCAGCAATGCCAAACGTGTGTGGGCGCCCTGTGCATTCAGGGGGGCACCGGATCAGATGGCACCATGTAAAGAAGGCAACATATCGAGGAACTCACCCCTATCAGTTATGTAACACTTGGCATAAAGGGGTGAGCAGCTCCAGCCTGTGCCAGCTGCCAGAATGAAGACAGCTAGTAAATTACAAGAGACTGCCAGAGCTATATTATATTAGACTGTCAGAGCCCAGTACTATGTTATAAGAGACTGTCAGAACCCAGTACTATGTTATAAGAGACTGTCTGGGCCCAGTGCTATGTATAAGAGACTGTCAGAGCCCAGTGCTATGTTATAAGAGACTGTCAGAGCCCAGTACTATGTTATAAGAGACTGTCAGATTTTTCTTCCTTGTTATATCATACCAGGAGTCCTAAAGCACAACCCCAGCTGTGTCCTTGGTGACTTTTGGTTCGTCCCTCTCTCAGACCCATTGGCATCGATTGTTAGAACCTGGTTCTGGTTCCAGAATGATTGTACTCTGTGTCCCCTGCAGGCAGAATGGAACCCCAGGAAAGCATTGAGAGGAGTGACCCCCGTGTCACCGATCACATCTTCTGCATTCTCCAATCATTGTATCTCGGTTGGAGCCGATTCCTGGGTTTTGGAAGCTGTAAATCTCAGATTCCCCGTCCTGACTCCATTGATGGCCTGAGGTGCTCATAAACCCAGAATAGAATAGGAAATGGGCGCAGACCATGAAGGGGCTCAGTCACACCGCGGCCCCCTCTGTGATCTGCAGACTATTACGTCTATAAATAAAGGAATTCATGTACTGAATCCTATCATTATGGGAACTGACCCCATGCAGCTTTTATTTCTGGATTCTGTTGTCACTTTGTACATTACAGATTCGGCATACAGATGTATTAGGGAGGGCGCGGCGTGTCCCCATTCCTGATGTGTGATTCGCCTGTCTGTACAAACATTCCTCTTATCTCAGAGATTAGGACAAATCTTTCACCCCCTCCTCTTCCTCGCACAATGTCTTCCACATGTTTGTACAATGAAGGGATTAATCCCCAGGGATGCCACAAGTAAATTGCTCAATATCACAACTTCTTTTTTTTCTAATCTTGGAGATATTTTGGTTACAGATTTCGTCATTCTCCCTCCTTACCTCTCCCCGCAGGTCACGTCTTTAATATGCCGCACGACAACGTCAAGGCCTGCGAGGAAGTATTCGGAAAACTCAAAGAGAATCACATGATGTCTCCCACACTGATCCAGATCGACCGGGCCAAGCCCTGGTCAGGGTGCAGTGCCGCCATTGTCACCGACTTCCTAGACAGAGGGCATGGTGAGTATAGGGGCTTCAGGGATGAACCACGGCTTATTGGTACCCTGGCACCTGTACAGTGATAAGAGGGCACACAGCGCCCATACATTGGGGGATACAATGGCACCTGTACAGTGACAGCAGGGAGGGTACACTGGCACCCTTTGCAATGATAAGAGTTGGGGCACCCATACATTGACAGATAGGGGGTCAAGATGGGGCACAGTATGCCCATACATTAATAGATTTGGGGATACACTGGCACCTGTATAGTGATAGATGAGAGGGTACATTGGCACCTGTACAGTGATAAAAAGATGGGGCACGTTATGCTCATATATTAATAAATTTTGGGGTACATTGGCACCTGTACAGTGGTAGATGGGAGGGTACATTGGCATCTGTACAGTGATAAAAAGATGGGGCACGTTATACCCATATATTAATAAATTTTGGGGTACATTGGCACCTGCACAGTGATAGGTGGGGTGGATACTGAACACCTGCACATGGACAGATGACGGGGTACCCTAGCACCTGTGCTTTGTCCCCTGTCTGAGGTTCCCCCTCACCTCTTGTTTAGGTGACAGCTGTAATATTTTAGGTATCCATCACTTCCCGTCTTGGTGTCACCAGGATAAATAAAAAGGATGAATAATAAAACCCTGAGGGGGCGTTTTTTATAAATAGAATTCAGGGCTTTATATTTCAGGACAGAATATGCCATCATAGAACGCTGCAGAGTCAGAGAGGCTTCTGTGATAACTTTCACCTGACTTTGGCCATCGTCTAATGCTTTTCCCTCCTCTGTTTAGGTGAATGTCTCCTGGACGAGCCAGCGAAGCCAATCACACTTCCCGATGAACTTCCCGGGGTGCGGTACAGCCTGGGCCGGCAATGCGAGCTGGCATTCGGCCTGGGCTCCAAGCCTTGCCCCTATATGCAGTATTGTACCAAGCTGTGGTGTACGGGCAGAGCCCGGGGGCAGCTGGTGTGCCAGACTCGACATTTTCCCTGGGCCGATGGTACCAGCTGTGGTGAGGGAAGGTTCTGCCTGAATGGAGAATGTGTGGAGAAACACAACACCAACCGATACAAGGTGAGGAACGTCACATCGTAACAATGTCACCCCGATTCAAGGAAACCCAACATGGGGGGGACTATAGGAGCTCAGACTGTTCATCTAGCAGGACTAATTATATCAAAGTGAATTATCACCGAACTTAGTGAAAGAGATGAAGCTCTGCAGACTTCCAATCATGAGCAAGCTAAAATTCACTCTTCTTTCATTTTCCTGCATGTCATTGGATATTCTTTGCAGAGTGATAAAAAACTAAACAGCCTGAGCGCCTATAGTAAATCAGCCCCTCTGTATCATTCACAGACTGGGTGAATAATTCACACTTAACTCTGCCTAGGATAAGGTCAGAGATGAGTGGCATCCTGGGGGAAATTTGTCATTGTTCTGTCCCAGGCAGAAGCATTTCCTCTGCAATCACAGCAATTAATTCAGAGAGAGTTGGACTGTTGTGGTGTAAGACATCATAAATTCGGTGAATTGTTGCAGCTGGTCACTAATAGACAATGGGAATTATTTGTACATGGGCCGGTCATAGACTGAGTGTAAATAAAATGCAGGAGTTGTATGATAAAATATGTTAACCCCCCCCGCAGCCGCTCTCTCCGCTCCTCCAACAACCTATTAATGACTTCCTCACTCATAACCTCATCACACGCACGGCTCCAAGACTTCTCTGGAGCTGCCCCGACTCTCTGGAATGGTCTCCTCGTCCTATTCGGCTTGCTCCTACTTTCTGCTCATATTAAACCCAACGCTTCCCCCTCACCTACCCGTCTTCTTCTGTCTCCTAAACCCTCACTACTTCCCACCATTCCATATCCCCCTCCTATTGTGTGATACTTCCCCCACCTCCTAGATTGTAAGCTCTTCGGGGCAGGGTCCTCTCCTCCTCCTGTGTCACTGTCTGTATCTGTCATTTGTAACCCCTATTTATTGTACAGCGCTGCATAATATGTTGGCGCTATATAAATCCTGTATAATAATAATATTAATAATAGAACAGAAAACAGCTTAGGGCTGCATTGTGTGAATGTGGGGGATTCACATGAGCTGGTAGCACACAGACAGATATCCGAAGGACTAAACTGTGTAAATGCTGTAAATCAAAGTTGGTCACAGACTGAAAAACATCTGAAGTGTCTTATAAATCCCGGCCTGGCATAGAGATTCAGATCTGGCATTATAAGTGGCATCACGTAGGTTTTCCTTCCAATGTTCTAGAACCTAAATTTATTAGTAAAATACAACTTGTAGACACCTTACCAATGTTCTGACTTAACTTATAACCAAAGATTTAGCTGTCAGTTATTTCAAGCTAATATAAGCTCGTATTTTCCGAAGGGGGGCTGGGAAAGGAATGTTCCGGGAGTTCACATTGTGTAGGGGGTCCCTGTCATCTGAAATGCAGCAATGACATCTGACATCTGTTCCTATGGACGTTAATGTCAATGTATGGAGGGCATTGCTCACCGTGTTACATAACTCCCTTCATATGTCTGAGTAATGGAAACATTGCCCCGGTATTGTACAACATTGCATCCAATTATTAGCAGAATTCTCCCGTTTCCTCCTTATGATTGGGGTGATACAGATCCATAGGATGTGCCAGTCCCTGCCAGCCTGTGTGATGTATTGGGGGGGCAGAACATAATGGTGCATTATAATACAGCAGGGAAGTACATAATGGGGTATTGTACTTTATCAGCATAGAACAGGTACTTTATTATAACAGAAAAGAACATACGGGGTAATATAATACAGCGGATTAGTAAATAATCAGGTTTTTATTATACAGAAGAGTAGGTTATGTCCGGGGTATTATAATACAGCACAGTAGCACATAATGGGGGTATTATAAGTGAGTGGAGAAGATATCTGGGGTATTAAAATACAACTAATTAGTACATATGCTGGGTATGATTACTATATAACGTGATAATAAAATACGCCCACGTACCATATGCCGGGGGTAATACACCAGATTAGTGCATAATGGGGGCATTGTAATATAGCAGAAACATAACACAAACTTGTTACATCTGACAACGTTCTAATCTTATAGGATGAGGCTGCCGGTGATTGGGCCGTGTGTAGATAAGAGATTTATTCTAAACACATTTCCTATTAATGGTCATTTTATCTCCTGTGTTCATGAATGTCACTTAGGAAAGAAAATCTTCCTTGATGCATCCAGGGCTGCCATCATGTTCACATCTGTTCCTGTTTGTCCAGTCTTTATAATGAGTTATGAGAAGACAGAATATATCCAGCCCATCATTCTCCCCAGCTGCAACATCAAAAACATTTACTGCTTAGCACGCGTGTACACCGACATACGTGACTGCTGTGTTTTATATCCTGGAGACAGATAGTGCTATGCCCCCCTCGCTCCATGACCCGGTCTGTGACCTCCAGTATATGGTACTGTTCCCCCCATAGTGACAGGCTATACCAGGTATCCCCTTACCCCCACATAGTCACCCAATTTATAATCCCAAACAGACCTGAAATGGGTTTCAATGAACACCAATAACACATAACACAACCCCTGGGCAGTACACTTTAATATTTGAGTTTTGGGTCAGATCAGCTCGGTCTTATCATCTTGGCTTCTTACAGCATTTGGAATTTTTACTTTTGTGAGATTTCCCCCGGTAATTGGTGTCTCAACCCTTACAAACCTGGGGACAGATTTTTATGTTTATGGGAGTAATGGAGACATTTCTTCATCTGATCCCTGAATACATTAATTTTCCTGAAGTGTCCTAAAACACAGTGTGAGGAACAGGCTGGCATTGGCCGGGTACACCGCAATTTATTGCATGATTCTTGGGGACGTTGCCAGATCTATTCCCTACAGGGCCCCATAAATGTTGGGTTATGTGTGTACATCTCACTGCCATGAAAGGTAAATATGATCCCTCAGGTGGGACGAGGATGTTTTGTTCCTCAATGTTGGCCAGGAATGCCGTATTCTACCACAGCAATGTCCTTGGCACCTCTGTGATAAATAAATATCTGTGCCCCTTCCTCCTCCGGCTGAGGACCTGCTCACACATGTGTCATGGATCGGGGAAGAATGAAACTATTCCATAGGACAGCTGCTAGCTTCTATTACACCGCCATATGCTGTAACGTTGTACACTGTCACAAACGTGAAATCTTGGGGATACGGGTCATAGAATGAGAAGGATGAATATGACAATACGCTGTGTAATGATGGAATCATGTCTGCCAGGAACTGGTCATCATTCATCCTGCATTTCATCCTCTTTCTAGGTGGATGGATCCTGGGGGAAGTGGAGTCCTTATGGTCAGTGTTCCCGGACATGTGGCGGGGGTGTTCAACTGGCAAAGAGAGAATGTAACAATCCGGAACCGACCAATGGAGGGGCCTTCTGTGAGGGGCTACGGGTCAAATACAGATCCTGTTCCCTGAACCCCTGTCCTGATACAGGTGAGTGCCCTCTGTACAGTACTTACCTTCCCTGAACCCCCGTCCTGATACAGGTGAGTGCTCTCTGTACAGTACTTACCTTCCCTGAACCCCAGGCCGTACAGTACTTACCTTCCCTGAACCCCAGGCCTGATACAGGTCCGTGCTCTCTGTACAGTACTTACCTTCCCTGAACCCCTGTCCTGATACAGGTCAGTGCTCTCTGTACAGTACTTACCTTCCCTGAACCCCCGTCCTGATACAGGTCCGTGCTCTCTGTACAGTACTTACCTTCCCTGAATCCCTGTCCTGATACAGGTGAGAGCCCTCTGTACAGTACTTACCTTTCCGGAACCCCAGGCCTGATACAAGTCAGTGCTCTCTATACAGTACTTACCTTCTCTGAACGTGTGTTGTGGTACAGGAATGTGGGGTGCACATCTCATACTGACCCCCATCATCTGACCCATCACCCCTCCTAAATTCAGCCATTGTAGTAAAATTCTGTATTTTATATTTCAGGTAAAGGTTTCAGGGAGGAGCAATGTGAATCTTTTAACGGATACAACCAGAGCACAAATCGTCTGACATCCACAGTGGGCTGGGTCCCCAAATACTCCGGTGTGTCCCCAAGAGACAAATGCAAGTTGATCTGCAGAGCAAATGGCACAGGTTACTTCTACGTCCTGGCACCAAAGGTTGGTACCTCCTGGACAGCAGCTGCGCAGACAGATTTGGTATCTGTACAGGTGTATGTGTATTCACCAATATATAAAGATTATTGCAGCTTCATTCTAGGAATAAAGTGCAGAAATCTGGGAGAACTGAAAATGTTTCTCTATAACTCCAATATATATGGAGGACGGTATAGGAGAAACCCAACTTCTGAGAGTGTCCACCCTGCTCACTCCACCGGCTACATTTCCCTAATATATCATAAACAAAATAAAGGAGAAATGATGGGAACTTCTCATAATGTGCACTGCAGATGTACAGACCCAGGAACTCCGCACAGAGTGGGAACCCCTTATAATGGGAAGATCAGGGGTACAGACCTGAGAACTGAGCCCTGGGATGATGGGAACCCCTTGCATGGGTACAGCAGAGACCCAGGAACTCCGCACAGAATGGGAACCCCTTATAATTGGAAGATCAGGGGTACAGACCTGAGAACTGAGCCCTGGGGTGATGGGAACTCTTGCATGGGCACAGCACAGGTACAGACCCAGGAACTCAGCACAGAATGAGAACCCCTTAAAATGGCTACTGCAGGTGTTCCCAGTAGCTGGGAATGGTGGGAGCTTAGTACAATAATATCATCAATAGAGTCTTGGTGGTGGAGTGACCCTTTAATTAAAACCCAAACAATATGCAATAACTGTATAAAGAATGAATATTTCCCAACTCTACATTGGCACTTCTGTGTGTGTTTCCTCGCTGGGTACGTTGTAACACTAATGTTCTCTTCACATAGGTAATAGATGGGACACCATGTGCACCGGACTCAACATCAATCTGTGTACAAGGGAAATGCATTAAAGCCGGCTGTGATGGGCAGCTGGGATCCAAAAAGAAATTTGACAAATGCAGAGTGTGCGGCGGGGACAATAAAAGCTGCAAGAAAGTGTCGGGACTCTTCACAAAACCCATGTGAGTGGCAAATAATGAGATCACATTGGCTTCCTCTCAGATCCATCCTCACCGGAATAGCAGCAATCATTTTACAGATTAGGGGCCCCTGCGGCCCCACACATTGTGCAAAGCTGCCACCATCTCTGCCAATGCTGCAGATTGGCACTTTGTGTATCCTCCACCCCTACAGAACAGCATTAGGGAAGGTGGGTGAAAGTAGCTCTGAGAGGTTAATAAGTGGAATTATAAAGATAGAACAGACATTTTGCAGAGAATAGATGAGCAAGGATTTACACAATTCATGGCTTTGACCTCTTATGAAAGAAAACCCGACACATATCTAATCAATTCAAACTGAATATATGATGATGAAATGCAGAATGATCTTCAGTGAAAGTGATGTTACATCATTCACTATACAGGCAGAAGTTATATTCACACATATATTCACAACCTCTCCTATTGGTCAGTGAGTTTATCCAGCACAATAAAGGACCAATAGGAGGTAATCCAGGGGAAACAATGGGATTTGAATATATCTTCTGGTGTCTGTATTTCGGAAACATCTTTATTTTATCATACATTGAATCTGTATGGATAGGGATAGATATGGATTAAGATTCCTTGATTAAAGCCCCATCAGATCAGATTTATGTCGCTAGAAATGATCTTTCATGATTATTTCCAATAACAGGAGAACATTGAGCACTGTACACACACCTGTTCCATGGAGATGGGGGGGGGGGGTGGTTAGCAGCACCCCGCTGTGCCCCCTACATGGGAAAGTACAGCAGTCAGTCCTGCTCAGTTACCAGTTGTGCAGGATGGATCGGTTAGCTATGTCAGGAGACTGATGTACACATACTCGATTTTTACCGGAAATAATCACGGCCGTTGGTTTCAGGTGACAATTTGTCCAGTGTATGTGTAGCTTTAAGCTGAGTGTACCTACCCAATCAGATCTCTCAGGTGTGCCAGGTTAGAAATCCCCCCAACAAATCCGATATCTTCTATAGTCACAGGATATTTCTTCTGGTGGGGGCTGTGCATGCCAGGAAATTGCAGATTATTAAATCCCCGACTGAGCTGACAATACGTATAGAAGTAGAGAGAAGTGCAGCAGTTCTGGTAGAAGATTCCCATTCCATGGAGAGGATTCACTTATAAATAATATTATGTCAAACAAGAGCTGTTCACACCCACAATGGGTATAAAACATTCTGATCCTGCCAGGATCCCCAGCCAAACCCACTGATTCCCCATCTGACATTTCTGTAACCTTTCTCATCCATGGGACTCTGATTGAAGCTGAAGGCTCCATGGAAATCATTCCTGATATTCCTCCAATGGCAGATCTGTTTGCCAATGGATACCATCTGTGCCACATCCGCCCCTCACCCCACAAATTGTGTAACAGGGAGACGCCATGTCTGTTCAATGTTCTATTCCTTCAGAGAGATGCAAAGAACCCAAATCACAAATATAATACTGTGCAAGTCGGAGCTTTGCTTTATCTTATAGAAAGGGGCTGGAAAGAGACACAAAATCTCCATTAGGTGTATTCACATAGAGACATTTATCCCACTGTACACCCAGAGCCGCCGGTATATAGACCGGATACATCCTAATATAGAGACATTTATCCCACTGTACACCCAGAGCCTATGATTTATAGACGGGATACATCCTAATATAGAGACATTCATCCCACTGTACACCCAGAGCCGCTAGTTTATAGTTCCTAGTTTTAGGGTTATTATTATTATCATTATTAACAAACAGGATTTATATAGCGCCAACATATTACGCAGCGCTGTACATTAAATAGGGATTGCAAATGACAGACAGATACAGACAGTGATACAGGAGGAGGAGGTTACAGTAGTCCAGACGAGAGATGATAAGAGCGTGTACAAGGAGTTTGGTGGTCTCGGGGGACAGGTAGGGGCGGATTTTGGAGATGTTGCGTAGGTGAAAGTGACCGGACCTGGAAATGTTCTGAATATGGGGGGTAAATGAGAGGGCAGAATGGAAGGTGACACCAAGACAGCATTCCTGAGGGTAGGGCCGAATAACAGTGTTATAACCGTTAGATATATGTCAGGGGGGGATTTGGAATTTGAGGGGGGATGATGATGAGTTCCCCTTTATCCAGGTTGAGTTTCAGGAATCGGGTTTGCATTGATATTCTGTGGGATTTGCTTGCACATATATTGTATTGTGTGTGTAAAGAATTGTTTTTGGTACACAAAGCAACCAATCAGATACAAATCCTTTTCCTCCGGTTGCTGGAGGGGAATAAAATGAATATGGTTGGTTGTACAGGAAGAATGAATCTTGTTTCAGACACTTTCACCCACTGATGTCCTGTTTGTCTGGTGTTCTCTCTTCAGGCACGGCTATAACTTTGTGGTCACCGTCCCGGCTGGTGCCAGTAATCTGGATGTCAGACAACGAGGATATAAAGGTCTCATCAATGACGACAATTACTTAGCAGTGAAGAACTCGCAGGGCCGCTACTTGCTGAATGGGAATTACATTGTGTCTGCAGTGGAGCGTGACATCTCCATCCGTGGCAGCCTGCTGAAATACAGCGGCACCGGGACTGCTGTGGAAGCCTTACAAGCAATCAACGTCATCCAGGAGCCACTGACCATAGAGGTATTATGTGTGGGCAAAATGACCCCTCCGCGCCTTCGGTACACCTTCTACATTCCCAGAGAAAAGAAAGACAATTCTGCGGGACAAATAATAAGTAACAGCCTGGCAGCTCTGCCCCCTCCACGGCCCAGACCGCAGTCTCAGTGGACCCCCGGTAATTGGGGAGAATGTTCAGTCACCTGCGGCAATGGGCAGCAGACTCGCAATGTGGAATGTCGTGACCCCTGGGAACACCTGGCAACTGACTGCCCAGCTTCCCTGCGGCCACCAGCACTAAGGACCTGCGGTGATCCTTGCCCCATGTGGGAGGCTGGAGAGTGGACAAGCTGTTCAAAGACCTGTGGCAGGGGGTTCAAGAGGCGGCAGCTGAGGTGTAGTGCAGGTGGAGGGGTAACTTTACCCAGAGAGCACTGTAAGTTAAAGAGAAAACCTCAGGAGCTGGACTTTTGTGTTCTCCGACCATGTTAATGCAGGGGGCAGAAAAATTGCTGAAAAATCTGGAACTTTCCCCAGGCCCGGCACTGAGCGGAGGGGATGTGCTGAAATCCATCACCCAAATACCGGGAGCACCACGGCCAATGACCAAACAATCTACTGTTACATTGTGATGATACTGACAGTAATAGAGAACAAAGGGACATCTGAAGTATAATTGCTTGGCACTTTCTCTTTGTGGGTTAGTTGTCTCCGTTGTGGAAATTTTCCATGTTGGAGATTTGGTGTTCCTCCCGCAATGCAGACTGCGCTGCTGAAATGGACTTTCCTAAAGAGTTTCAAGAACTCCCTGTAAAGATGATAAATGAGTGAAAATGTTTTCTCTCATTTTGATAAAAAATGTTCTAAGGAGAAAGTGTTCATTCCCCCCAGTAATGGATCAGATCCTTCATTTTATTTCAATCTGGACTGAAGACTTGGAGCTCTGGGGTCTGAACTTGGAGCTCTGGGTTCTGGATTTGGAGCTCTGGGGTCTGAACCTAAAGCTCTGGGGTCTGGACTTGGAGCTCTGGGGTCTGAACTTGGAGTTCTGGGGTCTGAACTTGGAGCTCTGGGGGTCAGGACTTGGAGCTCTGGGGTCTGAACTTGGAG
>NC_092868.1:60474730-60497535 GCF_032062135.1 Pyxicephalus adspersus
GCTCTGGGGTCTGAACTTGGGGCTCTGGGGTCTGGATTTGGAGCTCTGGGGTCTGAACTTAAAGCTCTGGGGTCTGAACTTAAAGCTCTGGGGTCTGAACTTGGAGCTCTGGGGTCTGAACTTGGGGCTCTGGGGTCAGGACTTAAAGCTCTGGGGTCTGGTCTTGGGGCTATGGGGTCTAGACATGGAGCTCTGGGGTCTGGACTTGAACCTCTGGGGTCAGTACTTGGAGCTCCGGGGTATCATGAATTCTTTCTCCTAGAAGAGTTTTTATAGCTGAGGCTTTTTATATTTTGTTCCCAGAGTGATCAGACATAACGGCTGAAGGGTCTTATATCCCCCAGAAGTTCTGGGCCCCCCTGAAGGTTCCCTGAGTACTGTGCTGACTCCGGGGCCCTTGTACACAATATGGATCCAGTATGAAGCAGAATAGAACATGAAGGCTGATGGTATAATGGTATAATTTATTTCCATGGCAGGATCAGACAGAAAGCTGGTGAAAGATTCCTCACAGCCCTGGAAACATTTAGGAGCCAATTGAGAGAAATCCATCAAATAACTTCTCTTCATTTTCTGCACTTTTATCTATTTCATGGCTGAATTTCAGCTGATTCCCCAAATTCTGACATGGAAGGGCAAAACAATTTTTAGGTTCAAAAAAGAAAAATGACAAATAATTCACTCCGGGGAACAATCCTCCCCCAGCTTTGCTCTCTGACCGCAGTGGGTTTTTGTACTTTTCCATTGGACACGTTGGGTTATTTTCACCTTTGAGAGCTTTATGTCCGGGATATTCCTTTATAATTGGTTCCTGGGAGGGGGAGGGGAGGTCCCCGACCCATTGAGCTAACAATCAAATTGCTCTTTACATTTCTGAGCAGTGTTAGCTCAGCGTCCGGTCACACAGGAATCTCCAGGTGATTTCCCTTCCTGGGTGACAGAGCCGCAAAGCTTACCATTACAGGAAGGCGTTTGTCCTGAGTGGCAGCACTCTGCAGTGTAATTGAGCAATCCTGCCGGCAGACAAAGGATGCCATTGTTATAGCGTGTCACATGGTGATTTATTACTAAGATGTGACTGAAGGATTGTACAAGGTCTGCCCGTCCTCCTCATAGACTGTGGGACAATGGACCGGATTTATTACAGCTCTCCAAGACTGATAGACTGTCATGGGAAAACCTGGGTGATCCTGCAAACCTGTTTTGCTAGTAGTTTTCAATACTGAACCAGATCCATTTCAGGTTTGCTGGATCACCCAGGTCCTCCCGTGACAATCTTTCCTCTCCAGTCTTAGCGAACATTAATCAGACCCAATCACTCAAGTTGCACAGTCCAGAACTCTAACATGGACCTAGAAATCTGAAAGTTGTTCGGTCTTTTCCTGTCTGTGTTACACATACATATATTCTCATAGCAGGGCAGTATAGTCAATCTGGGGTCCAACAAACCTCCTGGTGAATCTACCTCTGTGTATCTCGGATCAGGGATGATGGAGAGGGGGAGGGGCTTTACAAGACAACATGGAAGTTTGGCTGTGCCGGGATGATTCACAGACTTCATTTATGGCCATAAAATACTTTTCATCATTATAATGAGATGATTTATGGATTCATTCATTATGAAGCCACGTTATTGGGCCATAATGAGCAATGATGAATCTGGGCATTTGAGACACACCATGATGAATCTGGTGGTGAATCTGGGGGTGAATCCAGACTGCATGCGATGGTCACAGACAACCCGGTCTGATGCCCCCACATGCAGGAGCGTTGGGTTGCACTAGAAAGGCCGGAATCCAGCGGCCTGGCTGTTTGGTGTACATCACCCTGGTCTATTAGGTGCTATTTCTGATCTGTCCGTCTGGGGTCCCCCACACCGACTGCACTCCAACCAGAACCAAGAGACGCACAATTATTGGTCGGTTATTTAATACGTATATAAGGCAGATCTCCACCGTCTGTCCTGTGATTGGCTAGCTCAGTGGGGGTTGCCAACCATCCGAAGGGTTTACAGGAATAAACACCCAATAAATGCCCGGGATCAGCCAGGGTTAATATGACCGGTTTGGGGATTTATTGGGCAAAGCCATGCAGAGCTGATGGAGCAGCTTGCACACTGCGGATTATAATGTTACAAAGGAGAATCGCAGCTGAATGCTGAACTTCAGGCACATTTATAAAGGGCCAATCAGAACAAACATGCTGAAAGGAGAATAGGGTGACAGAAAGATGAACTCTTCAGTCTTCTGCTTCTCCTTTCCTGTCAAATCACAGACTGGGGGAGGAAAAAATCCCGCAAATGAGCTGCAGCAGAGTAACGTTAGTTCTCCTGCCCTATCAGATATAGTTGTGTTGTTTGGCACAGCTGTGTAACTCTCAGGACTGAATGGACACACAAATCCTCTCCATATATGTATCCCATCTGTGTGTCTGGCTGGAGTTCAGTGTGAGCTGTCTGCACTTTTTCTGGCGGCGGTCCATATACTGTATATAGATTTATCCTTTCTGGGTTGGCAACCCTAAAGCGTGTGAAATTCCGAGACGTGGCCTGTATACAGCGCAACGAGCGAGCAGCGAGGGGATGACTATGGGTCGGGGGAGATCTGGACGGCCAATGACTTCATACATTGCAGACGTGTTAGCGCTGGCCGGTGATAATGAGAGATAAAATCCGCTGATTGGATGACATTCCTGGCAGACGGCTGATTATTCCCATGGGGGAGCGCTGTGTATTATTTGTGGTTTTGTACATTTGTTACATTTGTACGGGCTGTATGTATAGAATATGTATACTGTGTATACTCCATATAACAAAGAGAAATAAACATGCACAGATCCAGGTGAATCCTTGGTGTATGCACTGCACACATCTCACGTTTGCTGCTCGTTTTCTTCTGTTATCTGAAAGAGAAATGCAATCCGTGTGCAAATAACGGCCGGGAATACATTGCATTCATTGCTATTGATACGCACACCTATGTGATATATGTGTCAGGGGCCCTCTGTACAATACATACATATACCCAGGGGCCACTCACCTGACATATTTCACATTAAAGCTAGGGAGAAATCTAATATATGTGCTAATATAACATTCACAGAAGATCCTCATGGGAGGGGAAACACATTACCTTAGTCACATGATCTGGTGGGAGAAAACATTCACCGCACTACTACAATCATGATTCAGCTGCTTCCTAGGAGTGAATCCCACAGCAACCAGACAAAAATGATACAATTTCAGCAATGGAAGGTTTCCGCATTAAACTCCTTTGGGGGGGGCACTGCTGACCTCGGAGAATAAATCTTTAACAGAATCAGATCACATTATCAGCAAACTTTATTCATTAAACAAAAACAGAGCCATTTATTTTCACCTTGGCTGGGCTATATCACAGGTTTGGGGACATTTATACACACGGGGCTGTGCGTTGCTTTGCCAATCATTTTACACCAAGAGGGGCATCACTGTGACCCATCTGTGTGTTGGAAATGCCCATGCCAGTCCTAATGCACATGTGCAGCACGTGGTATGAATGGGGCCCCCATGATGGCTTCTTCATCCCTCCAGCAGTACTCTGCAATGTAATCCCAGTGACCCCGCAATCCGGCACCAACCCCCCCTCCCCCAGTATTTGTGTAAGGCTGCAGTATAAATGCCATGGATAATAAATGATTGGCAGCCGGCTGGGTACAACATACGTGGCTCTTCTGGCTGCTGGGCGCATGTTGGGAAAGAATTATAAAAATGGCATCAAGTGGTGCCAACAGATTTGAAACAAACTCTTTGTTACGATAAGTCCCCGGCCAACAATAAGTTTCTATCATTGCAGGAGCGACAATGTAACAAATTGAGTAAAGGGAAACTCCTGGGAACTGGGCTTTACCTTCCATTGACTTGTAAAAGATGATTACTGATTGGCTGATAACTCTGCTGCAGGTGACCCCACCTGAGGAAGCCGCCGCCTCTAAAGAAAGCATTTCCTGGCTTTGTCCGGTTCAGCAATGGCGACTTCCTTACTTCCTCAGGTGAGGTCACCGCCAGCATATGGGATGTTACAAATCTTTCTTTGGTTTGCTTGTTCACACAGTGATCGGTACATTCATCCAACATTCATCTATCACCAGGCAGCCTCCGAGGACTTTGCCTATACAGTGCCGCACGGTGGCCCTGATAATAACGGCTCTCTGTGCAACAAAACTGGGCCCACAAATTGTTCCCATTGGCCATCTCCAGCATTGGGTTTGGTGCAGATTTGGGTGACACCGGCACTTCCTGTCCTCCGGTGACCCCAGCATAGATCTCTGAAGGAACCTCATCAGCTATCCAATCATTTCTATGTACGGGAGAACAAAACGTTCCTTTATATCGCTCCAAACCCAGCGGCACCCAAACACTGAAATCCCCCCGAGGAATCAGCTGGAGATCTCTGGCACCATCGCAGGAGAAACAGACGCAGCTGATAAACTCCAGGCCGGAGTTCCTCCTCTGACCGACTACTGCTAACAATTACACCAAAGTGAATAAAGGATTTCAGCTGCAGCACAAAATGTACAATACACAAAACATTCATACCCAGCCCAGCCCTGGTGAAGGATCCTCCGAAACGCGTTGGCTTTATATAACTGAATACAAATAAATCTGCACTTTCTGCCTTGGCATTTTCCATCACCTGACATTCATCCCCCATTCCCAGGAGTGAATCATTCCCTATACAATGCTTAGAACCTATTTGTTGTTCTCTAAGATCCAGCGCCCCTCCCCCTTGGCGTATATTGCGCATTGTATTAGGGCGGCCATTGAAAAGACAGGCGATGAATCCCCGGAGCTGAGCTCTCCCATTGGGTGTCACGCAGAATAAATCTTTATTGTCCTCCATGGCATGCAGACTGGCGGAGCTTCGGACCTCACGGCTAATTATGTTCAGGAATTTATCCTTGTTTCGCCCCCTGTTCTTGCACGGTTTGGGGTTCCTCGCTGCTTCCAGGATTTTCTTGCTTCCGATTGGGAAGATTTGAGGCTCCAGACTCCCAAACACATTGAGGCCTCAGGGACGCCATCTTGGATTTCTGAGGAGCCAAGAAATTCCGGAAACAGCTGCGGAGAAATGTGGGAATTTATTTACAGCAATACAATGAGATTATCTGAGCGAGGAATGTGACAATAAAATGTAATTGCTGCAGGAATTGTACGGCTTAGAAATGTGAAGAAACGCAATGAAACACCAGAAACCAGACAAATATGCCAAAGGGGGTTTGAAGTTTTAGAATTTGTTTCCTTTGTAAAGCAGCCACAGCCAGGGTAGCAAAGCCAACGCCTTGTCAGCATGGTGCAAGAAAAGGGCCTTTGTCTCGGTGTGAAAGCAGCGGCCTCAATGCACAGGTCCAACACCCTCCCTCTGAGTTCTCCAATCAGTGATCTCACTGCAGGGAGCTGCCATTCCCAATGCAGAGTCAAAGCTACAGCCAATCATCAGTGAGTATGGGGCTGGCTGGTCGGAGATCTCTGCTTCAATAGGGGCGTGTTGGATCTGGTGCATAGAGACCTCTGCTTCAACACAGAGACAAGGGCATATCTCTGCTGTCTGGGGGCTTTCTTTTTATTTTGCTACACCTGGAATGGATTTGGCTGATTTCATACAAACCTTTATTTGCTCTGAATACCTTCGGACATTTTTGGTTTCAGAAGTTTTATCGCAGTTTGTAAAAACGTTTTATTTTTAGTCCTGAACATAGAAAAACTAAAAAAATGTGAAAATGTGAAGTGAATCTCGGCACATTTCCTTTTATGGATCTTCGGCTCTGATTTCTGATGTTTGTGGAGATAACATTCACCTATTTATCATCGGCACTCCCACCTGCACCGCCATCTTCACTATTCACACGACATTCCCCGGTATGAAAACAGCAAATCACAGAAGAGAAATCATTTCAGATTGTTTCCCAGAAATGGTGACATTTGATGAATGGAGTCAGAGGGAATTATCTATCTTCTGCAGCACTGGGGCCACATCTGGTGAAAGGGCCCGACGGGGTCCCTGTAATCCCTCCTGCATCTTCTTCACATGTGCAGGTCTCTGATATCTGTTATTGGCTCCCCATTACTCTGCGATGATCAGGGCTGACGCTGGATTTCAGAATGTAATAGAGGGAACGCGGAGTCATCTATCCATGGATCTCTAGATTGGGCCGATTTATTCCAAGGCTGGAGAAGATGGATCATGGGAGAACCTGGGTGATCCAGCAAACCTGGAATGGATTTCCTGAAAATCATTTCCTATTTTTTGGCAAATGTTTTCAGTCCTGGATAAGATCCATTCCAGGTTTGCTGGATCACCCAGGTTCTCCTATGATAGTCCATATTCTCCAGGCCCAATGTGCCCAAGCCAACACCAAGGCGCACTGATTGCCAGCAAGTCATAGTTTGGCTCCCATAATTCTGCTTGGACACTCAGGGGCCCATTTATACCTCAGTGGGGTGGCTGAGTCCATAGCAAGGCACCCATATAATGCCCAGGGGTCCTGTGGCCCCATAACCCCCGGCCTGCATTGTTGATGTGAGCTAACCATGCAGGGTGATGGGGAATGGATGGGGACCCCCGGTCCCCTAATATACAATAATGGGGAGCCAATCACAGGGCAGCAGCCCAAATAAAAGATTTCCATCTGTTCCAAATACCAATCCATTCCGGGCACCCCAGCCCCCATCCTGCCGCAACATTTATTGATGATGGGAATAAAGATCCCGGCATTGGGCTGCATTGTAATTTGTATCCCTGTGGCCCCGGGAACCGATTGGCTGGTTCTGATAAAACATAAATATGAACTCCGGCACAGTTCTTCCTATGTGAAGTATTTATGAGCTCAGCCCCTTGGCAATGATTCACTTTGAGACGCAGCGTCAGCGATTTCATTCACCGCCCCAATCAGTCAATAAAGCTGCGGTTTGTTGGGGGGGGGGGGGGGGAGGTGCTGGAGGACCATATTAAGGTGGCACCAGGTGTGGGTACCCCGGCCTGCCCACCTCTCCGTGCCACTGCCCCCCAAACCCAGCGGCCCTCTGATGCCTGCGGGGACCCAACCATAAAGATTTCCCCAAAACTGCAATTCAAGCTTTAAATGTCAACCCTGAGCTTCTCCCAACCCCTAAATCTGACCATCCCCCCTCACCCTCATACCAACCCCATCATCCAACCAGTGACCCCTGGGCTGGGGTGGCCCCCCGATGCCCGGTGCTGCGTGTACTGGGGGGGCGGGGTTCTTGGTGCCCATTTCTATGCCTGGGGGCCCCAAAGTGAAACACCCCCCCAAACCCCACCAAACCCCAATAACACTGACGGTGGAGAAGACCCCATCCCCCCTGGAAGAATTTGGTGTTTTTATATTTCACCAATGTGTTGCCGTGGCCTCGGCATGACACATCCACAGAACCCTCGCACCTCGAGATGTCTCATATTTCCTTTGTTTACTGCCATTTGCTGCTCATCAGATGTGAGTCAGCTGGAAGCCATCTTATATAAAGGGGGCCTCTGCAGAGAGACCTGCCCACACATCACAGAACCCCACAAGATTTGTATCCAAATCCAAATCTGGGGCCCCGCTTTCTGCTTTATGAAATGACCCCGCACATACACAGTGCATATCATCCACATGTGCAGCACCCAACCAATACCTACAGATCTGCACTGGTTATGTACGGGGCCAACAAATCTGCCCCTTCCTACTGCCATGTGACCCCTGCTGGACTGCAAACACCTCCCCCATTCTCCTTATCTCCAGCAGGAAAGAACTGGACAGGGCTGACAACACTGCTTAGGATTTCCATGCAGCAGAGGCAGCGTTGTCACCTGGCTCCTGGACCTTAGAGGTTCATTGCATTGGTAAGATTTTCCCGGGGAGAAATGATTGGACAGACCGGAACCAGCACACAGAACCCAATGAAGATTCCATATAAAGGGTGATATCTGTTGTCACACTGACAGGTGAGCTTTATTCTCCGCCTGGTTTCCTTGGTGCAGCTCCGGGTACCCCTCCCCCCAGTTCTGGGCCGTGGAGTCCGATGTGTTTGGCCTGAGGGGGTTAAGTGATCTGGGCTGAGCTCCCATCTCCGGGCCGCCTGGGATGTTGTGCAGAATTTTTCATCCAGGCTGACAGATCCATGGACGGCGCAGAGATGGAGCGCAGCATGTGGAGCGCATTACACGCCAACAACACTCTATAGGCTCTGCTTTTCCTGGCAGCCACCGGCCCTTCCCAGATGTTCTGGTGCTGACCCAGATCCATATGAGATGCAGATTTCGGTTTCAGTCCCAGCGAGGTCCGAGTAGCAACATATTATAAAATGAAGCAAAAATCATCGGATCAGAACCGCATGCTGGGCAAATGTGACAACTGGGCCCCAGGGGTCACCTCCAATGGGTTGGGGGGGAAGAGGATGTTATATCCCATTGCCAGCAGGGGTCAGGGTTGGGGTAAGGGGGAAATGCAGAACATTATTTTAGGCTGAGTTTGCATAATTCAGAATCCATTGACGGGTGATCCTACAGAACCCCCCATACCTGACATAGGTGATACAAGGGGGCGGGCCACAGAATGTAAGCAAAGGACATGCGCCAGCCACACCTATAGAGACATTGGGCGGGGGGGGGATATATGAGTTTTTATGCTTGGGTTCTCATCTACTTTTAGTAAATCCTGGATAGATGTTGAGCTGGTTGGGTTCTGTTGAGGTGGTTGGGTCCTGTTGAGGAGGTTGGGTCCTGTTGATCAGGTTGGGTCCCATTGAGGAGGTTGGGTCCTGTTGAGGGGGTTGGGTCCAGTTGAGCTGATTGGGTCCCGTTGAGGTGGTTAGGTCCCGTTAAGGCGGTTGGGTCCTGTTGAGAGGGTTGGGTCTAGTTGAGGTGGTTGGGGTCCTGTTGTGGTTGGATTCTGTTGAAATGATTTGGGTTCTGTTGAGGTGGTTGGGTCCTGTTGAGGCGGTTGGGTTCTGTTGAGGTGGTTGGGTTCCATTGAGGCGCTTGGTTCTGTTTAAGTGGTTGGGTCCTGTTGACGTAATTGGGTCCTGTTGAGGCGGTTGGGTTGGATTGAGGTGGTTGGGTTCTGTTGAGGTGCTTGGTCCTGTTGAGGTGCTTGGTTCTGTTCAGGTGGTTGGGTTCCATTGAGGCGCTTGGTTCTGTTTAAGTGGTTGGGTCCTGTTGACATGGTTGGGTCCTGTTGAGGCGGTTGGGGTCCTGTTGAGGCGGTTGGGTTGGATTGAGGTGGTTGGGTTCTGTTGAGGTGCTTGGTCCTGTTGAGGTGGTTGGGTCCTGTTGAGGTGGTTGGGTCCTGTTGAGGTGCTTGGTTCTGTTCAGGTGGTTGGGTTCCATTGAGGCGCTTGGTTCTGTTTAAGTGGTTGGGTCCTGTTGACGTGGTTGGGTCCTGTTGAGGCGGTTGGGGTCCTGTTGAGGTGCTTGGTCCTGTTGAGGTGGTTGGGTCCTGTTGAGGTGCTTGGTTCTGTTCAGGTGGTTGGGTTCCATTGAGGTGCTTGGTTCTGTTTGGGTGGTTGGGTTCTGGGATTTGGGGTGCAGTGAAGGAGAATAAACCATAGCAGTTCCTATGGGACAAAAAGATACGGAAATAACGTTTATATTATAAAAATGTATAAAAAAGAAAGAAAGATAAAACTGCAGTAATAAGGATTTTATTTCTAATGATTTTGTGGAGGGGTAATGAGCTTGTTATTATTTGCCCTGGGAGGGGGCATCGCCTGCACACACTTCTGCCCCTCATTGGGGTCATTTCCCGGCCTGGTGGGAGGGTGGAATAGAAGAATCTGAACGTCCTGCAAGCTTTAAATCTGATGATACGGAGAATATAAAACACATTATTAATGGCATTCACCATGAGAGGAATGTGTGGGTGAATGTAATGCGGGGTAACAGCTTATAACTTCGGTAGACATGCAGACATGCGGAATGCGGTAGACATGCAGCCGGAGTGTCGCAATCCCTGCAATGGGAAGATCGGCCATTTACACAATTACGTTGGCATATAGATGCCCCAAATGTGGGGATTTGGTGTTAAAGCTGAATTCCGGCTTTACCTTTCTATTTCCACATTTGTAGATTGGCCCATGGATGGGGCGTGCACCCTGCACATTGCTGGTTCGAAAAATCCTGAATGGTATTCCCGACCCTGGGGAAGGCCGATGTATTGGGGTCACAAGCAGAGATATCACCGCTTAGAGACAATGTTGCGGAGAAAACATTTTCCCAGGAAACATTCCCGCAGTGCAACGCTCCAACCTAAGGTGTTGCTGGGACATGGAGGAGGAAGGACGAGGAGCAATCAGCAGCTCCCCAACCGAATAATACACAAAGGGCATTTATTGTATCCAAAGCTGGAGAAGGGGCAACAAGAGACCCGGCATGACGGGAATGTCCTATTACCCCCCGGCTGCACTACAAAGACATCAAAATGATTGACACAAATATCAGATCTGTATAGAAAAACGTAAAATAACTTTATATACAAAATATAACAAAATAAGAGACGAGGAATAACAAAATGTAATAAAATCCTTCTGCACAGAGCCCTGGATCAGCCGTGCACCATTATCACAATTGGGGGGAGAATGGGGGGCAGAGGGATCGGGGTGCACATGGATTGAGGGGTTTTGGGGCATTTCTCCCAGGTAGCAGAGGGGGATGGGGGTACTTTTAGCCTAAAATATGTAGACAACACCTGGATAAATAATTATAAAATATATGATTTCCCCTCAGGAGTTTTCCAAATAACAAATTCAATATCACAAAGAATCAATGAAGGGTCAGTAAGTGAGACCAATAGCGGGACCACAATGGGGGGCAGAGGGATTGGGGCAGAGAGACTGGAGGCAAAGGGATAATTGTGCGTAGGAATTGGGGTGCAGAAGTATTGGGGTGCATGTGGATTGGGGGAGCAGAGGGATTGGGGTTCGGAAGTATTGGGGTGCAGAGGTATTGGGGTACACATTGATTGGGGTGCAGAGAGATTAGGGCAGAGGTGTTGGGGAGCACAAGGATTGAGGGGCAAAAACATTGGGGTGCAGAAAGATTGGGGTGCTCAGGGATTGGGGACAGAGGGATTGGGGCAGAAGGCTTGGGGTGCTCAGGGATTGGGGGCAGAAGGCTTGGGGTGCAGGGCCCGGATTCCCACACGTTGTGACTTTCAGGAGGGGGCAGTTCTGGAGGTAAAAGTCTCCCTGGGGGGATCTCCTATGAAATCACTCTGACATTCCGTGTTTTTATTTTTAGTGCCCCCCCCATAAAGCTCTGCGGAGCGTCACCTCCTAATAGAACCTGACACCAGCGGTGAGATAAATGCAGAATATCAGCCTCATGGAACTTCATTACCCCAGGATTGCCATATGTGCCCCTTCATCTTACCCCAGGCGCTGTGACATCATAGGGATGAATGGCCCACCCCGGGGTAAGACAGCTGGGGGGGTTCATGTGGTGTCACAAATCCAGAATTACCCAGCTGGGTATCATCACTGACAGCTCAGAGAACAAATGTTTCTCTATGAGGCTCATCGCCATCTTATGAAATCCTCTGTAGGTGGCCGGGGGGTAATTATTGGGCAAATCTCATCTCCAGCCAAGACTTTGTCTCCTATCTGATGGAAGTGAAGGGAAAATCGCTCCCCACTGACACAAGCACCAATAAAATGCCTGGAGGGTTTGGGATTCTGTGTCCCCATTAGTGCTCGGAGGCGGGGAATGCTGTATTGGCCCCGGAGGTGCAATTTTTTCTCTGCTAGATAGAAATGAATCGGAGCAGCAGCCATTGATGTTCAGATTTGGGAACTTTTGCAGGGAGCTGAGCCTAAGGATTGTGTGTGCAATAAATTCACCCAATTCTCCGCCTGATGGCCACAGAGCATTTCCCCGGTCAGTGATTGGGGTAGAAGAGTCCAGAGAGTTCCCAGCTACGGTGATACCCGGCCGACCCCTCCGGTGTATTGGTTGGTGCCCAAACCCCCTCTCCTCTGTATGTGGTCACCATCACTGGGACATCCGGCATCATCTTATCTGGGGGTGACCCTATACCTGGGTGACACGGGTCAGATCCAGAATTGTACACCCCATTAGAAGAATTGGGTATATTTGGGGTAACCTCCAGGAGTGATGAGCCGATCTGCCCGGGTTCACTTGAGTTTATCACATTTCTGAACATTGGACACAAAGGGGCCGGCGTGGTAAATATTGTGAGCCCGTTGTTGGGGTACACATTGGGATGCCTTTCCTATTGGCTGATAAAAGGTAAATAACCCCCAGGTCAGTGGTGGCTGCATTGCCACAGATGCCAATCACATTGCCATTGCAGCTGCCGCCATTTGTGCCGATGTTCCTGCGCATTTCTCTGTAGGAAGAAGGATGGCGGCCCATGCACGGTGATGATGAGTCCTGACCACGTCCATCACACTGGATCAGTGGCAGAACGTGGCCAGAAGGTTCCCCGAAATGTCCAAACCTGGCTAATGTCGGAGTTTGTTGTGTAAGTGATGGGCGGCTCTGCTGAACACCGAATTACCAAATTCTCTGTCCATGTGGGATTTGTGTCGGATTACCTGTACAGCGGAATAAATAACCGGAACCAATGTGGTGTCAGAGATCCATCAGATGACCCCCAGCCACCCGGAACGTGAAGACCCAAAATGCCCAACAAACCTTAGACGGCCGTGTCCGGTGCTTATTGGGGGTTCATGTTGGGTTCTCCGCCGCTGGAATCTTTGATAAATTCAATGTAACAATTTTTAGGATTTATTATTGCTGGGAAGGAAATCCCCAACATGTGACGACTCCTCGCCATTGTCTGAGGAATGATAACATTACATTCCATATTCCCTGTTATGGCACCCTGAAGGAACCGGCTGTATTGTAGTAAGATTGGGGTTCAGGCTGCTCGCTCTGCAATATGGAGGTGAATAAGTTGGTGAATAAGAGTGCAAGATCATTAAAAGCTCCATCTGGGCCCAATGATCAATGTCCATATGCACAACATTCACCCTAAGACAATGTATTTTAAGGGCGTGTTACTGGGCATAATCAGAACAGCACCAGTTGCGCCCTCTAGTGGCTACAGATCTGTATTTGAACCATGACCCTGAAAATATGACACAAAAGGGATTGACGCAGGAAATAAAAGCTGTCAGTTATCGCTGCATAACAGGTTTTCCTTTTGTTTGGAAGTTTTTAAGCTTTCCTCTCCTATTGCTTCACCGCACATTTCACAAACATCAATTTCAGTCTTGCCGGGAGCAAATCAATTATCTCCAGGCTTATGGGCCAGCAGAGAACAATGCTGCATTTTTAGTTGACAGACAACTTAATTTTAAGTTACAATCATTGATGGGATTTCCTGCCGCCTGTTAGTGCTGGGAATGGCTGCAGCTCTTCGGTTGTCTGGCTCATTCCTGGCGACGGCTCGGACGGTTGTTGTATTGTTTGCACTTATAAGACGCATTGGATTGGTGAGATGTAAACAAAGAAACGTAAATTGCCGTTTGTGGAAACCATTGCAGACGCCATCAGTGAGAGTTTATGTAGCCCGATAAGAGGATTTCATGTAACACAAGAAGAAATTGTGCAGAGCTTTGCGTGAGTGACATCCCGGCCATTACCGGAGACATTGGGGCACTGGCAGAGATTCACCATCTGACACCTTAAACCATTTCTCATGCAGAGCCACTAGCACTGGGCGGACCTGGCTTTCAGGTGTTTATGGCGCTAAACACAAAGTTCACCGTCATAGAAAGTTATTGCAAAGTTGCTCCATGATTCATATATTGCGTGGACCTTCTAAACCCTTTTTGTTCAAAGGTAGCCACCTCTTACCAAAAAGAGAAGAAAGTGAAGGGGTTTGTAGGCTTGGTATAAACACATATATCCTATTTAATGTACAGCGCTGCGCAATATGTTGGCGCTTTATAAATCCTGTTTATTAATAATAATAATAATAATAATAATAATAATATTATGATAAATCAAGGTTTAACAATATATGGTATACAAAACGAGTTAATTACTTTGTCCACCATCCATTACATCATCATGGGGATTGGACGTCTCATCTGTACTCATCTAGATTTGAATCCCTTAGGGAACATCTCATGACCCGACGCGTTTCACTTCTTTGGCTTCCTCAGGGGTGTAGAGAAGACGAATTCACAACCCAAAACCAACTGGTGATCTGATATAGGGATTAGTGTGTCCAGCATAAATTTAGAGGGATTTCCTCTTAAGAACCGGCAGCAGTTCTGGGCGAGGTGGGAGCAGCCAGAGGTGTTTGTTGGTTTAGGAAATAAAAGAAGAAATAAAACTTTTGGTGTAATTGGTCTCCACCGAGCTCAACCCTCCTTATAATCATTGTGTGACCCCCAGCACCCCACAGCCTTTCCAGCTCCGTCCCAATTCTCATTCACCCCACAACCCTATTCATTACTCATGGCGGTGCAGGTGAAGGTGGCAGAGCCTGGGTACTCCATAGGAATGCCTGCAGGGGGCGCTCTGTGCAGTGGAAGACCCAGCATTGGCATTTCCATTGCATTGCTGTGCAGCTCTGAGCCTTGCGGGTGAATCATTTCACTTTAGAACAATTCACCTGCATTGTCCAGCTGCTGCGTCTCATTTCTGAGGTTTCCGGATGACGTCGTCGGCCCCCCATTAGGGGCCGATGAAGAATAACGCTGTAATGATTCTTGTCAAACAATCACTTTTCATTTTCTAAAACCATTTGCAGTTCCCATCCTGGTGACCCCATCTGTCTCTGAACAAACACAGAACATCAGCTGATCCCTGGGGGGACAAATACCCCTCCGCCCCACCCTGCGGCCCTTCGCTGTTTTTCCAGCTGGTAGAAGTCAGATTAATTGGTGGGGGGGCCATAATCACAATAATATTTTCTTTCCAAATGTGAACCTTTCCCAGAGCCAGGAAAAGTCTCGGTGAATCTTTTTCATCTTTCCTTGTTTTGTAGTAACGTTTTACACTGCGTCGTCTCCGGAGGATTCACCCGATGATTGATAATTGAGAAGAGATTCTCCAATCTGTCACAAATCTGTCACCTGGACTGAAGACGGAACAATTATCATTAATAAACTGTATTTATATAGCGCCAACATATTACGCAGCGTTGTACAATAAATAGAGGAAATAAATGACAGACAGATACAGTGACACAGGAAAGGACCCTGACCCGAAGAGCTTACAATCTACAGTCGTTATCATTGCATTGAAGAGTCACCGAATATCAGGAATTTGATGTATCAGCGGATTGTTGTCACACGGGGTGAATGTTGTACAGATTCACGATATGTGAATATCACACCGCAGATTCATCGAATGGATTTCATAAAAAATCATTTGCTACTATTTGGCAAATGTATTCAGTCCTGGACCCGATCCATTCCAGGTTTTCTGTATCACCCAGGTTCACTCATGATGGTTTATCTTCTCAGAGCCATGGTGTCACAGACCACAGAATATACAAATATTTAAATCCGGTGAAATACAGATTACTGCGCTGATGTCCTGAATCTCCTTGTGGTGTCTGATCTCACAAAGACGCCATTGCTGGGATCTCCGGCTGTTTTATAACTCCGACTTTAGAAGATGAGAAAGAGATTCTATTGTCAGTAGTGAGTGGGGGTAAAAAATGCCCGGTGTCCCTTTGTGGGAGGAAGAATGCCCTGATGGGGGGGGTAACAATAGTGCTCAGTGATGGAAGGGGACACAAAATAATACCTAAGGCGGGTGAGGGGAACAATGAGGCCTGGAAGACATGGGGAGAAACAACAGCGCCCCCTGGTGGGCTGACAATATTGCCCAGCGAGGGGTGGAGAAGAAGAAAAGGGCCCAATGGGGTGCAGAATGGAACAATTGTCCCCTGAGGGAGGGGGAGCACTTACTTGCCCTGCTGTCTCTGCCCCATGGGGTATTTTGGGTGGGGGATCACACAGGGCAGGAGGTAAGCAGTCCCCCCCCCCCCCATTATTTGGACCTTTTTTCATTTTTCTTCTCTCCCTTCAGTCCGCTTGTAAAATAACAGAATTAGTTTTTGCTTTTGTCAGCAGAAGTGCGGCTCAGGAATGTAAAACCTCAGGTAGTGATGGGTGGGGGTGGGGTGGGGGGGTATTTGGGTATTCGGGTCAGCTGGGGGCTTCATCAGTCACCTCCGGAATGTTACAGGTGGGGAATCACCGATCGATCAAAATCTGTAAATCAACATTTCAGTCTTTATCTTCTCATAGCAGAAAATGAAAAAAATTCCTTGGATGGCGATAAAGACAAAACAGATAAATGGGGCCCCTGGACAAAGCATCCAATCACAGGAGGGTTGGGGGGGCCCTGGATGGAGCATCCAATCACAGGTGGGTTGGGGGGGCCCTGGACAGACCCTTCAATCACAGGAGGGTTGGGGGGCCTTTGGAAGGAGTGTCCAATCACAGGAGGGTTGAGGGGCCCCTGGATGAAGCCTCCAATCACATGAAGGTTGGGGGGCCCCTGTTGGGTACTTATTGGTTACATCAGATAAACCACCGGCCAAACCAATGACACCCACATAAAACTTTATTGTTCTGGACAAATGTACATAGATGAATCCCAACATGGACCTCGCTGTGCTCAAGCATTTCACCCTGGAGTGGGCACAACTTTCAGGGTGAATCTCATCAGAGGGCCATGGTGGGGTAACTGTATGTGAATGGGGCAATAGAGGCCAATAGAAGGGGCCTGGACCAAACTTCACAAGTGTCACACGAGGGTATTTATTGGTGTCCCCACAAGGGTGATTCATCACTTCCACCAATGGGGACACCTCTTCCAGTCTCAGGTCATCTCATCAAATCCCATCACTTCATGGGGGCCAATAATCGGATTTGTTGGCCCAAGGCGGGTCAGATATGTTGTTTGAAGCAGATTGTACAATCAGATTGCACTGTGTATGGCCAGCTGGGCCGTTATATTCTGTCACAAGGTATAGAAGGGGCTGATAATGCCCGGTGTCTGGGCCGCAGAGCTCACACTTCTTTTCCTGGCCCGCTGTCTCTCCAGCCATGAACACACTGCGCTCGTTGGCATGAAGCTGAAATTGATTTTCTGACTTGGCAGAGGTGACGGATTCCTCAGACGTGAGCCCTGGACGTCTCACAATCCTTGTCATCCATTTCATTTGTTACAGTGGAAGATCTGTGCGTGGGAAAGTGACGCCCCAGGGCGTTTCCCCGGCACTGCGCGGATAACGGGATCTGTTAACCCCTTCGTGTCAGGGCCAAGTTTGTGATAATAAAGAAATCCAATGAAACTTTCACCGAACAAAGAAACATTTTTCACTGATAGGTTTGGATGGATCAGGAGGGAGATTCACCTTTTTATTGTCGTGGTGTCACTGAGTTGTCACCAGAACAGGAACAGAGGGGAAATCTTCCAATGGGGACATAGCACCGGTGACAACAATATAAGATTTCATCTCACTTCCTGTTCCATTTACAAGACTTGAAATAAAAGTAAATCTTCACAATAAAAACACAGCAAGAGAATCCTGACAACATCTACTAGATTGTAAGCTCTTCGGGGCAGGGTCCTCTCCTCCTGTATCACTGTCTGTATTAGTCTGTCATTTGCAATCCCTATTTATTGTACAGCGCTGCGTAATATGTTGGCGCTATATAAATCCTGTTTAATAATAATAATAATAATAATAACATTGTTACCAATGAGATCTCCTCGTGTTGTCACCTGAGGAAGAGGATGCAGAGCCCTGAAACGTGGCGGGGTCCAATCACCAATAACCTCCAATCAGGAGTCCGATGGTTCCTCCAATCTCTTCTGATATCTGACACTTCCTGTTCTGCTGAATTTGTTGCTCCCATATCTCACCCGGAACAATGCGCCCATAATGTGGGGAGAAGACGATAGAAACAAATTATCCGCAGAACAGATTCAGATATCGAGACATTTTATAAACTCAGAACTCCAATGTGGCAGGAAATTTGGGGGAAGATTTACAGACCCTTAGAAGAGCCCCATCACTGGGCCCCTACAGCCTTCAATGATTCCCCCATAGAAAGTTCTTCTGAAGAAGCTGAGGAAGCTGTGAAACGTCAATATGGACGAGTCTTGGAAATTTTATTTACATCTTTATATGGAGGTTGTGTATGAGAAACATCGTATAACCCGTGTGTAGAAAGATTGGAGAAAATCCTGGTGCCTGTAAAGTCTCTCATATGTTTCTCTGGGTTAGAATTCAATTTGTGTGGGGACCCCAACACTGTGCTTCCACCACCAATTATTGAATCGGGACCTTGGAGGAGTCACCATTACTATTGGACGCCATTGCCATTGGCCATAGAAGAGCTGCCATTACCTGGACCTTAGAAGAGCCACCATTACCATTGGCCATAGAGGAGCCACCATTACCATTGGTCATGGAGAAGTCACTATTACCATTGGTCATAGAGGAGCCACCATTACCATTAGACGCCATTACCATTTGCCATAGAAAAGCCACCATTACCATTGGTCATGGAGGAGTCACTATTACCATTGGTCATAGAGGAGCCACCATTACCATTAGACGCCATTACCATTGGCCATAGAAGAGCCCCTATTACCATTGGATGTCATTACCATTGGCCATAGAAGAGCCACCATTACCATTGGATGTCATTACCATTGGCCATAGAAGAGGGGCCATTATCATTGGATGCCATTACCATTGGCCATAGATGTGCCACCATTACCATTGGACGCCATTACCATTGGCCATAGAGGAGCAGCAATTATAATTGGCCACAGAAGAGCTGCCATTATCGGGTCGTCAGAAGAGATGCCATTACCATTGGATCCCATTACCATTGGCCATAGAAGTGCAACCATTACCATTGAACGCCATTACCATTGGCCATTAGAAGAGCCACCATTACCATTGGATGCCATTACTATTGGCCATAGAAGAGCCACCATTACCATTGGATGCCATTACTATTGGCCACAGACGTGCCACCATTACCATTGGATGCCATTACCATTGGCCATAGGAGCCGCCATAAAGGAGCCATATCTCTAAAGATCTTTAGAGAAGATAAGAATGAGCCAGCACATCATCGGCACCATAGGCAGCGTCCATGTACAAGGCATTCTGTTCCCTCTAATTAATTGGCAGGAAGCTCGGTAATTACTTGTCAGCCATGAATGTGTGCAGAATATCCGATGTCTCCTCTGTATCCAGCTCTCCGAGTTGTCATCCAAGAACATTTGTATTGCGCTGCGTTAGACTAAACTTCGCTCCCCACTAATTTATATTTTGGAGAGAAGACGAAGAACCTCATTCAAGGAGAGGAAATGAAAAATGAAATTCTCCCTTTATCTCGCGCTTGTTCTCTATCTCCATGTTCTCCGTCCTGGTTTATGGTGAATAATCTGGGAAGGTCGGATTTCTGGCAGGCGGTGCTGGGACTCGGATCAGACATCTTCCCAGCATTGACTTCATCTTTATTTCCTGTCCATAGCACCGACCTCTCCGATAATAACGCTGGGGGTGGAAAACAGAACTCGGAGAAGAAGGCTTTGCCTATCCCTGAGCTGTGCACATCTTGTAGGGGAATCCTGCTCCTATTAGATTGTAAGCTCTTCTGGTCAGGACCTCTCCTCCTCCTCCTGTGTCATTGTTTGTCACTTGCAGCCCCTATGTAGTATATCATACATTGTATTGGGGTGCAGGGTCCCCAGTCCTATCATCATTATTATTAATACACGGTAATTATATAGCGCCAACATATTATGCAGCGCTGTACAAAGTCCATAGTCATGTCACTAGCTGTCCTTCAAAAGAGCTCACAATCTAATGTCCCTCCCATAGTCATATGTCTTTGTCATAGTCTAAGGTCAATTTTTTTGGGGAAGCCAATTAACCTAACGGCATGATTTTGGGATGTTGGAGGAAACCCACACAGACACGGGGAGAACCTACAAACTCCATGCAGATAATGTCCTGGCTGGGATTTGAACCTGGGACCCAGCGCTGCAAAGGCCGGAGTGCTAACCACACAGTGCTAATAAACAGGATTTATATAGCGCCAACATATTATGCAGCGCTGTACATTTAAAAGGGTTGTACACTATGTGGGTGACACCTATCTACGGCTACATTGCTATGAACTATAGGGGCCCCTCTGCTGCACTGATAGCTATCAGAACTTCTTTATTCAATATACAAAGAGGAGTTGATATCAAATTATCTTTTACGAATCCAGCTGCACCATTGGGCCCCGGACCTGCAATGCACCCCTCCTCCTACAGCACAGATGCAGCTTAATAACCTCTTATGATGAAGTGACACACAAATATCTCTATTTTACACTTCTGCGTGAAAACATTCCTGGCATGTCACAATTTACAGAAAAGTTTATATGATAAGAAAAAGCTTAATTCAGTGACTTTGTCTAGGCTGAGATGATGTCATCAGTTTGCTGCAGGCAGTAAGAAGCATTTCCTCAGTCTCCTCCTCCCAGTGAATTATGTCAGGAAGTTTGAAGCCATGACACAGCGACACCTCTGCAGGTTTGTCCGGCAAGGTGGAGGAGACCAAGGAAGGGAAATCTGGTAAAGGTGATTGGGGCTCCAATTTAATCCTCTGGACAGATTTGAGTATTTGAATGTTTTATACATGAAATCTACACCCCAGGTCTGAGAATATGAGGAATAATTTGGCCCTGCAGCTGTTGGATGGCGACGCGCTCGCTGCGCTCTCCAGGCGCGATTTTTTGGATTAGGGGGAACGGCAGACACGAGGGATTTAGAGTGAAATCCGTTTATTTCTGCATTGCTGACAACCTGGGAGAAGAGCTGCAGAATGCAGACAGATATCTGAGCACCCAAATTCTCCCACACGGGATTAATCCGCTCAGCGGGGAGATTTAACAAGCGTAATGCGCGCTGGTGACACGGCCAAAATCTAAAGGCAAACTCCAACCAGAGGAGATTTCTGTAGATTTGGGTGGAGGAAGCGATTAAATCTCTTCTGGGTCCATTTAAATCCTAAAAACCCCAAAAGTCACCCAAATGGTTCCAATTGACTGCAGCTCCTGTCCTGATCAATAATAATAATTAGATCCAGATCATATACCAAGCAGCCCTATGTGCAAGCCTGGGGCCCGGTGGATGCCCAGGGGTCAAATAGCACAACAGATGGGAAGTGTGGATGGTAGGTAAGTAGCTGGCACCCTATTGGGCCGAATCAATGCCCATAGGGACCCTTCTGTCCCTTTAGCAATCCTTACCAATTGTAGAAGGGGGACAGAGCTGTTGCCCCATTTGCCCCAATCTTTGTTAGTATCACACCTGTCTCCAGTTGTGACCCATTTGCAGTCTTTCATGTTTTATAGAAATCGATGAACGCGGGGTTAAATAACCGGCTGTGATATCAGCACCTCCAATCTTTGCTGGTTTTGGCAGCTGGGTAGCAGAATGGGCCAACACCCTCGCTGGTCGTGTGACCTCACACATTATGGGCCCACCAGGGACTGCGAGGCTGCAATCCGTTCCAGCACATGTGCTTTCTTGCTGCGAGTTTTGCTGGGCTGCAGCTTGTGTGTTGGAAGGCCGAATGTTAACCCTTCCACCATGCAGAGAATCCCCTCCAGCCCCGGGCCCAGCATCCCTCGGCCTGCTCTGGGACTGGGGCAGTTAAGTGGAGCTCTGTAAATAAATACGGCTCTGAATATGTTTGGAAAGCTGGGAGCTTCCCTGTGGAGGTGTCTGCATCATGGAAGGGAGGCGGAATGTCCTCGCTTAACCTTCAGCCAAAGCCTTTTAAATAAGCGCTGGGTCCCCTCGGTGCATCATCAAGTGACCCCATGCCAAACCTTCCTTCGGGGTGGTCACCTGGCCCCGGGCACACAATGATTCTTCACACTTTGATGCCACGGAAGATTCTCAGGACTTTTTTCATACTAACATTTTCCAAAGCAATTAATAATAAAGTCTTAGCCTGTCCGGAGTCCAAGAGAACCTGTCAGGGTTGGCACAGCCAGGGGACAGGAATGGAATCCAGGCACCTGTAGACGATAGCTCACCTTGCCTACATGTATCCAGGTGACAACCTTCACCCCCTCTGTCACCTATGGAATGACAATATGAAGCTGCCTCCATGTTTGGGCTGCAGATAATGCGATTTCTCCATGCAGGGATCTATAGTAACAGAATGTTTATTATCCTAACAAAACTCCTTTCTGTTTGCATTGCTTGGCTCTGCCTTGGCATGGGAAAGCTTTGATTCATCATATAGCAGAACGCTGTAAATTTTGCATATAATGCGGAGAGCGTTTCACGTGAGCTCCACCCTAGCAACATCTTATTTACAGCAATATACACGATGTAATGTGTCCGCCGGGGCCACTCTGTGGGATTTCCAACCTTTCACTTGTTCTCTGGTTCTGTTACAGCAGTCAAAGCAATGAAGGAGATTTGTCATAGGTCGGCCTCCATCATGGACTTTTCAGATTTTCCCACCTCTCCCATTTCTGTGGCTCAATGCCAGATGTGATAAAGGGACCGGAGTCACCATACGGACAATTGTGTGTTACTTGTGTTCCCCCTCTATTATTATGCCAAGTCCAACAAAGATCATTGGATAAGTCCAGAGCTGCCAACAGTCCCTCCAATGGACCTAAACTCCTCCATCTCTCTCTCTTCCACAACAGTCCCTCCATTGGTCCCAAACTCCTCCGTCCCTCTCTCCTCCACAACAGTCCCTCCATTGGTCCCAAACTCCTCCGTCCCTCTCTC
>NC_092868.1:60499171-60505405 GCF_032062135.1 Pyxicephalus adspersus
TCCACAACAGTCCCTCCATTGGTCCCAAATTCCTCCATCCCTCTCTCCTCCACAACAGTCCCTCCATTGGTCCCAAATTCCTCCGTCCCTCTGTATAAGTCTGCAATGTCCGTGTATAAATGGGTTCAGTCCTTTAGAAATGATCTCTGATATTATTTTTCGGTGAGTTTCTCTGCACATTGACTTCGTTCTCTTCTCATTATCACCGAGACAATTAATTAGAAATCATTTCTCATCATTGTGCAGATGTAACGAGCCGCTAATTGCTGAGTGCGGTGATGAATTACTCCTCGTCCAGCCTTGTGGCCCCTCTGTGCTGCAGAATTAGCGCTCAGCTTGGCTGCCGTCCGAGAATGAATGGCTGACCAGTGAAGAGAGACTAATATAAAGTGATTTGGCAGCAGAGCTTTCGCTTAACACCCATCGCCCAGGAATGCGCTAATTCAGCATCGGGGTGGGCCGGCCAGTCACCTCGCTAATCTTTCCAACTTTCATCTTCATGGACGTTTTACACAAAATCCGCAATATTTCATCATTTTATTATTATTCTGTAGCTGTATCCAAAAGATGAAAAAAACTAAATTGTCTAAACGTTTCTTTACATTAAAGGGAAATCTGATAAACACTAAATCTATAATCTCTGTGTAACCTCACATCATCTTCATCATCCTCATCATCATCTTCATCATCTTCATCATCCTCATCATCCCCATCATCCTCATCATCTTCATCATCCTCATCATCATCTTCATCATCTTCATCATCCTCATCATCATCATTATTCTCATCATCATCATCTTCATCATCCTCATCATCATCCTCATCATCATCATCATCATCCTCATCATCCCTATCATCATCATTATCATCCCCATCATCCTCATCATCATTGTCATCATCATCCCCATCATCATCATCTTCATCCTCATCCTCATCATCCCCATTATCCCATCTTCCTCATCATCATCATCCTTATCATCCTCCTCATCATGAATTCTTTTTACAATAATCTCTGTTTCTCTTTTTCCATCCAGAGCTTGGAATTTGTCAGCTCTGAGTTTTCTTTTTGTTTCCACCTTTCTGTTATTGTCATTGCAACTTTCAATGTCAGACATCTCAATGCAAATTTTAAGACATGGAGCAGAAAAGAAGAAGTAAAATAAAATCTCCCCAGTGGGGGCAATGTGTCCGGGGGGGGTTTGGCATATTTATTAAATCCTGGGGTGGCCCCTATGTGCTGACATTCCAGTTTAGGAAGTTTTGTAATTATTTTCCCTCCCAGATCCCAGAGAATATAAAAGGATCTGCCGGATAATTTGTTCTGATTCCTCTACACCAATCAGAGGGGGCCAATATCCTCCAATATCTGATCACACGGGGACCTCCCCGACATTGGGGGTCACAATATTGGGGGAATTGTGCTGGGAGATTCTATGCTGGGTCCCCGGCCCCGCGGATTTACTTGTAGGAGGTCAGAGCAGCTGTGAGTTTGTTATAAAAAGACTTTTAATGAGAAGTTGACACCTTTCATGGCGCAGAATGTATGGCTGGCAACCATCACTGCAGCTGGAACCCCAAGCCCCGGGCAGCCAGCGCCATAAACTTCTCGGTCACAACAAACCCTCCAATGTCAATTCACTTTAACCATTGCAAGTGAAGGCAGAATGCAAGAGGACAGCAAGCCTGAGAATCCCCCCCGGATCCCATCCCCCTGACAATCATTTCTGCTTTGGTATACTTGTGAGTTTATGTGATCTCCCAATATGTGCACCCTCCAAATGATGGGGTTCAGGGGTCCCGGTAATCCTCCATCATACAAAGACAATGCAGACAATTGGGATCCTCCTGTCTTGTGGTCACAGTTTGGTGAAGACCCTTTTCTGCCCCCCCATGACTGTGCCCCGGGGTACAAAGCCCCCTCCATAGACATGGGGTCACCAGTTTGGTGTGGAGGAACTCGAGTGTCCTGCACAGAGCTCTCACCCCAAAAGCTACTGAACACCTTTGGGGTGAATTGGAATGGTGAGCCAGGTCCTCTCATCTAATATCAGTACCTGACCCCACCAATAGGGGGCAAATCCCCACCATCAGTACCTGCATCAGTACCTGACCTCACCAATAGGGGGCAAATCCCCACCATCAGTACCTGACCTCACCAATAGGGGGCAAATCCCCACCATCAGTACCTGACCTCACCATTTGGGGGCAAATCCCCACCACCAGTACCTGACCTCACCATTTGGGGGCATATCCCCACCATCAGTACCTGACCTCACCAATTGGGGAAAATCCCCACCATCAGTACCTGACCTCACCAATAGGGGGCGACTCCCACCATCAGTACCTGACCTCACCAATAGGGGCAAATCCCCTTCATCAGTACCTGACCCCACCAATAGGGGGCGAATCCCATCATCAGTACCTGATCCTCAGATGCCCTTCTAACAGTTTTGGAAAAATGACCCAGAGAAGTTAGGAATGTTATAGGGGGACTCTATATATGTAACCATATAGGTGGGATGGTCAGGTGTCAGAGAGGTTTGATGAACTTTATATAAAATATTTGTGTCTTTTACCCCCAAATCTTATATTGATAAATATATTCTTTGTTTCTAGAATCTTCATATAATAGGGGAAACCAGAGAAGCTATCAATCCCCATCATTCCTACAACATTCACATCTCATTCATTCACCTAAATGTTTATAAATGTCATTGCAAAATGTGTGGAAATCCAGAGGTCACTTTGTTTCAATCTTTGTAGATCTCTGTAGGTATTGGGGTTTATTATTTTAGCCCCCCCCTAAATACCCCCACACCCCCATCTGCCCCCTAATAAAGAGAAGATCCAATTCTTGTATTATAAGGAGGAGCGGCTGCACTCCGGTATTGCTTTACCTCTTATATTAGAGGCCATGATAAAGATTTGGGGATTTGATGATATTGCCCCCCCGGGCCCAGCAGACAAGGTCACCTCATTCCCATTATACAAAGCTTGAACTTCTACTTTCTGCCAAATATTTCTATATTCTCCATAGATTGAAGCGTCTGTGCCAGGTCTGGCCCGTCCTGGCAGATCTGTGCCCTGCTAAATATATTACGCTTCCATTTCATGGCTGGAAATAAATTCTAATATTATGATGACTCGGCTCTCTCGGCATTTTATGGCTGCATGGACAGCACTGTACCCACCAATCACTGTGCACAGGACTGACAAATGCTGGAATCTGATTGGCTGATATGGAATGTCAGACAGAACCATTTCTGTACATTTTATTCCAGCCGGAGGTGACTGCCAGGGGCGGAGGAGTTCTTGTGATTTGTACAAATAGCTGATTGTAGAATATTATTATCATATATTATTATATTCTTATCTTTTATTCTTAAAGTGCCAACATTACCCTCCTATGCCATCACGGGAGGGGGATGGACAGTGGTACACCGAGGCACCGCCTGGCATCACTTTGTTAGATCACAATGACCTCATATATAAAGCCGATTTCATACATTGATTTCATTCATACGGCCCTATTGTTCTTCTAACACTATTCCTTTACTGTCCTTTCACACAACAAGCATTAGAAGCTGCAGCAGGTATTGTGAACACATTTTCTGTTTGATGGAATACAAGGTGTATTCAGTCCACTGCTTCCCCATCTGCGCTGTCCTGGCTTCCGCTCTTTCCTTTCTGTCATTTAGTCCCAGCTTCTTGCATCCCAGGGTGCTCTGCATGTAAATTTACATTGTCAGGGAATGTGTGCTGATACAGTGTGTGAGAGGCAATGCTGTGAGTAGACAAATCTCTCATCTTTACTGAAGTTTACTATTCTGCTGTTGGGGTAATTCACACAGACATTTGCTAAACCATGGGGAGAACATGTGGATGTCATGTCAGAGCCTCTGTGCTGGGGATATCTCTGACATATTCCGCAGCGTTGTACATGTCTATAGCTCTGACATATTCCGCAGTGTTGTACATGTCTATAGCTCTGACATATTCCGCAGTGTTGTATATGTCTATAGCTCTGACATATTCCGCAGTGTTGTACATGTCTATAGCTCTGACATATTCCACAGCATTGTACATGTCTATAGCTCTGACATATTCCGCAGCGTTGTACATGTTGTCTATAGCTCTGACATATTCCGCAGCGTTGTCTATAGCTCTGACATATTCCGCAGCCTTGTCTATAGCTCTGACACATTCCGCAGCATTGTACATGTCTATAGCTCTGACATATTCCGCAGTGTTGTACATGTCTATAGCTCTGACATATTCCGCAGCGTTGTCTATAGCTCTGACATATTCCGCAGTGTATAGCTCTGACATATTCCGCAGTGTTGTACATGTCTATAGCTCTGACATATTCCGCAGCGTTGTCTATAGCTCTGACATATTCCGCAGTGTTGTCTATATATTCCGCAGCGTTGGAACACATTCCGCAGCGTTGTACATGTCTATAGCGCTGACATATTCCGCAGCGTTGTACATAGCTGTGATGTATTGCAGATTATTATGAAATTGGAGCCTCTATATTTTGGAATCTCGGCCTTCTCCTGGTAGTTGAGGCTCTGCCATATGTGGAGGCCGCATAGACAATACAGCGGGGCCCTGGCAATCCTCGGGGTGGAACAGACGGGGTTAATGGCAGATGCAGGATACACCTGGCCCGAAATCCTCTGACTGCAGCGCTAGGAAAACTTCTCGGCAGACCTATTTGTTTCTAAGTTACCACGGCAACCAATGGAGATGGTGCCCAAACCCCCTGGAAGCTGGCCGGGTGGCAGAGCCAGCTGGCACTGGATGGAAGGGGTGAGTGAAGTGTGAATGGAGGGCCCCTCTCATTCTGAAACCCACCTGGCCATGGTATAGGGGGGTGACATCTGGTATAGGGGGGTGACAACAGTGATAAAAAAGTGTGAGAAAAGTATTTGTTGCCCCCTAATTGGGGATTCAGAGATCAATAATTCATCTGTTCCAATAATGAAACCCAACAACATGAATATCAATCCATGGCATAGCAAGATGGGTGGTGAGGATGGGGGCAGGGGATGGGTGCCAGGGATAGGTGGTGAGGATGGGGGCAGGGGATGGGTGCTGGTGCTAGGTGCTGATAATGGGTGGTAATGATGAGTTCTGAGGATGGGTAGTGAAGCTGGGTGCCAAGGATGGGTGCCAGGGATAGGTGATGAGGATGAGGGCAGGGGATGGGTGCCAGGGATAGGTGGTGAGGATGGGTGCAGGGGATGGGTGCTGGTGCTAGGTGCTGATGATGGGTGGTAATGATGAGTTCTGAGGATGGGCAGTGAAGCTGGGTGCCAAGGATGGGTGCCAGGGATAGGTGATGAGGATGGGGGCAGGGGATGGGTGCCAGGGATAGGTGATTAGGATGGGTGATGATGATGGGTGGTGAGGATGGGTGCCATTTGCCCAGGTAAGGTAGATAGTAAGATAGTCAGGTAGATAGTAAGGTAGGTGGCCGGCTGTCCATCCATATATGTAAAGTTTCTCCTTTAGATAATAAATAGAAGTGACGCTCCGTGTTTGAGGCTTCATTTAAATGCCAACACATTTTGGGGGTAATAAAGGGCGATGCCGCCTTCTTCAGTTCTGTCTGTGAAGGTGAAAGAAGAGCAGAAATGAAGTGAATGTTATGACATTGACATTCTGAGCAGAATTAGCAGCCAGGTACAAATGACTGACAGTGACACATTCTGGGATTATTCCTGAATTCCTTTTCCTGGGGTCACCCGGAGAACATTCATCTGAGCCAAATATCTGACATATTCTCTTATCTGCTGCTCAGTAATAGATTGTAGCACACACCACAGATAATTGGAGTGAATGAGAATCTGTGCAGGATGATAATTAGTAAATATCTATGTGTACCCTCATATGTACCCCCATACCCTCAAATGTACCCTCATACCCTCATATGTACTCCTATATGTACCCCCATACCCTCCTATGTACCCTCATAGCCTCATATGTACCCTCATATGTACCCCTATACCCTCCTATGTACCCCCATACCCTCAAATGTACCCTCATACCCTCATATGTACTCCTATATGTACCCCCATAACCTCCTATGTACCCTCATAGCCTCAAATGTACCCTTATATGTACCCCTATACCGTCCTATGTACCCCCATACCCTCATATGTACCCTTATATGTACCTGTATACCCTCCTATGTACCCTCATAGCCTCATATGTACCCTCATATGTACC
>NC_092868.1:60505413-60514453 GCF_032062135.1 Pyxicephalus adspersus
CCTCCTATGTACCCCCATACCCTCATATGTACCCTTATGTGTACCCCTATACCCTCCTATGTACCCCCATACCCTCATATGTCCCCTCATATGTACCCTGTTACTCAAAACCCATAATCAGCAGTCAGTTAGGAATTTTTCACCGACTCAGCGCATTCATTTCTGATTTATCTTGGCGTCGTCCGTCAGTTTTGGTTGTGTGCGGTGAATATATTATTGCTGATTGCAGCTGGACATAGGACGGTCGCTGTATACAGAGCGGCTCCCTGATGGAACATATGCTTTGCATTGTCTCCTGACATCACCACTTTACTGACTTCTTAATTGTTTATTGTTTCATGTGGATTTAACTCAAATCTGCCGACCCATTCCAATCGGCATTCAAAGGCCTCCAAATATTGAAATAAGAACAAAATAGCCCCCAGATGCTGAAAGAATATCTCAGCGTGGATTAAATAAACTGGACGCAGAGAATGGAGGAAACATTCAGCTTTATGGTGCCAGGCAGCCCCATGGTTGGGTATCCGGAGATCCGCAGGGGGTTCTATAAATACAGATTGGTGCTGCCGGGGGCCCCGCAGAGCTCTCATTGCAGGTGATTCTATTATCAGGATTCATATTTGTGAGCCGGAAATCTCCGACACCGAACACTGATACACAATGATACAAAGCAATGAGCAAATCTCACATTGGGAATGGCAGCAATGATTGCCTGTTGGTTGTGGCCCTTAAATACACAAATATAATAATGTCACACAGGACAGATGATTCAACGATAGAACTGAAAAGGATTTTATCATTATCTTCTGTACTGTAGAATAGTTTTACCAGTTGGGCATCGGATTCTGGCTGCCTGGTGCAGCCGGCCACCAATGGGCCATTTCTGGTTCCCGATGGCTTAGCAATGGAGGTGATTCTGCTCCTTGGGATGAGATTCACCCCAGCCAACATTTGGGTCCAATTTTACCATTTTATTCAAATCAATTCAAGCTGGCTATCACAATTTATTTGATTTTATATCCCCAAAGTGACTCAAATGCCTTTTTTTTCACAAATCATAAACCCAACTTTATCTGGAATCAGCAATAATAATGATGCAAGCTTACATAAGTCTCCAAAGAGATTCTGCCGTGTAAATTTTCTGAAGCTGCACGTTGCTGTAGTTTGTGTCCATAAAGAAGAATGTCATCTGTTTTAAGATGGAGAATCCCGATTCCTAAATATAAATATATAATAATATCAAAGCCCGCATACAACAACACGTCAGATGTCTATGATTGGGAACATGTGGCTGCACATTTAGATAACTGAATACTATTTTACTGCATCTTAACTCATAACCCCTGAGGAAGCAGCTCATCCTGTGAAACGTGTTGAGGAGATATAAGATATTTCTGCACTGTATCCCATCACAATCCTAAGGATACAAATCAGATGTGTCTGCTGGACATTTGTGGGAATTTATCCTTGAAATAAGGACGGCTCAATATGACAGCGGGTGCTGACCTGATAAATGAGGATACAAGCTTTGCTTTCATGTCCTTTGCTTTTAGGTATATCTGTGTATTCTCGTATCTTTGCATGGCTATACCAGAACCTGAAAAGTCCCTAACAAGGCTACATGGATTGTCCCTGGACGCCCATATGGAATGAATGGGGCAGAAAGAAGCAGTTCAGTGTTGTCTGACGTTAAATGTTGAATTGCTTCATTTGCAATATGAGCAGCGGCTGGGGCAGTTAGAAAGGTGCTGACTGCTGGGAGCCGCCCGGGAACACCTGGTCCCACCACCTGCATGATCTGTGTGTCTGCCCATCCCTGTGAATATCTGGAGATTGATCTAAAGACATTTCTTGTGTCCCTGGTATTGGTGACAACAAACCAAGCAGGTTTTGGCAAAGTGAATAGGTTCGATTTATTTAAAGGTCTGTAAGGTAAAAAATAGGTAAGTACAAAGTTTTGAGGCAGGTAGGATATGCATTATGCAATGTCTGGAGATATTTCAGAGCCTGGTAAAGGCTGTTAGAGTCTCATCATCCCAACACGTTTCGCCTCTTTAGGCTTCTTCAGGGAAATATCCCAATAAATGAATTAGGGTGTACAGTCCCAGGGTGAGGAGGACATCTCCTGTGCGGTTTTGGGGGGAGATGTATCCGTAGTGAGAATGTGTCATGCCCGCTCCTAGGTTAGGTGGGGTGCTAGAAGGAAAAGCTCACATTAGGTGATTCAAAGTCTTGCATTCCAGCTCACTGGGTTTGGATTTAAATTGTATTCCCAGGTAGTGGAATGGGAGGTGGGATCCTTGGCAGGAATAGGTAGTCCTCACTGTTTGCAGGGAGTTATAGTCTGGATGACCAAAGAGGTTGCCTTCCAGCACTTCATCTTACCTAGGAGCGAGTATGTCACATGGGTTCATCTCTCCCGAAAACTGGACTGACAGGAGATACCCTCCTCGCCCTAGGACTGTACACCCTAATTCATTTATTGGGATATTTCTATAGTTCACGACTCGAAAACCTTGCCCTGAAGAAGCTTAAAGAGGTGAAACGCGTTGGGGTCACAAGCCTTCCTTTAACATCCTTTACCAGGCTCTGGGATATCTCCAGGTATTGCATACAGTGCAACTCCTACCTGCGTCAAAACTTTGTACTTTAAATAAATCGAATTTATTCACTTAGCCATCCCGCTTTGTTTGTTGTCACCAACACAGAACACTTCTTTGGATCCTAGAGGTTGGCAATATCTTTTTCATTTAGAGGTAATATTAAGGGGCAGCCACCCCGGACATCTAGAGATGGAACCACATTGGCCACCATCCAATAGAATGTTCTGGAACCCCCAGACCCGATGTTCTGATAATAAATCTATCGAATGTAATCTGTGCTCTACATGTCCTAATACAGATATTGTGTGACCGCAGATTTGCCGGGGGTCTTGTGTGGTGCATTGGCCGCCAGTCCCTGGAGCACCAATGGCGGGATTCCGCCTTGTTTTAGCTGAATGTAGATTTTTGCCTCCAGGAATTCCAGCTTGGCATTAATGTCTCCTAATCATATTTATGTGAAGAATTTATTCCCTGGGATAGGACCGAGGTTATGAGAAATGTTAATGTATTAGAGCCGGGGGACGCTCTGGGAACATAAGAGGTTCGCTGCTCCGCTCTGAGTCCAGGATTGGCTGCGTGTGAATCCATGTGTGGTATTTGTGGTGGAGGAAGGAAGATTTGGGCCGGATTCACACTGAGTTGTGGTTGCTGGTGAGATATAATAATACCAAAAATGGAAGCTGGGGATTAACTAGGTTACCAACCCAGACCGCCGGCTAATATGGGGAAATGTTATACGTCACAGTTTTATTTCCTTACAAGATGTGGTGACAGCAGGATGTCTGCGGGCAGACGGGGTGTAGAAGATGGAAACCCTAGATGGATGATATTTTGTTTGCTTTGTGCACTGCCTGGTATAATAAAAGCCATTTCTAGTGTTATTTTCACATTTCTATCCTTTGTTCCATCATATTGCTGCTGATCCCATTCTGCATTGCAATCCTGTGACTGGGTGACAACGCAGCTGAAAAGGGTCAGAGCGTTGTCACCCTAACGGGAAGTGCCCAGACAAAGACTTTCCATGTCAGGATCACCATGGCCACAAAAACTGGCCATGATTTTAAAGAATCCATTTATTTGAAGCAAAAAACACTTCTTTTTAAAGGGAATCCATATTTGTGGGGATTTATTAATTCAGTCCAGGGAAGTCTTTGGATTGTTCTGCTTGGCTCATTGGGGCCTTGAGGGCCAATGTGATTATCTCTGCAACCATCATACGTGATACATTGGGCTGATTTATTAAAGCCCCCCAAGGCTGGAGAAGATACACTTTCACCAGTGAATCTGGGTGATCCAGCAAACCTGGAATGGATTTCTTCAAAGTCATTTGCTATTTTTTAGCAAATGTTTTGAATCCTGGACCAGATTCATTCCAGTTTTGCTGAATCCCCCAGGTTCACTGATGAAAGTGTATCTTCTCCAGCCTTGGAGAGCTTTATTAAATCAGCCCAATGTGGTCACTGGATCCAAAGGGCCCCGAAGGGCCCCGAAGAAGTGAGTGCACCTAAAACACCTGAAACGTGTTTGTTCCTGAAAGCTGTACACATTATAAATGGCAGAAGAGATATAAGATCATTCATGGAGAATTGTGAGCGGCATTATTCTATCACACTCAGGGCCGGAATATTACCCCATATATATGTAATTCAAAATATAAACAATAATAAACCAAAAAATAAAATGTTATTGATGGAAATGAATGATTGTTTTTGTATACTTCCACTTTATTTATATTTCAAAAGTTTTCTCCTATTTTTTTTAATTGCAAAGTCTTTGATCAGATCCTCAAACCGAATCTCACGTAACGCATCTTATAGAGATAAGTCTTCCGGCAATTTGTGATCATTATTGTTATAAATATCCGGAAGCCAATGTCTGCGTTTGGAAAGTTGCACCCAATATTCTCTCCTACAATTATTTTATAAAGTTCAGCATGACCCAATCTTGTTTTTGCGTTTTTTGTTGCAGTGAATGTATGGCGCACGTATGAATGAAGTCCTAGGGATCAATGTTAGTGGATGATGAAATGACATTATAGGGATCATCACTTTATAAAAGAAAATCTCTCCGCCATCTCTTCGTATATCTCTCCTCTTCCTTTCATTTCACTTTGTCACCAATTGTGTAAAAGGCGGTGATAGGAAAATGGGTCGTGGGAAATTCGGCTATGGAAGATTTCGGTGGGGCCCCTTCCCTTGGTGCCCGAAGCTTATTTTGCGGTTAATCCTGATTACGGGAGAAAGGAAAATGAACCCCAAGGATTGGATGTCCATGCGGATTCCTCAGATTGGTTGTTTTCCCGATGATACAATCGGATTGTTCTGTATGGGTGACACGTTTTGTGTCTGCTGGTAGATTCATCATTGCGCTCATTCCCCCCATTGCTGGCTTTATTATTCACCATTACACGCCATCGATCAGAGTTTCATATTTTATTCATGAACTCATATGAATGTTCTGAAGGCCGCTAAGCCTATAATAGGAGATTTCCTGACCGCTGACCCCACAGACATCTGAAATGATTTTCTCTTCTCTAGAAGAGCGACCGATGACGCCCGCAGACCGCGCTCTCATTCAACAAGCATTTTATTTGGGTGAATAATGTATAGAATGATTGGAAGTGACAAGTCAGCCCTTCCGAGGACCTTCATTCAGCTGCTAACATTGAACACAAATTCCTCCGAGTCTGAGATTTCCGTTTTACCGATTCCTCGTCCAGGTGACAGCGCAGCGTTCTGCGCTCTCATCCCATAGCTGGAGGTCACAAATGATTCATTGTAGCCGCTAATCCCATGGAAGGGCCGAGGTGTTCAATATTAAAGCCATGTGTTCATATTTAGTCTGTTTCCCATCTGCACAACGACATTCACAGAAATGAATATTTGCTGCAAATCAATTCACATTTTATTATCCAATCTCTGCTAGAAATGTTATGTCATCCTAAAGGAGAACCTTTCCAAACACCTATAAAGCAGTGAATGTGACTGCTACCAAACATTCATCGGTGGTGCAGCAATCACTTGCATTGTAAGCCCCTGCAGGGAATGTTTGGTGAATGTCAGATTCACTGCTTTATACATATTTGCCCTTCTGAGATCCCTTTCTAATGAACAGAGAAGCTGATTGTGGAGATTTGGAATCCTTAACGAATTCTATGTCAGGGACATCTAAGGAATGGGAAATGCCCGGTGCGTGCTTCCTGCAGATCCGGGGTCGCTGTTTCACCCGTCCAGGGTTTCTGCATTTTCCTGCACACAATGATTCGGTCAGATCAGGATAAAGGTTACAGCGGAGGGATTATTAAATATCTATCTATATACAATGTGTAGGGGTAGGGGCAAATAAAATAAGTTTTTACTTCTGAACGTTACCACATACATACAGCAAGTAACATTTATACAATTACCGGACATCACACAGCTCAAAGAAATTGTGTGAATCCTAAGACGCTCATTTCTACCCGACGCGTTTCGCCTTTGATTTTTAGAGTCTCCTAATTATAATGATGAGAGATAAAATCCTAATTGGGAGATTCCGGGGCCCCACAGCAGGCCACAGCTTGGGTCTCCTTCATTCACCTCTCTGAGCACCAATACCTGTCTTATCTTGGAAACTCCTTTGGTTCAAGTACAAAACCCCCATCATTCACTGGAAATAATAAGCATTCACCCTCCAAGGGTCACCAGGTTGCACTCGGCTATTTATGCCAGGTAAAGTTTAAGACAACTCCTATTGCTACCCCTACTTCCCTCCTAACACAGAGCTCCAATATATATCTCCCGATTAGGATTTATCTCTCCATCATCCATAAATAAGAGTCTCTAAAAAACCCTGAGGAAGCCACAAGGCGAAACGCGTTGGGTGAAAGAGATGATCGTCTTAAAGAGGAAGTAAACCCAAAAACAAATCCACTTACCTTCAATCCCGCAGAGCATCGGGTTCTTCCACCGAGTCCTGCGTCGTGCCGCCATCTTCTCTTTGTTCTTCTGGGTTCTTGCAGACACGGGATCGGGTGACATAGATGGGAAAACACTTCCTGATCTGACTGCGCATGCCTGAGATCAGGAACCTTTTTCCCTTTTGGTGAAAAGCAGCCCGGAGCCTCCGGGACGCGTGACGTAGATATCTCCGGAGGCTTTGCGCTCCCATTCATTTTTTGAATTATTTTTTAGGATGTTGCACATAAAAAACAAACAAACAGAATTATTTCCTTAAAGCGTTTAACCTTTTATGTAAAGTTTAGCGATATTATAAATGTTACTTTCTGAATGTTTTTGGTAAATCTCGGAAATAAAAACGTATTTTTTTTGCCAGGTCAGATCTCACTTGAGGATATTGAGGAGCTGGGCCGGCCTCCACAATAAATAACACAAATAAAGCCGATGAGTAAACTGGGCAGCAAATTCACAAAAATAAAACAAGATTTGGAAAAAGAATTTCTCGGCAGCCACCAGGAAAGAGTGAGTGCAGGCCGTGGCGGTGTTGTTGGAGCGCGGTGCCGCGCTGGGGGGCTGCCAGCTCTGCAGGACAATCTGACCCACTTTTCATGGAGCTAAATGGAAAGAAAAATGTCAGAAATCCCACAAAACTCTGAGAATAAAAATAACACAAAGAATGGAGCGCAATGCGTCACGGCCAGGAGTCCGATTGTTAGGTGGATGCGGCCAATGGTTGGCATCGGGGTCACAGATTTCATTTATCAGATAAGTGAGCGATATATTAATAATCACCCCGATACACAGCCAGGGCACTGAGGGTAACACTGGGCTGACATTCCGGGGGCAGATTACATATTACCTGAGGGCTATAGCCCCTCCCCAAACCTCACACTTCCAGCCAATATCACACCTACACAGGTGTGACAGGTGCTCTTCTCATGACTACACCTGGGAAGGCTTCCCTGCTCATGGCAATCTGTTCTGAGCTGTGATTGGAGGTTATAGATCTTCGGGGGTGGAGCTTGGTCATGTAGCAAAGGTTGAAGATGACTAAAGATGGGCAGGTGATTTTTTCTGCATTCATTTCATTACAAAACGAGAAACAATTTTTTGTCATTTCACAAACTTATGGTTTCAGCTTTACAAGGTGCAAATAACTAAGGGAGACGCAGGGATTGGTGGGAACATGTCACAAGTGAAAGCATTCAGTTTTCCCACAGTACAAAGTTGAATTATAATCAAGGAAACAATATTTTTAGAGTGGCTTGACAAAAAGTTGATGAAAAAACGCTGAATATAGAATGACAAAACTGCTGAGGTCAGGGGGCTCCTGCGGGAACATGTCACATGTGAATAAAAATAACCATCATGTAGTATTAAATGATAAATATACGTTTGTTTTGATGTGCTTTTTACTTCAGACATGTTCCCACAGCCCAATGCGACAATACCTCAGAAAGGTGGGGATTGGGTTTTCATGTTTTTCCCACTTTCACCCTTCCCTAAAGAGGGGGGCTTTTATTGGAGGGTAACCCGGGGGGTTTATGGGGGGATTTTGTGAGGTGTCACCACCTGGGACTCATAAATTGGGCCTCTAACACCTGGGTGACACACAAGGGTAACAGAACCAAACCCCCCAGTGAGGTCAGCTGATCTTTTGTCTTGTGATGTCATTCATAGCGTCATCTGCTTCTCTCTCCAGAAGGGCGGCGCCATACTTCTCTGCCTCCGGTGATCCTTCAGATGCTCCATGTCTGTGGGGTCACTTCTGGGGGATAGTTGGAGTTTTTTGATGATTTTATCGGCTTTTTGCCATCAGATGTTCGGCCATGACAGTTCAGCCAATTTACCCCCCTGCAGGATAGTCATGTGACCTCACAGTGCCATGGCACTGATGCAGGGAGTTATGGAGAATGAAGGACAATATATTTTTGTATTATTTGGCTGATATGGTAACAACCCCAAACATAAATGACTCAGAATTCTCCCGCAGCTAATGGACGGCCCAGCCGGTGTTTGCACCGATTATAAATATTACCCCCCTCCCCTCCCCCTTGCAGTGTAATTTGCCCTCCTTCATACATTCCGCCTTTTTTCTGCACATTTTCTGCAGGTTATTTCCCACTATGAGCCCTTCACTCCCCCGCACATCACTGACTCATGACAACCCAAATCCCGGGATAAAGACCAGCAAACCCTAAATTGGAACAATGATCCCCTCCCCCGCCAGGCAGCCCCCCTGTTGGATCTCATTAGTTTAATGGAAATTATAAGGAAAAAAACTTTCCAAATTCCCAAATCCTCTCCCTGCAACATTAACCCTTCCACTGCTGGAATCTGTGCCCAGGATTGTGCTGGGGCCACACATCTTCCAGGACTCATTCTACCCCCATGCTGGGCTACCTGCACAGGTGTGATGTATTGCAAGGCTCATTCACATTGGATTCACCCAATACAGCATGCACAGGTGTGATGTATTGCAAGGCTCATTCACATTGG
>NC_092868.1:60514486-60517221 GCF_032062135.1 Pyxicephalus adspersus
GCATTGCGAGGCTCATTCACATTAGATTCACCCAATACAGCATGCACAGGTGTGATGCATTGCGAGGCTCATTCACATTAGATTCACCCAATACAACACATGCACAGGTGTGATGCATTGCAAGGCTTATTCACATTAGATTCACCCAATACAGCACATGCACAGGTGTGATGCCTCCCGCCAACATGCAGCCAGCACAAGGTGTATGAATTGTCAGTGCTGGCATCCGCAGTGAATGTTAACATTCATTATAGTGTAAGTAATCCTACACAGAACTTGCAGGGTGCATTATTGGGGACCTGAATGATCCCCCCTCCCCCGTATAGCTCTAGCAATGTCTTGCAGAAAAATAGGGATTCTGGGATTCTTAGGTTGATGATCCCAATCTGACCAATCACCACGCTGCAAAATGCCCAATTATTGCCTGCAGCAAACTCTGATGGACATACAGACTCCGCTCTGGTCACTTTATATTATACTGTCATTATATGGCACCAACATATTATGCAGCGCTGTACAATATAGAGGGATTGTAGATAACAAATACGGAGGAGGAGCGGACCCTGACCCAAAGAGCTTACAATCTATGAGGGGGTGGCACACAGTAGGGGGCGCTGTACAGGCGTATGTGTGTTAAATGGAAGAGGTCGGAGTTATCCCCAGCAGGTTACAGATCGCTGCTCCCCGGGGGGGCACTGGGAATGTTGGGGGTAACATGGGCTCACCCCCAGCACCTCGTATATTTTTAGGCGCAGACATTTCTTTAATTCCATCACATGAAAATCTTCTAATTCCTCCGGAGATTCCAGACTTCAGGAATGTTTCTCATGATTTATAAACCCATAAAACTGAAATAGCAAAGACGGAGCTCTGGTCCATGTGAGGAAAATCTGAAATCTTACAAATGATTTTGTCGTATTTTAAATAAAAATCTGGAAATGTCTCAGAGTGTGAACGGGCCCCAAGGTCTCCGGTCTGCTGTATGATTGGCCAAATGTTACCCCAAATCCGAATTATTTCATCTTTCCTGGTGGAAGAGAAGGAACAGCTAATATAATAAAGCTAGGTACACACGTGCAATAATCGTCCTTAGAAAATAACCGATTATGCACGATTATTGTGAACGATTGTATTGTGCACAATTCTGTACAAGCTGTAACGATACGATCGTTCAAATATAATCCACCAATAGTGTACACACGCTAGATACGATTGTTTGAACGATGCAGGAAGTGACATGTAAAGGAGAAAAAAACAATCCACGATCACTGAACGACCCTACACACAATAGATTGCAAACAATTGTCACCCAATCAGATCTGTCGGGATCCAGCGGCAATCCACGCTCATCTGCGTCGTTCTGCACTCTTTTTGTTAACGATTATCGGACGATCGGTCATCAGTTGTTCTTTTCCAATGATAATTATTGCAGGTGTGTATGCAGCCTAAGGCTCCCCAATCACAACAGGGGGTGACTGACCTCTGGAGAGAGCCCACTGCTTCCATTCATAAAGTAGTATGTTGGCAGGGGGTCAGACTGATTCTTTTGATTCTCCTGGAATATATTTAGCTGATTTAAATAGAAAATTTGCAATTTAAAAAAAAATGGTGCATGGAGTCAGAAAATACCTGAACAGTTGAAGGGGACACAAATGTGACTTACAGACTCTGGGGTATAATAATTCCGGAGTCTTCTTTTATAGAAGTTATACGGATCAAAAATCTCTAAAATCACTCCAGTCAGTTTGCTGCAAATGTTCGGTAAACATGGCTTCCACTGGCTCAGCCAATCATTTGCTTTGGGGTAAATTTTGGTTTTCGGCCCCATGTCCAGTTGCCCCGTCCTGGGTTATGGGTGTCCCTAGGGTTGTTTGCTCATGTGGCCAGGTGTGAGGTCACTGCGGAGGGTCAGAGGATCATTCAGCTCGCAGTATATAATGTCCCGTGATTCCAGCAAAGATTCATTTCTATGATTTGGAGGGTGAAAGTCTCCGCTCCTATTGTGTAATTGCCCCCCCATCCCATCCATCTGCCCCAGGCTTCAGCCGGGAACACTTTATAGAACTGCAATGACTTTTGGATGATATTTGGGATGGTTTTTGGGTTCCTGCAGTTGGGTGAATGTTTTATAGCAGTGGCTGGAATATTCATCTCTGATATTCCCTCACACGTATGTACACATGGCGACAGTTCTCCGGATATTTTGTAGGATCGCCAAATGTCGTCAGCGATCCGATCCTTTGTTTTCCCCTCAGATAATTTATGGAACAAGAAAATGATTTGCTTTTATATAAATGACGCGCTCACGCCAAACATAGCAATATTACTTTAGAATTGGCCCCGGGGACACGGCTGGATGGGATGGAGAAGCATCTGCGTGACTTTGGGTGGAATCCCATCCTTCCTATTAAATCTTTCCTGGCAGGGGGTGACGGTGGAGGACGCAGGGGCAGTCAGCGGGGCCGGGGCAGTAATTTGTAGGTAACAATATGAAGTGCTCAGTATAACTCTTATAACCTATGAATCATTTCACTTTCTGATCATCTGATCAATCACCAGGGAGGGAGTGGTTGGGTACCTGTGGGGAACCATGAGGAGTCACCTTTATTCCCCAAATCACCCCTCAGGTAAGTACAGCACATACATATACAGGTATACGTATCTTCTGGTATATACAGGTATATGTATCTTCTGGTATATACAGGTATACGTATCTTCTGGTATATACAGGTATA
>NC_092868.1:60518783-60522592 GCF_032062135.1 Pyxicephalus adspersus
GTATCTTCTGGTATATACAGGTATATGTATCTTCTGGTATATACAGGTATACGTATCTTCTGCTATATACAGGTATATGTATCTTCTTGCCATAGATAACCGTCCATTCTCTGTCCATGCTTTTCATTGGTTTGCTGCTCCGTATATATGAATCTGCATGGAGTCTGCGGGGTGTCTGTGAAAGCTTAGAAAGAAAGTTATGCAAATTGGCCCTAAAACATGTGCTTGGAATGTGCAGAAACTTTCCATGACTTTTATAGAATATTCTCCATAGTGATGGCCCAGAATATAGATTCCTCCAGAGGATGAATTTTTTTTAGAATATTTCTTCACCCTGTAGACTGGGTGAATCCTCAGAGACAATACATGACAGGTTCTCTTTATCACCGGGTTGTGCCGGGGTCGGTGGGTTCGGTTTGAGCCGTTTTGCAGTTGTTTTTCTCGCTGACTTCTCGGTGATTCAGTCGTCTTGGATAAAATAATTTCTGGAAAAATAAACTTTTCATTAATGGGAGGAAATATTCCGCTGATAAGATGTCAAAAATAAAATTGGCAGCTTTTCCTGGATGTCGGAGAATCGTACGAAATGCAAGAAATGCCAGCGAGCTGTGTACACAAACACAACGCCAATTATAATTCGCAATATTAACATCAATCACTGGGAAGATTCTGCAAAACCAGAGAGATAAAAATGTCGGAATCTGAAGAGATAATCTGGGCAAGGAGAAGGGGCGGCACACGGTGCCAAAACTCTGCCTGCTGATACTTTATAATGTTGGGTTGTTTCATACATTCAGGATGGAAGTAGGAAAAGCTGGTGCCAGGCTGAGGTACCCAACCATGTGCCAGGCTAATGGAGGGGGTTAGATAACCAACCATGTGCCAGGCTGAGAGAGGAGACAAGACAACCAACCATGTGCCAGGCTAATGGAGGGGGTTAGATAACCAACCGTGTGCCAGGCTGAGAAAACCAACCATGTGCCAAGCAGAGCGAGGGGATTATGTAACCAATCATGTGCCAGGCTAAGGGAGGGGATTAGATAACCAACCATCTGCCAGGCTGAGAGAGGAGACAAGACAACCAACCCTGTGCCAGGCTAAGGGGGAGGGTTGACTTACCAACTATGTGCCAGGCTGAGAGAGGAGACAGGACAACCAACTATGTGCCAGGTTGAGGAAGGGGTTGGATAACCAACCATGTGCCAGGCTCAGAGGGGTGGGTTAGAGAGTTAACCATATGCCATGCTCAAGAAAAGTTACAAAACCAACCAGGCCCTGAAAGAGGGTAAGGGAGCCAATCATGTGGGAGACTCAGGAAGGAGGTGACAACCAACAATGTGCCAGGTGTAAGTAAGGCATTAGACAACCAGTCATGTGCCAGGCTCAGGGGAGAGGGTTACACCACCATGTGCCAGGTTTTAAGAAGGGATTAGAGAGCTAACCATTTGCCAGGCTCAAGAAGAAGCTTACAGAACCAACCATGTGCCAGTTAAGGTGAGAGTTAGACAACCAGCCATGCACCAGGCTCCTGGAGGGGGCTAGAGAGCCAATTGTGTGCCAGGCTCGGGAAAGGGTTATTTATTCACACAGTGGTGAACATTGTATGAATTTTTTTCACATCTTTCAATTTTTACCCTTTGGTTGATGTTAGACCCAGAAAGCTCCAGACGCTGGCTGCTGAGCAGTAACAGAATGGCACCACACTGCCCAATGTGACCATGGGGGAAGGGAAGTGGTGGTGCCATGGGTCGGATATTGCCAGGGATAGAATTGTCCAACATGCCGTGCTTGGATCTGGGCTCAGCTCCTTCCACCACACCTGTAGGAAACTAACTTAAACCCAAACTGGCCCTCCAATAACAACTTCATTGGGCATGGAGGAACCCTCTATATGGATGAAATATGACGGACTAAACCCAATCAATAGTACAATAAATAATATTTTATATAACTTTTTTCCCCCAGTCCCAGCAGCACAAAACTTTAACATTTCTGATATGAGCTCCGGGGATTCCATGAGTTGGTCACTTTCCACCATAATTCCCAATACTGAGAATTCCAAAATGGAAATAAATGTACCATTGGTGATTGCTGCTCATATTATACAGCCCTGACGAAGGGGATAATAAACCCTGAAATGTGTTGGTGGGATACAAGAATTCAAGATTGAGGCTTTGAACCATTCACCATCTCTACACCACTCTTCTATGTAAGGTTTAGATTGGGGTGGAGTGCTGACTTATTAATATTAAACAGGATTTATGTAGTGCCAACATATAACGCAGCGCTGTACAATAAATAGACTTCCTGCTAATCCTTCGTTTGAATTTCTGGGTCCTTGATGGGTTTCCCCTTTATTGGAGATGTGATCACGCCATACCTTGTGACATGCTCTCTGCTTTGCACATTTAGGTGAAGACAATGACAGCAGCAATATGTGATGATGATGAGGATGATGAGGATGCTGAGGATAAAGATGCTGAGGATGTTGATGAGGATAATGATAAGGATGACAATGAGGATGATGAGGATAATGTAGAGAATATTAATGATGATGATGTTGAGGATGATGCTGAGGATGATGATGAGGATGCTGAGGATGATGATGAGGATGATGATTATGATTTCCCGATGTATTTTGTGGTTGAGATTCACACGTTCGGCTTGTTATCACAACGTGGAGATCCAAGGAATGGAGAGGCGGTGAGGTTGCTGGGCCGTGGCGAGGAATATTGTGAATGGAGCTTTATGTACCAATCATCAGTTAAAGTTCACGACTTCGGCTGCCACTTAATGGCCCCAATGGGCCCCCAGCACATGGAAACCGATCTTCAAACAACACTAGGGCCCATTCACTGAGTCACGGCAAAGGTGAAATGTTCAGTGCCGGAGGTCAGGCGAGCGGCTCTCCGACATACAAAGATCCCTCAGATGGGGAAATGTCAAATGGCAGCCCAGTGCTTTGCCCAAATTTTACTGTCCCAGGGCGACCCTCCGCTGACCATTCCATCGTGACAAACCCCGGGGAAAAATGATTTCATGGAAGAAAACGTAAGAATGTTCCTCATGGCTTCCAAATTCCAAATTCCTTTGTTATGGAATTGGTGACCCCGCAGTCATGATCTGCAGTTTGGGCTCTCCCATTCCTGTGCTGGGGTCCAGGGTTTGCATGCGGCAGACGGTTGCATGGTCTCCAGATGCCGGGAGTCTCCTTTAGTCATGCAGTTGTTTGATTTGCACAGCTGTGTGCTGATCTGGGTACCTGCGGTGCGGTGATTTGTACACGTGGGTGCAGCCAGCCCGGGGAGCGGTGTTACCAGCCCTCTGCTCCCTAACATAAAGAGGAACTCCAGACTATACATAATTCCAGGTATATACAGGCCATGTAATCACCCAGAATCCCCCCAGAACACTCAGAAGGGCCCACCAATAAATCCTGAATACAGATAGATGGATGGAACAGACAGATCTGGGTCTCCTGACCTCGGCTCACCCCGCCCATTGTTACAATCACATCTGCCGGGGTCGGGGTGCTGGAAGACACTGCGTCTGTAAAACAAATCATCGTTCATCAAGCAGACATCTGCAGATTATGGGGAATCCTTCTGACTTTCCTTGGCTGGATTCAGTGAAAGCCAATCACTGAATGCGATGTCGGTCCAGGATGAGATCCTCCATGTCTGGGCGGAGTGACGTCATATACCTGGGCGTTGTACAAGGGGTCTCCCTCCTTGGGGGGTCAATGTGTCCATACATAGAGAAGTCCCTGATTTTTGTCTTACATCTCCAATGCCGTTTCCTGCCCTCCC
>NC_092868.1:60522610-60530581 GCF_032062135.1 Pyxicephalus adspersus
CCCCCCCCCCCCAGCCACGTGTCTCGGTTTACCAGGATGTGCCATTGGCAGGATCACCGGGATTATTGCAATAACAGTTATTTCTTTTATACAAATAGATTAAAAGTTTACATGTGACTTTTAATATGACATGTTAGAGATTATGGGCCTGGTTTATTATAGCTCTCCAAGACTGGAGAAGATAGACTATCATAGGAGAACCTGGGTGATATAGCAAACCTGGAATGTATCTGGTCCGTGATTGAAATCATTTACCAACTAATTGCAAATGCTTTTTAGGAAATCCATTCCAGGTTTGTTGGATCACCCAGGTTCACCCATGATAGTCTATCCCCAGTCTTAGAGAATAAATCATCCCGATATCAGATTGTGTGCTGCCATTGCTGAGCGTGGGAAGGTTGCAGAGTTCTATTTGGAGTTTCTATTTATTTGTCTCTCCCTCGCTGTCATTGGAATTCCCAGTGAATTCGAGTTTTCCATCCATCAGGTGACAACGCTTTCTGTAGACGGGTTGGCAGCGTGTATTGGGGGGGCGTGAGATCGGGGTGACCCCCTCCTACAATGAGCTCATACCAATGACAGATTTACCTGTTCTTCCCGGCTCAGTGTCTGAGTAACGAGAAATCTGCCAAACCGCTGAGATCTGAGAATTCACAGCCAGGGAAAACAAAAACTGCTGAGGGGTCCCGGAGGTGCCGGGGATGCCGATCACTGATGGGTGAAAAGTCTGTGCCATGTGTACAATCCATGTCAGTGTGACAGGTCCTCTTGTTGCTGCCTTCCTATGTAATGAGATTTCTGATTTCAATGGTTACCAGTAATTCAGCCAAAGATAGACATAGGTGGATGATTCACCACATATGACTCAATCGGGTGAATCGGTGGGTCTGCCAGGCACCCAATGTAAGGCCAGGGGAGGATTGGCCTGAAGACCCAGAGACTCCGAGAATAAAGTCATCAAACCACGGGAGAAATAAAATATAGAACAACCGGCTGCCACCCGGAACCTAGGGAGAGTGTGAAACCCTGACATGTACTGTAGAGACATCCAGGTGAATGTGCTCTGGCGACTAATAGGTCCAGGTGAATGTACCCAGGGGACAATGAGTTCCGGGTAAATGTAACCAGATGACAATGAGATCCGTGTGAATGTGCTCAGGTGACTATGGGATCCAGGTGAATGTACCCAGGGACAATGAGATCCAGGTGAATGTGCTCAGGTGACTATGAGATCCAGGTGAATGTGCTCGGGTGACTATGGGATCCAGGTGAATGTAGCCAGGTGACTATGATATCCAGGTGAATGTGCTCAGGTGACTATGGGATCCTGGTGAATGTACCCAGGTGACTATGAGATCCAGGTGTATGTAGCCAGGTGACTATGAGATCCAAGTGAATGTGATCAGGTGACTATGAGATCCAGGTGAATGTGCTCAGGTGACTAATAGGTCCAGGGGAATGTACCCAGAGACAATGAGATCCAGTTGAATGTACCCAGGTAACTATGAGATCCAGGTGTATGTAACCAGGTGACTATGAGATCCAGGTGAATGTGCTCAGGTGACTATGGGATCCAGGTGAATGTAGCCAGGTAACTTTATCCTTTAAGATGATGGAAGCGATTTGTGAATTTGGTGAGGATTTTCCAGCATCAGAACCACATCAGCCAATCAGCCAGCTCATGTGACTTACATACCATACAGAGGACAGTAAGTGGCCCTGAGGAAGAGGAGGCGGAACCCCGAAACGTGTTGGCTTTCTGGGTGAAGAGGAGAACAAGAGGAAGAAACTCCCCCCGATCAGATTCATTCTACGTCTTCTGAACGTTGCTCCCCACACATTGTACGGCCATCCAATCATTTGTTACTGATTTGTCTCCACCGGCTCAATGACTCCGACACCAATCCTGGAATGCCGATCCGTCACCCCGAGCAGCCGTCCTCTGCCCCCGGTGTATTCATATCAATGCTCAGACATTTATTTCACCCTAATAAAGAAATAATATCCCCAGTCATGTGGGGGAAACATTCCCAGCATCCAGGGCCAGATATATACAAAGACTCAGCGTTGTCATTGTGGGCACTCCATTGGTCGGCTGCTGGACCCCCTCTGATTCCATCAGCCAATGAGCTCACATGGCAGACTGACAACATTTCTGCGAATTGCAGGCAGCAGCTCAGTGTTGTCACCCTGCAGCAGGAAGTGCCGTCACTGGCAGAGTTTCCAGGTAGGGCAGTTTGTGACAGATTCCCATAGATGTATACGGGGACTCACGGTGCCAACCATTCCCAGATGGAGGAACTCCGCTCATTGCTCACAAGTTGTCTCAGATTCTCTGCAGATCCCAATTGCCCCTCTGTGTGCAGAATATAAAGGGGGCAGTTATGATTGGCGGTTATTGTTGCCCCAGATCCTCCACTCTGTATTTTCCATCTCATTCAATTCATAGTTTTGCCGACTGTGAGGTCACATGACAGACGCCGGCAGGCTGAGCGTGATTGGAGCAGACTCCTGCGCTGCCTCCTGTCACATGACCCCGGGCCCCGTACACGTTATACACTGAGCATTATATGGGAAGCCTCCGGGGCCCACCCAGGCTCCTGGGGGGATGGTGAACGCCCTGCATTGGATGGGGACCCCACCAAAACCAATTTCCCCCCAATTCTGTGGCTTCTGCGTGGGCGCTGTGTCAGACGTTGGCAGCGTGTAATTACCGCATGGAAATAAGCGCAAATTATTTATTTTACTGACGGCTGTGACGTAAACCAGAAATGTTACTGACACAGCGCCAAGACTCCAATTATATGACGGCCAATCAGTGCCGGAGTAACACTTTCACTGCCGGGGGTCAGGCAATGGGGTGTCGGCCTGCTTTGGGGGTCCTCTGTTCCTCTGTATCGGGTTTTACTTTATTGTGATTGGACAACAGAAACGTTCAATCTTAACTAATTGGCACCTTTATTAATCTCTGGTGATCCTGCCATGAAGGTCCTTGTTTCGGTACTTCCTGTTATTGGATGACAATGCCTTGAAAAAAATAATCCCCAAAAAATATTGGGGGGTTCTCTGGTCATTGATGTCGGGGGTTGGCCCCCATTCTCCATGCTGAATGACAGAAATGTCCTGGCCGAGGGCACAGGGGCAAGACATGTAGCCATGGTGGGCAGAATGTAGTGGGGTAAGGCTGTAGGCCATAAGCTATGGTGGGCAGGGTGTAGGGTGGGTATGCGGTAAGGTAGGTAAGCTAAGGAGTGGCCCCGGTGAAGAGGCTGGAGGGTTGGCAGGCTTTGAGCTGTGCAGCCCATACATTGGTGGGAGCCATGACGGTCATAGAATGGTCGGGCTGTAGGGTGGGCAATGAGGAGTCAGCATAGTGGGTAAGTCATAGAGTGGGTGGGTTGCAGGGTGGATAGGATGTATGGTGGGCAGTAGACCATTTGGTTGGTGGGTAGTAGATGGGGAGGTTGGTGGGCTGTGCAATGAGTTGGGTGCACACATGGCAGGATATGGAGGTTGCCGGGTGAATAGGGTGTCTGGTGGGCAGAATGGCGGGCATTAGGTTGCCTGTGGGGCTTCTCATTCACTATGGGTGATCTCCCATTCACTGACTGATGATCGGTGGTTGGTTCTCAAAACTTACACACCAACTCTGTCAGCAAAGGAGAACTCTGCTGCAACATTTCTGCAGCCAGACACAGCAAAAAATGAAAGTTACCCCCCCAAAAGGGGGCGACCATGATGAATATTTACCTGCAGCATCCTGGCACAGCGCACCTGACTCCATGCAGATTCCACAGCAGGCCCTTATTGTGCATTACATGCGCGTGTTTCCTGCACATTGTACTGCGACGTGCTGTGCTTGAAATGATTGCAAACACAACGCAGGGTGACGCAGCGTGACGCATTATATATCGCATGCCATACCCTGTGACCGGGGTCCTGCAGCACAAGGTAAAGTACGACTCCGGCACTTCCACCTGTTTTACAGCATCAGGGCGGACTCACTGCAGGAATTCACCAGGGTGAACGTTCTCATTGTAAGGGATAATTCACTTCCCTTAGAAAAGTGAAAGTTTTGCAAAGAACACCCAATCACATGCAAGGAAATCCTAAAAGCAGGATTCCCCAGCACGTGATTGGATGGTCAGCAGGGTTTCATCTCATTTACTAAGCTGAGTGAAAGTCCCCTGACATCCCCTGGGATCATTCACTCTGCTATGTGAACAGTCCGTATCCCATAGTAAATCCCCCAATTGCTGAAATCAGGGATTCACCGATCTCCGATACATTGATATGAATCTGATACATTGGGGACAATCGGACCGTTATCCGTACACCGGGTGAATTCCACCCTTGGGGTCCCAGTGATGGGGGGCCCAGACATTGTGATGGCTCGGAGGCCCTGGTGCATGCTGGGAAAGTGCGATTCCTCAGAATAACGCCTCGGTGAACGGATATCTTTGGCAGCAGGAAATCCTCTCCGGCCAAACTCCATCATTGGAAGGTTTCCCTTTTCTCCAAAACATTTGCAGACCCCCGGCAAACACGGCGCGTTGTCATGGCAAACCAATCCGATGATCGACACAAGATCTCGCGGCTGTGGGAAAAACCGCTGTGATATCCCGAGGACGGTCGTAGGGGGTCAGCACACACTGGAAGATCGGGTCACACACAGGAAGATCAGGTCACACACTGGAAGATCGGGTCACACACTGGAAGATCGGGTCACACACAGGAAGATCAGGTCACACACTGGAAGATCGGGTCACACACTGGAAGATCGGGTCACACACAGGAAGATCAGGTCACACACTGGAAGATCGGGTCACACACTGGAAGATCGGGTCACACCCATCTATATCACCCCGGCACCAGACACACCGGCTTATGATGAGAAGCTGCAGGCTATTTTGGTTGCATTGTGAAAGGCCTGCTGAATATGGCTGCAGTGGGTCATAGTAAATTACAAATGAATAAGTGACCCCTGTAACTTTAGCACAATTGCAGAGTTTCCTGGACACCATTGGCCATTCAGTGATCACAGTGAATCACATTGCACTCTCCCTGCTCTGCTCCGGCACAAAGTGAATATTCTGCACATTTCCGGGGAACAAGAAGAGATCCCGATGTGAATTTTTCCCGTAGTGCGGAATGTCGGAGTCGGCCAGGAAATCACACAAAGGGGTAAATCATCGTCCAATCTGCAGATCTCTGGCAGGGAAGGGGTGGGGAGGTGCTGCGCTCCAGCCTAGGCAGCTGACATAACTTGGTAGATTGTTCTTCCAGCTGGCACTCGGCACAGCCCAAATTTCAGACCCCGAAAATTCTGATGGCTCCTTGGCAGAGAGGAAGGCCGCACGAGCTCTGTGATTCCTCAGCTGGGGCCCCGGGGACCCTCCGCTTCATTACATTTCCTTGTACAAACTCTTTGTTTACAGCACCTTTCACCCACCGGGCCAAACACATCTCACCGGCGGCTCCAGCGCTGGCAGCAGGGTGAAATGGCCCCCAGCGAAGTGACCGGCGGAGGAATATTCCTCATCTATGACCCGCCGGGCCTGGACCAGGCTGACAACATGGGCCCATTCCCCAATAATGCCCCATTGCCTGGCAGAATGCCACAGGGGGCCATGGCCAATCAGAGCCATCCAAGCGGCCAATCACATCGCAGATTTCATTGCTCCATTTAGAGGGGAAAGATAACAAACTTGATCTTCACATTTGTGATGGGAAGTGTGATATTCCCAACCTTCTAGATTGTAAGCTCTTCGGGGCAGGGTCCTCTCCTCCTCCTGTGTCACTGTCTGTATCTGTCTGTCATTTGTAACCCCTATTTAATGTACAGCGCTGCGTAATATGTTGGTGCTATATAAATCCTGTTTAATAATAATTAATGTTGTCTGCCATACTTTTACATGCAGAGAAGTGACAGGTCCTCTTCCTGTCCATGTCAGGTCCCATTTCTTCCCTCAACATTGGTGGGCCCCGTGTTTAGGGTTAGGGCCACAAAAAAAAGCTTTCTTGAATAAGGATTTATTAAGGGGCAACCAAGTACCGTTTCCACCATTCTCCGCATCCCCTGCACAGATACCGAGGCTGCGCACAGATGAAAGGGATTATGAAGTTTGTGCTGCAGCCAATGAGCAGATTGTTTCCTGAGGTCAATCCTGTGCTGCCATTGGCTCCCTGGATCCAGGCTGAGGTTGCTGCTTCTTTATTGTATTTTCTGCTACGCTGCCAGCTTGTTCACAATTCCGCTCTTCTGGATTTGACCTCCACCTGACCTCCACCTGTTCAGCTACCTCACCTCGCTGTGTTCCTGGCTGATTGCCATTCCTACACTGAAGTCATCCGATCCCTGTTACCTTCTAGTGGGGGTCCCCATCACTTCTTGTGGGGTGCACTGGTGAAAACCAAGGGGTCACTTAGATCCTGCCCTGGGGTGATCCCACCTTCCAGGCATGCAACAGGCATGAAACTTCACAGACTGAAGAAATACATCTGCAGAGTTGCACCCCTTGGTAACCCTCAGCACCCCCCTACCTCCATCTCGTAATGTCCAGACCCTGGAGACCAGAGAGATGCAGATCACAGGAAATCTAGGCTGACCCCCCAACCCGTCAGCCCTGAGGAAGCTGCCCAGCCCCTGAAATGTGTCGGCAGCTGGTTTACTATTAGAATGGACTGAAATGGAGGAACGGAAAGTGAAATCAGGATCCGGTCTAACAGAGAGAGATTGGATATCCGGCAGTGTCCATTCAGGGTTCCATTACATTGCCCATTGGTGGACCTCCAGATTTTGGGTTTTCTATTAGAATGCAGCGCTGAGCAGAATTTATCAGCAAAAGTCCAGACGCAGCCTCAGGGCCGCCATTGCGATGAACCATTCAGCAGAATGACCTGGAATGGCAGGAAACGACGCCCGTCTGTACAAACCCTAATTAGGGTCACCAGGCAGTGAGATGGGGGTGGCAGCTGAGGGACCCTGGGATTCCTGATATGTGCCGGGCATACATATGATAAGAGCACCCATTCTTTCCTGGCACCGCTGATCCCCCCGGGTCCCAGGCTCGCCCCTCCAGTTGCTCCCTTCGCTGATTTGTCCAGCTGTCGTTGGTTTTGGCGTCTCCTTGGCTGCGTTGTTGTCACACTTCTAACTTCACATTACCAAAGTTTCCAAACAAAGTTTAATGTAGAAATGACGTGAAGCCAAACAAGAACGCAGTGCGCATTTCTGCATTGTGCAAAGAGAATAAATCTTTGGCCTGTGGGGAGAAAACGTTTTAACGCCACCACAGGGACCAATAAAACGTTCTTCCAAGAGACGCTGAACGGATGATTCATGGGCAAGGCGGCTCGGGGTGATCTGTGGCTGTAATAACGTTACGTCGTTTCTAGGGGCAACCAATGGTTGGTTCTCCTTGTGTCCCTTGTGTCATGGAGCCCCGCTCTGGTCAGGGCCAATTCAGCCCTTTTAATTTGCCCAATGGCACTGCATGCACCCCCTTATTCTGCCCCCTAATCCTGGGGTAACTGACAGATTGTGGGGTCTCTGTGACTGATGAAGGAGGTTTGGGGCCACTAGAACTCTTGTTCTTGAGATTTTATTACTTCTTTGATACATCTACAAAAATCACAAAACTTTGGATTGGTTGGGGAAGTTGGGAACCGTTTTATGGATCTGCGGTTGCAGTGGATTGCGGCGAGCTTATAGAAAGTCACTTTGAGATGCTTTCTCTCCTCTGGTGGAAAAACCGCACAGCACTTGTGCACTAACGCATTTCTCTGGGTGCAGCATACACCACTAATGCATTTCTCTGGGGTGCAGCATACGGCACTAACGCATTTCTCTGGGGTGCAGCATACCTTACTAACACATTTCCCTGGGGTTTAGCATACGGCACTAACGCATTTCCCTGGGGTGCAGCATACCATACTAATGCATTTCCCTGGGGTGCAGCGTACGGCACT
>NC_092868.1:60531007-60541283 GCF_032062135.1 Pyxicephalus adspersus
GCATTTCTCTGGGGTGCAGCATACAGCACTAACGCATTTCTCTGGGTGCAGCATACGGCACTAAAGCATTTCTCTGGGGTGCAGCATACCACTTCTGGGGTCATAAACTGTTGCTGTGCACCAGAGCAGCAAAATGCCCCCCAGGTTGGAATGGGGCTGAAATGCAGCTCAAAGCGCAGTAAGTTCTCCCGATTGTTTTCAGTTTTCATTGCTGGCCTTAGTTATAAATGGATCTGGGGGGCTGCAAGGCAAACTTTTGTCCATTCACTGGGCCAGTGCCTTGGCATGGGTCACATGGCCTCCATTCTTACCATTCAGATGGATCCCCTGCCTGACCTTCTGCCTGGATGTCATTCTGCTGGGTCGCTGTAGCAAAAATGCAAGATGAGGTCATTTTATAAATAAATTCTGCTTTATTGCCTCTGTACCTTTAAATCTTTCACCTTACCGCAGCTTTCCTTCTGGTTAGATCGCAGTTGTTGCAGAGTCTTGTAAATTGTGTTTTTGGAATTCACAGCGCAGCAGAGCAGGGATAAAGTGGGGCAGGTTTTGTGCTCTCATAATTTCTTACACCTGTGCCTGAGCGGCTGTGGCTGCAGATTCAGATTTTCCACATCTGGACCAGAGAATTGTTTTATGTTAGAAAGCTGCAGTATAAAGTATTGCGATGTGTAGCGGGGCAGAATGTATTGGATCTTTGGACCAGAACCTCTGTATGGGACTGATGGGAATCCTTCATATAGCAATCTGTCCGCACTGTGAATCCCTTACACAGATACTCGCTTATATCGATATTCAGATGTTTGTACCAAATAAGAAGAATTAAGGTCTTCCACACAGATCTGGGGCCTAACAAGAAATCTGGGGGCCCCTGCTAAGCTTTGCAAGTTTGTAGGGGGATCCCGTGTTTGCTCAGAACAGAGGAGGGATGAATATTTCCTATGTGGACAATTCAGTGAGACGCTGAACTCCTTGTTATAGCAATCCCAGATCATCAAATCTGATTACTGCCTAGGCTGCTCCCCAACATGGGGTCCTTTAATCCCGGCACCCTGGATGGAGCCCGGGAGGATGTATTCAGAGAGCCACACCAATATTATTATTTATATATAACAATACTAATAATATATAATAAAATAATATTAATAATAATTAATATATAACAATAATAACAATAATAATAATAATTTATATATATAACAATTATAAAATTATATTTATTATATACCATTATTAATAATAATAATAATAATAATAATTTATAAATAATAATAATAATAATAATTATAATAATATTTAATATATAATAATAATAATATAAATTTATATATAACAATAATAATAATATTTAATATATAACATTATTAATAATAAGAGGCTCTTGTGTTCTAAGAAGCTCCACCAGGGAACATTCAGTGCATTCTGCTTGTAAAGGGGAAAATAAGAAATAAATGACATGGCCGACCCCATTACTGTCCATTAAGTGATGAAACGAAATCATGAATGGGAAGCCCATTTTCTGAGCTGGATCACACAATGGTCGTGTGGGATTTATTGGTGGAAGCGTTATTTCCAGCAGTGGACGTATCAGGGTATGTATGCCGCCATCCTCACCCCCCAGCTCAGTGGGCATTATGGATCTGTACATTAGTCACATTTGTGCTGTCACTATTTTTGGATAATTGCACGTTCACAGTAAAGAACAGAAATCCATCGCCCCATCACTCCCTGTAATATACTTACCATGGCATGCTGCAGTCCTGACTCCTAAAAACAACTGCTCTGCATGCTACTGCACATATATTGGCAGAGCCTGCATAGGGAATAACAGGAGCCGGGCGATGATACCGGAAAACACTTTTTGTGGTTTTGTTCCTCCAAGATGCAAATTGCAAACCCCTAAAAGAGTTCAGACAAATCCAAAATGTATTTTCTTTTTTAGGCTTAGCGTGTTTCATTGAAGCACTGCGGCCATAGCAAATCCCAATGATATTTCTATTGTTGCAGACTCCTCATCTTCCCGATGAATGGACAACAACCCCCATTAGACTACTACTTTCCTGTCTGCAGTAACTGAAGCCAGGTCAGGCCAGGTTAGGCTGCTTTACAGATCATTGGCCCCGAGCCGTCAGGCTTCCAGCAGACAGCGGGCCCTCCATCCCAGGGAATTCCCATTATTTTCATGCAAATGGAAAACTCTGTTTAAAGAAGAATGACATCTGCAGAAATAATCGGAGACGGCGTCCAATTTGTACGTTTGTTCCATGAGAGACAATATAAGGTGACACTCTGCACAAAGGTGAAATGAATCCCGAGGGGTTGCCAGGCCCATAATAAGCTTCCAATCTGATTGCTGGAATTTGTGGCTGGGGAGATTCATCGCTTCTGGACGATTATTCACTGAAAATTGCCAACTTTCCCCATTGTAGTGACGGTGGCGGAGGAGAGCGACAATGAGAAAGAAATCGAAATATTATCTGTGTGCTTCTCTCCGTCCTCTTCGTCTTCATTGCAGCAGAAACGGGAAATAAAGTTTTGCTAAAACTTTGGCAAAAAGCTGCAAACTTTTGCTGTTCAACAAAATGCATTGAAGTGAATGAAAAATAAAGTGAATGTCGCCCCCAGGTCATGACCCCCCCGAGTCTATCATAGTGTAACCTCAGACACCTGAGAACCCCCCCTCCCCCAGATCCGGTACCTGGGGTGAGTTCTGTGGATTTGTGTGACCTCTTACTATTATTATTATTATTTATTTATAAGGTTTACAATCTACAGAGAGCCAAATCCCTGGGAATGCAAATTGTGTCTACAGCAGGGCTTCTGGATCTTTCTAACACGGGGACCCCTGGAAATAACTTCCAGGTCTGCAGGGCCCCCCAATAATTATTATATCCACAGATCACAGTACATTAGTATGGGGGTCAGTGGGAAGAATTCCTCTTACATTGCTGGCCAGTGGGAAGAATGTCATCATTGCTGTCACTTACACTGACCTGGGAGGTACAAACTGCTCATTGCCCCAGGAACCTCTAGCGCCCCCTGTAGGAGCCTTGGTTGGGAATCACTAGAACATAGCAGTGCCACAAGGTCTATCTGCCCCAACACATGTGAATAGAATGTTCCGGTCACTTCCTGTCCCGGTGTCACCCGTCATCTGAATCTCTCATATCAGTGGCAGAATTGGGAAATTTCCCCAGAAGAGTCCAGATTTACATCTTACACATTTGGCCATCGGTGTCAGCTCCTAAAAATGCCGTCCCGGCCTTTACATCTTGAGATAATTTATGATTTCTAATCTGGGTTTGATGTGATTAAGTGCCGGGCTGGACCGCGCAGAATTAAGAAACATTTAAGTGAAAACATATTCGGCATTTGGCTCTGGGATGGGAGAGTTCAGCCACTGAGCGGATTGTCCTGAATAAAACTTTTCCATGGAATGCCATGAAGGGTCCTGAGAAGACAGACTGGGCCCCGGGGCCACTCCAATCATATGACAGTTATAGATGGGCTCCGGGCCGGGGAACCTCCTGGAGTCTTCAATCCTTGGAGGAATATAATAAGGAGATCTCCCAGTTCTGATCCCATTTACCCCGAGGGGCTTTTGTTCCCCTTGGGGGGCTCCTACCCACCTTTGGGTGCTCACACCAACATTGGGCTCTTCTTACTCCTCCTGCAGCTGTCCTAAACCAACAATGTGACCCCCTTGTGATGGAGAGGATGGACTATCATGGGACAACCTGGGTGATACAGCAAAGCTGGAATGGATCTGCTCCAGAACCTAAAGTGGAACTGTAATTAAAATAAAAAGTGACACATAGGTTTAATTGCGCGGGGGCCCTCAATCCCTCCACAACTGGCTTTCATTAGATCCCTGGATTCTTTCTTTGTCCAGAAGTGGAGGAAGCGCTGGGTGCCGCCATTTTTCCTTCTTCTCCTGGATTCTGGTTACGTCACCCAATCTCACCTGGTATAAAGTAACAAACTGGTGATAGGACGGCTTTAAAGTCCATGCCAACTGATAGCAAATGATATTTTAGAAATCCATTCCAGGTTTGCTGGATCACCCAGGTTCCATGATAATCCCTCTTCTCCAATCTTGGATGAAATAATAAAGAGAAGATTTCCCAGATTATAATAAACCTCCCGGCTGGATTTGTGGTTGGATTTTTATATCTATAAAATGTTCCCGGGCAGCGGCTGTGCCGGTTTATTTTGATAAAAAAGATCCGGGGTCCTCCGGTCTCATTCTGAATAAAACCCAACAGGTTCCCCTGAGATCCATTCTACAGATTCTACCAGATCCATTCATCCATCTCAGCGGGTGGGGGCAGAAATCGGTTCCCGGGGGCTATAAATGATTGCAATGCTTCCCATACACAGAAACTCTGCACCTCTCACCGTGTAATATCCGGGAAACCTCCGAGCTATACAATGATAGAATATCAGACTCAGACAGACAACTTCACAAAAAGAGGAGTTTAGTACAGAGGGTATAGGGGGTACAAGGGCTACAGGGGGTATAGGGGGGTACAAGGGCTACAGGGGGTATAGGGGGCACAAGGGCTACAGGGGTATAGGGGGTTAGAGGGGGTAAAAGGGCTAAAGGGGGTATAGGGGGTATTGGGGGGTACAAGGGCTACAGGGGGTATAGGGGGCACAAGGGCTACAGGGGGTATAGTGGGTACAGAGTGTACAGGGATATGGGGGGTATACGGGGTACAAGGGCTATAGGGGTACAGAGTGTATAGGGGGTACAGAGGGTACAGGGGTATTGGGGGTACAGAGGGTACAGGGGTATAGGGGGTTAGAGGGGGTAAAAGGGCTACAGGGGGTATTAGGGGGGGTTTAGGGGATACAGAGTGTAAAGGGGGTATAGAGATTTCAGGGGGTACAGAGGGTATAGGGGTACAGGGGGTACAAGGGCTATAAGAGGTATAGGTGGTATAGGGGGTACAGAAGGTACAAGGCTACAGGGAGTATAGGGGGTACAGAGGGGATAGGGGGCTATAGGGGGTATAGGGGTACAGAAAGTTCAGAGGGTACAGAGAGTATAAGGGGCTACAGGGGGTATAGGTGGGTATAGGGGTACAAAGATTCCGAGGGTATAAGGGGTGTATAGGGGGGACAGAGGACAAAGGGGGTATAGGTGGGTATACAGGGTACAGAGTGTACAGGGGTCCAGGGGGTGTCCCAGGGATAAATAAGGGCACTATGTCTGCCCAGGATGGGGTGTATACAGAATGCCCCTATATATAACATTTCCTATCATTAATCCCCTAGGAAGGGAATCCATCCAATAAATGGGCCCTATATGCCCCCTCCCCCCATAATGATCTCAATGTGTACTCTCCTTTCCCTGTCCCTCCATACGTATAATTTAGCCAGATATAAAATATTATGTGTTTTTATTTTGTATTATTATCCTGCGGGTCTAAAGAGAGAGAAATAGAACATAAATGTAACCCCCATCAGGATCACATTGGGGTGATTGGGAAGATCAGGTGACATCACAGACTTATCCCCCAAATCATCCCCCAGGGTCCCCTTAAGGGTTTGTCGGGGGTCATATAGGGGGGGGGGGGGGAATATTAGAGAAGACAATATGGTGAATGGGGCTCAGCTGGGACTCAGCAGGTTTGATTAGGAGCTGCCCCAGGTAAGTATTCCCCTGTACACCTGATTGGAGGTTGGCTCCACTAACTTATCTCACAGCAGCCAATCAGCATTGAGAATAATTCATATGAGGTTTTGTAGAAGTCATGTGATCTGCACATTGCACAGCCCTGAGAACAAATAAAGTTATAGCAGAAATCCTTTGATGATTCCCAGAAATGATGGTGTGTCCACATTCACGCGTTCTCTCGAGATTCATCTCTCCTCTGTCCTGTAATTGGTTCCGTTCTTTTATGGTGAATCATGAAACCACAATCCCAGCGCTCCCGGAGTGGAGGTCAGGAGGTTCCTGTGAGGTTTATGGTATTTGTGTAGGGCGGACCACGATGTCTTATGACGGGACCCCTTCACCGCTGTGTCCTCCTAACGCGTTCCCAGGAGGATGATGGCGTATAATGGAACCTGATGGGAGTTGTATTACTGAGATCAATCTGTGGAGACGTCATGGGGGATTCACTGCAATATTCACTGGAATTTCGGCTCGTTATGGCCGATTTGTGTCATTGGAGGAACCTCCTGACGCTGCTTCTCACACTGCGGTCACTTTATGTCCTACAATCACCAGACCGCTAGAAGTTATGGGGTCACCAAACCCGGGCACCCCCACCAAACATACAAAATGATATTCTTTATTCACATAGCAGCAGGTGAAAATTCTGCACTGACGCGTTTCGCATATGCAATTGTCTGGCCTGGCATAAAACATTCACCAGTCACATGTAGCGCGGGCAACGCCATATTGGGGAGAAAAGCTATCTATCAGGCAGCTATCCAGATCCATGATAAATATGAGCTGGGCACACGGGGTGTCGTCTGGTATAATACGGGGTGTCTGGTATAATACGGGGTGTCTGGTATAATACGGGGTGTCTGGTATAATATGGGGTGTCTAGTATAATACGGGGTGACTGGTATAATATGGAGTGTCTGGTATAATACGGGGTGACTGGTATAATATGAAGTGTCTGGTATAATACGGGGTGTTGGGTATAATATGGGGTGTTGGGTATAACACGGGGTGTCTGGTATAATACGGGGTGTCGGGTATAATACGGGGTGTCTGGTATAACACGGGGTGTTGGGTATAATACGGGGTGTCTGGTATAATACGGGGTGTCTAGTATAATACGGGCTGTCTAGTATAATATGGGGTGTCTGGTATAATATGGGGTGTTGGGTATAATTCGGGATGTCTGGTATAATATGGGGTGTCTGGTATAATACGGGGTGACTGGTATAATACAGGGTGTTGGGTATAATACGGGGTGTCGGGTATAATACATGGTGTCGGGTATAATATGAGGTGTCTGGTATAATACGGGGTGTTGGGTATAATACGGGGTGTCTAGTATAATATGGGGTGTCTGGTATATTATGGGGTGTTGGGTATAATTCGGGATGTCTGGTATAATACAGGGTGTTGGGTATAATACGGGGTGTCTGGTATAATACATGGTGTCGGGTATAATATGAAGTGTCTGGTATGAGGTGTCTGGTATAATACGGGGTGTTGGGTATAATACGGGCTGTCTGGTATAAAACGGGGTGTTGGGTATAATACGGGGTGTCGGGTATAATTTGGGGTGTCTGGTATAATATGGGGTGTCTGGTATAATATGGGGTGTTGGGTATAATATGGGGTGTCTGGTATAATATGGGGTGTTGGGTATAATACGGGGTGTCGGGTATAATTCGGGTTGTTGGGTATATTACGGGGTGTTGGGTATATTATGGGGTGTCTGGTATAATATGGGGTGTCGGGTATAATTCGGGTTGTTGGGTATATTACGGGGTGTTGGGTATATTATGGGGTGTCTGGTATAATATGGGGTGTCGGGTATAATTCGGGGTGTCTGGTATAATATGGTGTGTCTGGTATATTATGGGGTGTCTGGTATATTATGGGGTGTCGGGTATAATATGGGGTGTCTGGTATAATTCGGGGTGTCTGGTATATTATGGGGTGTCGGGTATAATTCGGGGTGTCTGGTATATTATGGGGTGTCTGGTATATTATGGGGTGTCTGGTATAATACATGGTGTCGGGTATAATACATGGTGTCTGAGGGAAGATACCTGCCCCGTACAGGTAACACGTCCCATCATGCACTGCACTTGTGGGTGATACGCAGTAAATGTCATTACCGCAATGCACTGCTGTCAGGATAAGCCATAGTGATCACTGAGATGATGGATGGGCAGCAGAGGATGACAATGGATGCCAAGTATGACGATGAACGTCTCTGTCCTTCCTGCAGTACACATACAACGCTACAGCTGTAGTGAGTGACATTGGGGGGCTCCGTACTCTTGTCCATGCTATGTATGGAGTCCGCCTGTCACGTCCTCCGGTAGATGAAATTCTGGATTTTATTGCAGGCTGAGCCATGGAATCTGTGGGTGACATAATGTGTGAATGATTATTATCAGTGTACAAAGCCCAACATTCACACACACATTCACACAATTGTGTATATCATGGCGATCTGCCCAGAGGTCTACAAATAGCAAAGTGAATTTTATTTTATTTCATTTTTGAATAAACTGCAGAAAATCCAATGGTGCAACGACAGCACACCCCTCCTCCATAGGAAAGCTCCCTGTGTACAGCGCTCATTCACTAATGACGGTTCCAGTGACAATTATTCAGCGTCTGTTCCGCGGATTTACAGGAATTCTGACATTTTGTGTATTTTCAAAGCATAAAAAATAAATCGGCAGCAACAGAAGGCCCAGGCGGTGTGATGGGGCCGGGCCCTGCACCTGTTCCCTGGTATATAATGGACATATTTATTCTGCAGTTAATGCGCTCCGGCTCCTCCGTCCAGCTGTCATGTTCTCACGCTGAAATGTCGGCTGTGCTGAGCGGAACCGATCTGGAATTAGGAGGGAAATCTGTGAGAAGTGCGCACAATGTTCTATGAAGGACGAAGATGTGTAGTACTGCTGACAGTCAATAGAGGGCTCCACTGATCTGCACCACTTACTGTATGCATGGACCTCTGGCTGAGGTGGGGGGGTAATAATGGGTGAGGTGGGCCTATAATACATAGCGTGGTGACCAACCAGCAAAGCTTCCATACCCATAACTGGGGTCCACTAAGGAGTTCTTTTTGGTACAAATCCCTGTGATAAGGGTGTGGCTTTGAGGGGTGTGGTTGCCATAAGGGTGTGGCTTTGAAGGGTGTGATTGTCATAAGGATGTGGTTTTGAGGGGTGTGGTTGTGATTAGGGTGTGACTTTGCGGGGTGTGGCTGTGATAAGGGTGTGGCTTTGCGGGGTGTGGTTGTGATAAAGGGTTTGGCTGTGATAAGGGTGTGGCTTTGAGGGGTGCGGTTGTGATTAGGGTGTGGCTTTGCGGGTGTGGCTGTGATAAGGGTGTGGTTTTGTGGGGTGTGGTTGTGATAAAGGGTTTGGCTGTGATAAGGGTGTGGCTTTGAGGGGTGTGGTTGTGATAAGGGTGTGGCTTTGAGGGCTGTGGCTGTAATAAGGGTGTGGCTTTGAGGGGTGTGGCTGTTTCTCAGCTCTGCCAGCACAGAGCCCTGCAGGTAGAGGGCAGTAGTAATTGGCTTTATACATTCCTTGATAAATATGTCATTCGGAGCAGCGGGTACAGAGTGGATTCTGAGGGGTGATAGGGGCAGAGAGCCAAGTGTGACCACCCCAGGGGGGCATTGTGGGCCACCATTGGCCATCCTCACCAATCAGATTGTGCTCTGTCCGTACTGCCCACCTGGTCGCCCCATGGCTGATGATTGCAGATTTTTCTGGGCCGTGAGAACTTCATACAACCAAACATAAAACATTTCTCCCCCACAGATTCCTATTTTTAAATCCCTGAATGATGGAAAAATAAGTTTCCTGCCAGGAAATCGGCCACCGAAGTTACATTCATCTCCATGTAAATATGTGACATCACAATGGAGGGGGGCGGCCTGTATAGTCCAGGTGAACGCACCTGTCACATGTCTGTAAGACCCCGAATGTCTGATGGATAAAATACAGACATGGCACCAATAAAAATGCCAGAATAACGGCCCCTTCACCTTACAGGGATTTATGTGACTGTCAATGAGACATCAGCCGCTGTCAGCAGGTAGTTGCTATGTGCTGCGGGTGAAGCGTCCCCAGGCTGCAGGTTTGGGTTCTTTCCATAAATGTTCCAAAGGATTCAGATCAGAACTCACAGAATCCAATGGTTGGTTCCCTGCCATTCTCGGTTGCCTTTAGCTGCATGTTGGGTAATTACCCTGAGGGAAGATTCATGATTTGTGACAGCGATGAAGTTTTCTCGCAGTTCAGTTCCGTCCAGAATAATTTCATATTTCTTTAGATTTCATTGTTTTTGCCACAAACTCAGACGCAGCCACAAAACATAATTCAGTCTCCACCATGATTCACAGTAGGTATGATCTTTTCTCTGAAAGCAAATTCCAGTCTAACATTTTCATGCCTGGGACTGCTTGGGTTCCGGGTACCTTGGGTCCGCTTCCATTGAGCCCACAGATGGTGATATCAGACACAGGCACACCCCATCACACCATGCAGACCCCCATCACACCATGCAGACCCCCATCACACTCTGCAGACCCCTCACCCCATC
>NC_092868.1:60541548-60560144 GCF_032062135.1 Pyxicephalus adspersus
ACACTCTGCAGACCCCGCACCCATCATACCATGCAGACCCCCATCACACCATGCAGACCCCCATCACACTCTGCAGACCCCGAACCCTGCAGCTCCATTTACAGAAAACATTTTCACATGGATGATGATATTATTTGCCAGTAAAATCTCAGCAATGACCCCGGGGACACCAAAATAAAACTTTATAAACAAGAAATAATTTAATTAGCATCATCATAAAACCGTCCAACTCCCCGAGGATGCAGAATGCAGCCAATGCAATGACTGAATAGAAAGGCCATCTGAGACTTCACAAAGAGCCGCATTGCCCTCGGAGCTCTGCGCAGTGTAAGAGGAAATAACATGTGAGCGCTGCTTGTGCAATGTACCCATAATGAGTTACCATCCCTGCCGAATGACTGCCGATATCAGCAATCCACCGAGAGAATTCTAATGTAATGTATAAGTCAGTGTGATGCAGCAGTGGAACAGTAAAGAACAATCACCGTGCAGAACTGAGAAGTAGGGAGCACAGTGATTATATATTTGTATTTCTGCAGATCCTGCAATTCACATAAAGATTATTTCCTATAGATTCCCATATAGATTCACCCACTGAGAGAGAGAAGAGCTGCACTGCGCACATGCGGGCGCTCTGTGTACAAATGTTGTTAAAGTTGCATGCACTGTATATACACATATGGGGGGGATGATTTCCTCTGGGGGGGGTGTGATTTTCTTGCAGGGGTTCTGGAATATTTTATCAGCGATGTCTGATCTGTGTTGGAATGTTTGCTGAGTTTGGCGCATGTGTGGCGCATTCTGTTGTCATGTAACACTCCATTTGCATGTCAGTATCGCAGCGCACACATTGGAGATCCGCCTAGCTATTTCTGCCCTTGGTTTATGTGTTCAGGAATGTTTGTGAAAACTGTAAAATCCGGGCCTGGAATTCCGTGTTTATTTCCCCCATATCGGCGTGTTTATTTCTGCATTTTTATACTGCGCAGGAAATGTTTTTGTTGGCTGAATTTAATGCAGCGTTTCACCTCTGATTTCTTCATCCCGGACTCGGCATTTTCCTGACAGCCGGATGACTTTCCAGTTGTCTGGAATCCTATGGGTCCTCCATTTGTTGGATCCCCATTGGCTGGAGCTCTGGCCCCCCTGTATTTCTAGGGTAACGCTTCCCGGGTGTAAGGGGTCCCCAATGTACTCCTATACTCACCCTGGGTGGGGTGATGGCTATCGGGGGGCTTCCTTATAATTTGGGGTCCCAGATAACCCCCCCAGTTCTATGTCATCATGCACCCGGTTTTCTGTCCGTTGTCCCCAGCAGATTTATATTGGAATATTAATGCAATGTTTGGATTGGATCCCCAGCAGATGTGTGAGGAGGACGCAGCACGGAGTCCTCACATCCTCCAATCACAGCGCAGTTTTGTATCTCCGATCTGCACGTGTTTGGCGGAGCTTCAATGTGACTGCAAAAAGCTGGAAACGTGGAAAAAATGCTGCAAACCGCAACCATGAAATGATTTGTAAATAAAAGGCTGCAAAATGTTTAGAAGGGCCAAGAAATGGAATAAATAATAAAAACCCAACTTAGCTGCGGCCTCCAAACAATGAGCTGTAGTTTGTAATTTTAAATCCCTCTGCACTTCTCTTACATTGATCCTGCCAGCAAAATCCACCTATTGCTGCTTCCTGTGATGGGGACAACAATGCTGCACAGCTCCTGAATTCAGCATTGGCACCCTCCTGTTAGCTGTGCCTGGGATGAGAAAACATTTCAGTATTATCACTGTCCATTCACAAGTCTGTGGCTTGTCAATCATCCCCTGGCCACACCCACTGGTTTCTGAATTGACAGCACTGGCCCCTCCCACTGTGACCTGCAGTGCCTGGGAGGGGGAGGGTGTGAGATATAAATGAAGGAAGATTTGCCTTGGTCAGGGGAGGTGAAGGATAAAATCTGAAACATCTGTATGTCACTTTACAAGGTATTTTCAGTTCCCATTGGAATAACTATCAGTGATCCTGCCATGAAGATTCTTGTTCAGCCACTTCCTGTAAGAGGGTGACAACACTCCTTTCCTGTTTCTCTGGTTTGCTCCTGTGCTGTCTTGAAAATCCAGAATTTAAAATCAGTTTGGGTTCACATTTACTTTAAACTGAGGACCCCCCTTGGATAGCGAGCAGCTCCGCACCTCTAGAGACGAGCTCTGATTGGTGGGATGCAGGGCTCTACGTATATCCATCGTGTCCTGGGGTTTAGGGGTTCTGGGGATAGCATGATATGTTCAGCCCTCTATTCTGTGCCATGGCAGGTTCTCTTTATTGTATTTTAGGGATATGGTGGTTGTAATGACGTGTGAACACCGCCCAGTATATGATGGCGACACTACGCTCTACAGATGGTCAACGTCCCGTCCACCAGTGACACGCAGGGTTCTGAGCTGTGACTTTGGATGACATTAGTGGTGTGCAGGACGTGGCAGACAAAACGCAGATCCAGACGGCCACCCTCACAGACTTTGCTGCAGCCGTGCCAAGTCCTGGCTATCACTGCTGATGAAATATTTGTGGCACCGAGCCTGGAGGCCGAGCACTGCGATAAGGGAACGAGTCGTCCTGAGAGCGATATCTGCACATGTGGCCAATAGCCAGAGCTGAAAGGAAACAGAGATTCCCGAGTAACCAGCAGTGAAAAATCCAGATTGTCTCCTAACATTTATCTGATGTCAGTGCTGCCCATGTATTGCCCACAAAATGCCAATGCTGCCCATGCATCACTACCTTTGCCCATCCCTCAGTCCTTGTTGGCAATACATTGCCTGTATGCTGCCAATAGCACTATCATGCCATGCCCGGATTGTGAGGTTTGTTTTTTAGGCCCAGATTCTTTGATTGATATCCCCGGGTCCCCGGAATCCTCTTTGCTCCTCTCCTGCTTATCTCTGACATGCTTGGCACCTCCCCTGCTTATCTCTGACATGCTTGGCACCTCCCCTGCTTATATCTGACATGATTGGCACCTCCCCTGCTTATCTCTGACATGATTGGCGCCTCCCCTGCTTATCTCTGACATGATTGGCCTCCCCTGCTTATCTCTGACATGATTGGCGCCTCCCCTGCTTATCTCTGACATGATTGGCGCCTCCCCTGCTTATCTCTGACATGATTGGTTGGCCTGCAGACATTAAGCGCTTCCCTTGCCGGTTGTTGTGTGATTTCTGCTGATGTCAGCGCAGTCCCAGCAGGAACGTCATGATATCCTCATTCTCTGTGTTCGGAATGTCGTCTTCTCTGGGGGACTGGCCGCATTCCGGGCTTATCACCGGACATCCATGCTCATTGCAGCGCCGACCCTCCAGAGTTTCCCCCTTGGCTGCGCGGCGCAGCGACTTATCTCATCATTCAGATATTCAGTTCTGCAAAGATTCCTGGTATCGCCGGGTTGTCTGATGCATAGATGGTGCCGGCCTTGTGGAGGACAAATCTGGACAAATCATACCAATCACACAGACCCAATGCCATGCATAGTGGGTGATGCAGCCAACAGTGGGCCCCTGGGCAGAACTGACTTGGGGCCCCCCTACTGAACTGTCTTTGTGTCTCCTTCTGTGGGGGTCCTTGTTGGCAGAGGAGGGTCCTTGTGTCCTTGTGTCCCCCCCGGTCATGGCCAATCAATACAATTTATCCGACTCCCCCCCCCCCCCCGAGCTTTGTGAATTATGGCCAAATGCCCAGGGGCAGATTATATGTTTAATGCCCCCGCTTGTACAGCGCCCCCTCTGTCCAGGATGAGGTGGATGTTTTCCTTGGGATATGAGCGGGATGCGGTCGGGGTGCCCCCATGTAGAAGCGTCTGTTGGAGGGTCCGGGGTGATTTTGGGCTCCTAGCAGGGCAAATCTCAGCCTGGATGGAATTAGATAGAAATCATTTTGCTGAATAAACAAGCCGCCCCCCCCCCCTATAGATTTCTGGGCATTTCATGGTTTTGCCCCGACATGTCTGACTTTACCAGTCCCATCTTTGAACTTGCCTCCCCGGGGTTGTTTGATGTGCCAGGTGTGATGAGATCAGCACCCTGTAAGGGGCATCCAGGGACGGGGTGCCCACGCTGCCATTACCTCACCCCGCTCCTCGCCCTCACATGCAGGGCTGGGTATAAATCTCTGTAACGGATGGCATGGCGCAGACAATGCGGCCAAACAGAAGTGCCAGCGTGTAATTAGTTTGCAGTGGAGGCGCTCCAGCCCGCCGGGTCCTCGGTGACCTTGTAAAAGGAGAAATTCCCTTTATAGAACACCTGGGCCCGTTAGGTAAACAGAGTGTAATGGAAGCTTGGCACAGCTGGCAGCCTGGCACAGGGTGAAAGGAGAGAGGCCGAGCGCTGCAGATCAGAGAGATAATGCCATGATGTCATAGCGCTCCTTGTTTACTGCCCCCCCTGCCCCCCCCCCTGCACCCCGGGGGCATTCACAGCAAACAGAATTCATTCATCTCTGTAGTTTACCTGAGATCCAATGCCCAGCCAATCACATTTCAGTATTCAGGAAATTGGAAGATTTACCAAAATGCATTTTGGAGATGTAACCCCCCCCCATATAAAGCCCCATACACACTAGATAATGGTGATTGGAGGTCTGACGTGTACAGCGCTCCCCTGACTTGGCTTTGTCTGCCCTCAGCTTGTCATAGGTCCGGGCTCGTCCTCACTCTGCTCTCTCCTACACTCAGGCACATGTGTAAGCAGCGCACCTGATTGGCCTCGAGTATTTCCACAAGCTATAATCATCAATATATTCAGTGAATAGACATCTGCAGGAAAAGTGATATTTGGCTGTAGATTCACTTCAAATATAGACAGCTGTGAATCTGCCCCCCCCCCCCCTTCACTGCAGACCATAGGGGGCTTCTGATTGGTTGATTGGTGTGACCCCCAGATCCTGTACAGACCGGTCCGGCAGCCTCGCCTGTTCCTCGTCCGGATGATATTTCCCAGTTTTTTATATAATTTTCCTCCCTGGAATGGGAAGATTCCCCGGGGACACAATTATTGTGATATTCCAAACATCTCCTATTAATAATCCGGCTGCAGAATTCCCAGGCCGGGGATTATATCGGCTTTATGTCCGGGCACCACAGAGAACTCAGCAATCTGTGTACAAGGAGCATTCGTGAGGTCCAAAGAACCCCAAACTTTGTAAGAGAAAACACTGACACCCCCAAAATCTCCTCTCTGTGCCCGGCCGCCATGATGGACACCAGAGCCAATCACAGAAGGGGCACCCAGAGATCAGAACCCCAAATCACACCGATGACCCCCAACATACATAGCCCTGTAATTGGGGTGCAGGTTCACACCCGTGGGGAGGGGCACAGGCAAATCTCCCTCCACTTACAGCCAAATTCCATCCATAACTTCCACCATAATGGAGTTACATTCCTAAGAATTCCATGATCGAGGCTCCCCGGAGGAAGATGGAAGCCCAATGGGGACCCAAGATATCAGCAGAAGAAAATACGGGTGGGTTACACACCAAATACCTCAATGTGCGGAGGGCTGGATGACCCCGTGATGTATTCCCTGTACCCCTCATAAATCTGCCATCTGATATCCAACAAATATTATCCGGGGAATTACCGGGGATCACCAGGCATTAGAAAACATTCCAATATGGCTACAGAAACCCTCAGACATTTTGATTGGCAGGTCGAACCCATGTGACAAGGTGACAACACATGTTAGACTGGTTAACAGGTACATAGAGTTGTCACCCTAATTTCTGAACAAAATCCTTTATGGCAGGATCACCAAGGACTGAATACATTTATAGAATGGAAAGCAATATTTAGAAGTTTATACGAGATTTGATAGATTTGTGGAATGTTCATTGTTAGGGCAGGAAGGGATTTCATACAACGAGGATTTGTGATGGATCCGCAAAGCGTCCAATTCCTGAACACAGCGATATTTGGGAGAAATTCCCGGAGGTCTCACTTCTCCGTCATCAGGTTGGCGTTATTCCCGAATTGCCCCGAGAAATCAGAACAAGTTATTTGTTCCAATCAGGACGAGGCGGAGGGGTCGTGTATTTTTCTAACATTTAGGGGAATGTTTAGCGCCTTTAGCTATGCGTTGGCCTCAGCGGGTCACAAATAATCCGCCAGTTGCAGGCCGGCGTACTCGCACTTTGCAGTAATTGCCCCTGGCTGGGTAAATAGGAATTCCCCTGTATTCCTAGTTACCCCATACCTACAATGGGCACCACCCAGGTGCCGGCCCGTCATTAGCTGGGGGTTCTGCAGAATAATCAGCCGGTACCATTACAGCTCTTACAAAGTATCCGATATCCATGGCTGAGATTTTCTCCCTAAATTGATCCCGACACTAATGGCCCCGACCTCCGACCCCTCGCTATGATGACATAATTATCCCGTGACATCATCGTGTCACCGCTATGAAAACATTCACCGCCAGTCTGGGAGGATTTAAAGGCGCAGCGCTTCACTGCGCGGGATATCCTGACATGCAGCTGTGCGAGCTGATTATACCGAGCCAAATCCGGCCAAACCGCTTCAAGTTACCGGCAATGATCGGGCTGGGAAAACGCAGCAACTTCACAGCCGTTATATATGGGGGGCATACATTATATATGGGGGGCATACATTATATATGGGGGGCATACATTATATATGGGGGGCATACATTATATATAGGGGGGCATACATTATATATGGGGGGCATACATTATAAATTGGGGGCATACATTATATATAGGGGGGGCATCAATTATATATGGGGGGCACATACATTATATATAGGGGGCATACATTATATATGGGGGCATACATTATAAATTGGGGGCATACATTATATATAGGGGGGGCATCAATTATATATGGGGGGCACATACATTATATATGGGGGGGCATACATTATATATGGGGGGCATACATTATATGGGGGGCATACATTATATATAAGGGGGCATACATTATATATGGGGGGCATACATTATATATAAGGGGGCATACATTATATATGGGGGGCATACACATATATAAATATATATATAGAGGGGGGCACACACACATTTCCTTTCTGCAGCCCCCCATGGGGTAGGAAGTAATAGAAGAGGAGATATGTGCCCCCCTCTATATATATATTTATATATGTGGACATTTCCCGGTGTGTCGGATTCGTCTCTGTTTACTCAGCGCAGATCTGGATTGGCAGCTGGAAGAGTCAGAGGACGCCATGCAATCAGTAAATTAAACAATAATATGGAGCCGTGAATGTGATGGAGCAGCCAGAAATAGAAGATTCACCTGGAAGAGTCTGATTTCACTTTTTTTTGTCTCCAACTTGAAAAACAAATTCTGACAGCTTTGGACCTGGAAATGTTTTGCACCTTTGGGTTCCTTGTACCCCCCAACGCTGTGCAACAGATTTACAAGATGAAGAAATTGGTAAATTCATGGTGGAGTGGCCCCCCCTTATTTATAGTACCTAGGGGGGTAATAGATATAATAGGAGCCCCCCTGACCCCAGGAAGCACCCCGTCTCCTCCTATCCATGACGTATGGATCCTCGCAGTGCCGGGGGCTCAGACTTTCCTTCCATCTGTTTCTGGTACTTATGGAAATAAATCAACATTTACATTATCCGCAATGACGAGGAAAGAGAAAAATACATTATTTATTATTCCATGTAAGTAAGGCAAACATCACCCCTGGGTGGGGTTCCCCGGCCGCAGATTGTGGTATAAATAATACGAAAGGCTTAACTCTTTCTCAGCACAAATTAGCACCATGTGCTACGGATGACGAGGGGCTCCGCATGAACGCATGTGTTTGCTTTAGGCCCTTCCAGCCTGACAGCGGGACACGGAATTCCGGCTGGTGCACCCCACAATATGATGTATTGGCATTGATCTGACGGGCCAATAATAAATAGAAACACCCGTATATCATCGCCACCATTAATCTCAGTCTGCTCCATGCTGTGCCGCGCGCCACAGACACCAAGATTGCTTCTGGAGGTAGCCAAGGCCCTCCGGGGTTCTGCCTTATTGCACCTTCCACTAACTTCTCTGCCAAATGCACCGCAGAGATATTTCATCAGATTGTGCCAAGACAGATATCTGAGATCACCCATCCTGCTATGGTGCCATCACCCCCTGCCCATCCATGTGCCCGGGCAATATTTGTTACCGGGCATCAGCAAAGAAAACCTCCGAGAACCAAATCATTGGAAATATTCCTCCACTATAACTGTTGGGATGTCAGGACAGCGTGGAGCGTAAATTGGTATAAAATTCGCAGATTTTGGGGTTACAAACAAGAAAATGACATTCCACAGTATTTACCATGGGGTTATAAATCTTTCACCCATGGCTTTGACAAAGTTTCACCCGTTTTTGTTTGGCTTTGTTCTTTTCCCCCGTCAGTGACCAGGGGCTGGGGCCTTGCCTGGCAATTTCTCTTTAATATGGCAGAGATGGGCAGTGGGTGGCGGTGGCACAGGTGAGTATGTAAATCATGTTCCCAGTATTGCCCCAGTATTGCCCCTCCCGGATGCAGCAGTTTGCTGAGTGCTTAGGAGCTGAGCTATTTCACACTGCAGATCTAAAAGGGCCCCAATTCTTCTTTGTAGGGGCAACTTTATTTTACCCCTTCCTGTCCCTGGCCATTTTCTGTGCTGCATGAATTTACTGCCATCATGGCATTGCAGCTTGCAGCCTTGGCATCAGCTGGTGCAGGGTCTGGTCATGTGATCACCAGGGTCACCGCGCTATCAAATGGAAAGTTTGTTTTATAAAAGAGACTTTTACTTATCAGTTGGACTATAAGGACTGCAGGAGAGAGAATAAAAGACACAACACGAATCACTGAAAGGAATAAGCTTCCTGAATATTGAAATATAAAATCTCCCCGGCTATCAGCTCCTCATTGGGGGCCCAGCAAGAAAAGAATTCCTCTGCAGGTTCTGCTCATTCTCTGTCCATGGAGCGCCGGGTGGATCACACAGAACAATAATAATATTATAATACGTCTCATATAAGATAATATTACACCTCATATATAATAATAATAATATTAATATCCCCATAAATCCCCTATAAATAATATGACCCCATGTAAAATAATAATTATAATAATAAAATCCCCCATATATAATAATAATAATACCCCCCATGTATAATAATAATATTAATAATCCCCCCATATATAATAATAATAATCCCCCCATATATAATAATAATAATAATCCCCCCATATATAATAATAATAATACCCCCCATATATAATAATAATAATACCCCCCATAATACCCCCCATATATAATAATAATAATACCCCCCATGTATAATAATAATAATACCCCCCATGTATAATAATAATAATACCCCCCATGTATAATACTATCAGGGCGGACAGATGTTGCAGCAGCTGCACTCCGCGTTCAGGATTTGGGGGGTTGTATGACATCAGGTGCCCCCCGCTCATACCAGGACGGATCTGTTACCGATGAGTGTAAAGCCCACAGACGACGCTCTGTAATTCGGATGATATTACAAGATACCAGGGAGGGGAACACAAATGTTTTGCTGGGTTAGTTGGGGGTCCCCGGGGCCCGGATGAGGTCAGTGACACAACATGTGAATAAGTGGGAGCATATGGTGCCGGGGTGACGTCTTTGGGGCATTTCCCAGGGACTGAACCCATTACTGACAGCTTGGATATTTCAGTGGATTCTCCGCCACACACCGACCTATAACCGCATGCGGGGCCCCATCATGGTCTGATATTTGGCATTCTCAGCACTTTCATAAAGCTGTCCATTCAGTCCTGAGATTTACATTGCTCTGCCACATAGTACAGCTCTGTCTGGCAGGGGAGGACACCTGATATTTCTCTGCTGCAGTGACACTTACAGGTCTTGTCCCTCCCCCAGCCTGTGACTGGACAGTGAAATAGAAGCAGCAGACTGATATGCTCATCACATCCAATCAGCATGCCCCTCCCATTGCAGCACATATGATTGGCTCCTTGTGCTGCTTCTTCCCCCCTAGATTGAGCTCTGCTGTACAGGGGCTGTATGAGCAGGACACCGCTGTATTGTATATTTTATTGCATATTTATGATTACTGAGCGGCATTTATTGGTGGGTTTTATATCTGACCGCAGGGGGTTTGCACTCCTCTCCTACAGACCGAGGTGTCACCCCTGCAGAATTCTCCTATTGGGGACACGGTGAGGTAAGTCAGAAAGAAGAAAATATTTTTTTTCCCCATTTTAACCTAAATATGGGATTTTATCCCCAGCGCAGTGACATGGCCCCCGTGCTGCCCCCTGCAGGATGTCAGATGAATTGCGGCGCAGATTGTTTTTTCTGCATCAGAAATTCTTCTGTAGCAGGAAAATATTTCAGCGTTTAGGTCGGAGTTGCTTTGATGACATTTTAAGTGCGGAGATTGTAATGAGCAGAAATATGAAAGATTTTACAGCACGAAGATTTGGATTCCTTCCATCGATATAATGCATCAAAAATGAATTCTTGGTAAATTACGCCAAGACAAGGGGGGGGGGGGCGGGGTGATGTGTGGCCCCCTGAGGCCCAAAACATGGCAGGGCTCAGGAGACTTCTAAAGCCCCATATAGATGGAGATCAAATGACTGTCGTGGGAAATGACAGGGCCCATTTTGTTCTATGGAGGGAGAATGAGGGGATGAGATAGATTGTAAGCTCTTCGGGGCAGGGGCTCTCCTCCTCCTGTATCTGTATCTGTCTCTCATTTGCAACCCCTATTTATTGTACAGCGCTGCGTAACATGTTGGCGCTATATAGATCCTGCTTAATAATAATAAATGAGCGGCACCCCGCTGTGCTCTCCTCCTTGTGTTGGGTATATAGAGGAGCGCAGAGCATCCTATGTAATGGCAGGATCACGGCCCCCGCTCACATACTGGCACTGTTTTCCTGAAGTATTGGAATGTTCTCTCTCCCGGGGACATTACATAATGGCCGATGGCTCCGCACAGAATTATTGCAGCCATTAGTTTAATAAATAATAAATGACAAAAGCAGATTTATGGCGGTGATATCAGCAGGGAAATATGTTTTCTTCTCTATCCCTGCATGGCGCTATATGAGTCCATGGGGGGCCCAAACCAGCCGCATCGCCCATGTGCATGGCACGCTGACACGGAATGGGGGGCATAACGCATGTCGCTGGAAGGAAACCGCGCCCCCCGCAGAGACATTTATTAGGTCATTATCACTTCCTTATATTCATCAAACCTAGGAAAGAAAGAGCAACGTGCAGCAGTTCACCGATACAGAACAATTACCGATCCGAATCAGTGAAAGTCACTTTTCAATCTTCACTAAGTATATATCCCCGGTGATCCTGCCAGGAAGGTGATTTCTGTATTGGAGTGACAACGCTCTGTACTAATCTCGCCATTGTGCTAATACGGTGTCACTCTGTCACATGACCTTCTGATGTCGGCGGGCACGGCATGGTGCATGAGAAATGCCATCCCCGCGTGTAGACAGGAAGTGACCGCCGGGTGCAATGGATGAAATGGGTTTTATATTTCGGAATAGAATGGCGATTGTTTGATTGGACATTTCTCTGCTGGAGGTGACATCTGCCATGGCAGCTCTTGGATGGTTCCAGCTCTGCATGGGAGCTGCGGTGGTTCCCATGGTTGGAGGCAGCCGGGTAAAGCTGATGAAAGATAATTGTATCAGGGTAATCCCCCGGGGGCCCGGCCATGGAAGTGACCGCATCTCATCGATTGGTTCTGCTGGTAATGACGGATGGTGATTGGTGGAGGCCGGCTGGCCCCGTGTCCCCTGCGTCCTGTACACTTCAATCTGCTTGTTCAGCTGCAGATTAGGCGTTGTGTCACCCAATCAGGACGAGCGGTTAATTTGTCTAATGAGCTCCGAATTCCCCAACTCCCAGTGATTGTCTGCGGCATTGTATTACCGGCCCCTTGGCTCCCAGAGATTGGAAACAGGTGGGGCCCCGGCGGGAGGAATATTGGGAATATTTACATGGCGGTGATGTGGAATCAAAGTGTAAAGGTTGAAATGCCGGTGACTCCGGTCATGCTTCGGTGATGAATCCGCCTGCCCGGGGTCACTGTGTGCAGAATGAAGATCTTCCTACAACAACACAAATCTATTTATTCTTCACAATTATTAAACCAGAATTCAGCTTCTGGGGGCCCAAACGTTTCTGCCTCGGCATAGAGAAATGGGAATTTATAATTGTCAGTGCAGCCAGGTGTGCCGGCATTGTCCTTCCATGGGGTGGCTTTTCATTGGGGGGGGGTTGTAGTACCAAGTTCTATGCACGGCTCAGTGAAGGGAATGGGGGGCTCCTGCCTGAAAAATAAAAGCAAAGGTCAGGCCGGCTGGGCCTCCGACTATCTCACTTGTAACACCCCAGGGACAGAACCCACAGGCGGCCATCTTCCTGGATTTCCATTAGCATGCGGCACCTGGAGCCCTCAGGGACCCCTCCTAGGCCGGCTCCAGGACCCCCAACACCGGCTATTACCATAACCCTTGAGCCCAATATAAAGTGTGCAGCCTGGGCAATACATGGACCTCATCCAGAACCATCTAGAACCTTCCCAGACGTCCAATAGAAAGATAATCCCCCAATCTCCAACCTGCACTGATTCACTCATTTATTCCCAACTTCAGATCCACCCAATCTGGCTGTAACATTCTTTCACTGGTGGTCAGTGGGATCATTTGTTTGTAAAATCTCCGATCCTCTCATCAGATTCACACAGCCATAATAATATATAATCCATACATTGATCAGATGCTTGTATGGATGATATTCATTCCCATTATCCTCTGTGGCCCCTCATCTTAGGGCCCCCCTGTACGGCTCGCTGGGCGGCGATGCTCAGAATCTGCGTACAGAATGTTCCGTCTCTCCGATAACACGGACGATGTTTTATGTCACCGAGAAGCAGGAAATCCCCATCGCGGCTCCGCTATCATCTGTAATCTGATTGGAGCTCACTGAAAGAGAAGAGCCACCCCGAAGATCCGGCCAGTGGCCCCCAGCGGACACCAGAGCTGATAAGGGGCCAGTAACCCTGAAAACACAAAATCCTCCATGTGAAAGAGACAGACATGGAATTCACAGATATGTGTGTGAAAGTTCCAGCATCCAGGGCCAATGTCACCCATCAGGGGCCCGGGGTCACAGGTCACATTGCTGTGTAAAACCAAAGGAATAGTTTTTGGAGTTCACATTTATGTTTTATCTTTTCTTCTAATGATTTGTTATTTTAGCACATAAATTCCAATCATCGTAAGTGAAAACTATTCACCGAGCACCAGAGATTCATTATATCTCCGCACATTATTCTACACAATTCATTACTGGGGTCAGAAATAAATCTGATGAATCAGCCGAATCACACGGGGAAAATACAAGGAGAGGCAACAATGGTGATCGGGCCCTTCCTGGGGGCCGGTCATGTGACCATGTGGGCATTTGGGCATCACCGGCCATTTGTGGGCTCTGCCTCAATCTTTAGAAATCATGTGACCATTGCCTTGGCACCGAGCTCTGACATTTTCCTAAATGATAATTGGATTTTCACATTCCTCCTTATATTTTGTGTGATTCGGACCCCGGGGGACATTTACCGAAATTACTTTTATTTTAAATTATCGTTTTATTTCCTTTTTATAAACAAACGATTCCCATTCATTGCAATCACAGAATTACTGGAAACACAGGGCCAGGGAGGGGGAAGGAAAAGTGGCTCCACCTATTAATACCCCCATCGTACTGCCCCCGGTACTACCCCCCATAGTACCCCCCCATAACATTGGTACCCCCACCCTAGGTACTGGTATCCTCTCATACTACTGGAGCTCCCCCACAGTTCTGTACCCCCCATTGTACCCCCCATACCTCTGAGTATCCCTTCTCATGCCCCATAGCACCCTCCTCCCCAGCGCTGAACACCTCCATCCATCCCCCATACAGATCAGATCTTGGGCCCCGATGGCGATCAGATTGGGTCCACTATTGGCTATGGGCGTCCATGCTCACAGTGAAATGTGTATTCATCATTGGGGGGGGGGGGGGGGTCAGTGTGCTGCCCCGGGGTATTAATCACCATCGGACCATCCTATTGGTGGATTCATTTTGCTACATTGTGACATCATCATATTTATATTTTTTGTCCCCTTTAACAACACAAAACTCTGAACTGGCCCAGAATCGTCCAGATAAATGAACTCTCGGGGTGATGATGGGAATAGACTTGGCACGGCGTGGCAATGCCCGGAGATGAGTCTAGCAGATGGCGGCTTCCTGTAAATTATTTTGTGATCTGGAAATAGTGATGCCGAACTTCTGCCCTGGGGACACCTGGGGGCCGATCCAACCATCAACAATCCGATGGCAGCTGCTGAAGAACTACAAATCCCAGCATGCCAATCCATAAAGGCGTACAGGAGGTGGAAGAAAGTCAACAGAATAGGGAGCCCAGGGGCCCCCAAATACAGGCAGAGGATGGGGCCAGCCAGGAACACGGGGGTTTAACCCCCTACTGACTGCAGCCTCCACCGATATCAATAAATGACAGAATCAGTTGGGGTTAAACCCCAAATACACAGAGAGACGGTGGGGGAATGGGGGAGGGGGCACATGGCCAATCAGCAAAAATGACCCCAATTTAGTCAAAGTTTAGTCAAAACAAAAAAAATCTTGGTTTTGTTCATTTTAATCAGAGAAAGTCCCAATTTCCTGCGCCAACACATTGGGGATTTGTAGTTTGTTGTTCTGCATAATGCAAGCGGTAAGTAAACAATCACATGACCATCACATGACCGTCACATGACCATCACATGACTATCCCGCGGTGTATTGGTTACCATTATCAGTCATTTATTTATTATTGATGACATATATTTGCTCACCTGTTGGACGCTGATTTGTATATGAAATAACGAGCTTTGATGGTTCGGTGTCACCGCGCAGGACGAGCTCATCCACCATCTACACCATGAGTCTTCCATGTTTCTGGATGGGAATGAATGACAGATATCACGGATAAACAACAATGTCGGGAAAATTCACAGAGATTCATTCTGGGAATTCGGAAAGTGGAACCTGGCGGATAAAAAATAACAAGAGAACCGAGAAAAACTGAAATGGGAAGAAGCCGAGAAATATTACAGGGAAATCTGTACAACCCGAGGTGATGATAAATACCCCAAAATCAGAGAAATGCCCTGGGGGCTCAGGGGAAAAAATTACAGGAAATATACACAACCTCACTGCAAAATATCACCAACTTACATTCACTGATTATCAGATTCCCCCAGTAGTTTGTGTCTCTGCCCCTCCCACAATGGGGAGATTTCCCCCCAGTAGTCTGTGTCTCCGCCCCTCCCACAATGGAGTGTTTTCCCCCAGTAGTCTGTGTCTCCGCCCCTCCCACAATGGGGAGATTTCCCCCAGTAGTTTGTGTCTCTGCCCCTCCCACAATGGGGAGATTTCCCCCAGTAGTTTGTGTCTCTGNCAATGGGGAGATTTCCCCCAGTAGTTTGTGTCTCTGCCCCTCCCACAATGGGGAGATTTCCCCCAGTAGTTTGTGTCTCTGCCCCTCCTACAATGGTAATTGGGCGGCGCTGTGATTGGTGAGTTGGCCGCCATGTTGGTGATGTAATGGACCCGGAGCGGGAATGGGATCCATGAAGTTCCAGTCTGGTGACTCCCAAACACGGATCATTCGTTGGAAGCGTGTAGATCCGTGCAGGAATAACATACAATCTGCGTGTTGGCCACACGGATGAGGAGCAGCGCATGGAAAGTCAGGACACGGGAATGAAATGCGACAAAGAGAACCTGTCATCAGAGATTTGTATTCCACATTACATCAGTCCCAGGGAGCACACGGGCAAATAACAGGCCTGGCAGAGCCCTGCCCCAGGGGTGTTGCCCCATTCCCTTCCTCCGACATTTATTTGGGGTCAGGATTGTTCTCACTCTTGTGTGGGGTCAGAGGAGGCAACACAAGATACCCCCGGGGTAATCAGGCGCCGTGTTCCATGTCTGAGGGTCAATAGACATTTTTATTTCTGACATTATATTATTCACCGGTGATCCTGCCATTAGAGCCCAGTGCAGGGCCATTCACATTGTTACTGCATGGGTGCACCTGGGGCATTCAGAATGACTGGCACTGCATTACATGACGTGCACCACTGTGATTGGACCCTGCGCTCCTTCTATACGGTGACAACGCTCTGTCCCTGTCTGCCAATTGTTCTCTTGTGTTGTCACCCCGTCACATGGGCTCCAATGGGGACTACGAGTGGTCATTCAGCACAAATTACCAAGACATGGCCCAGTGTTGTCACCGCCAGGGAACCCCCCTGAGAAAGGGTCCCCGGGGTCACCGCTGCAGTGCATGGAGACTGGAAGTGGCTGTAGAAGCTGCAGGAGATTTGCAGCACTGGGATTATATTTATTATGGCAGAAATGTATAAAATGCGATGAGGTTGCGGTGATATAATGCAGAGCTGGCAGGAGGGGGCGGAGCTGTGAATGCAGGAATGTCCATAGATAGAATCCAGAGATATCAGAGGAGAAATATGAGACATCAATACAAATCATGGCTGATTCTGCACAGATTGCAGGGCTCCGACCATATGAACCGCAATCAGCACTCCTTCTGTACAGGGGGCAGCACAAGGGGGGGGGCATCTCTTATATTTCTATAGAAGGCTGATAACAGGAATCCCTAGCGATAGATTGTCAGCTCTTGTGCTGCAGACACTGATGGGACCATTTGTAATTGGATGATCGCAGTCACATGACATTCCCCCGGCATTATTCTGTAAAGCTGAAATAACATTTCACTAATTCCATAATTCTGGAGATGTTCAGCGCTGGGATGATGGGGGTCGTAGTTTTCCCCCAGGATGGGGTCACGGTGCAGATAGCGGGGTCACTCCCCCCAGCCCATGATCTCAGCCCTATAGGGGACCTCCGGGAGGCTCTGATTGGACGTCGCAGGGCCCCCAGTAACAGATCAGAGCTGGCCGTTCATGGCGATTTCCCAATGGCAGAATCTGATTGGTGGAGGTGACCACGTCAGGGAGTTTGCTGAAATATTGGGAGAATTTGATGAAATTATTCATTTTGGTGAAAGTGATGACTTTTATTACGAAATCCAAAAATCTTTGTTTATAAACGAAGCTGAATCAGAGCGATGAGAACAACGGAGGCCTGAGAATACCACCATTTATTAAATATTATTATTGGGGTTCATATAGCGCCAACATATCACAGAGATACAGACAGTGACACAGGAGGGGGAGAGGACCCTGCCCCGAAGAGCTTACAATCTAGCTTATCATTGGGCCCCATTAGAATTCACCCATCAGGCGTTATTTCACTCAGAATGAAAGTGATGTCACTAGTCCTATCATTCTCAAAAATATTGGTTCACCCCTGGATCTCTGGATACCCCTAGATCTGTGGTCACCCCTAGATCTGTGATGTGATGTCAGACCTGAATCCCGGGCATTATGTATCGGTGCCACAGACTGTCCGGGGCCCAATGATCCAGGTCTGGGAGGAGAACCCCCGGGGCACCAACCGCCATCTCACCAAGTATGCCCAGACATTGCCATACACAGACACAGGGGCCACACACAGCACTGAGGGCCACACACAGCAATGAGGCACATTTAGAGATATTCACACAAGATTTTGGATTCCAGCCCTGATTGGGTGAATGATTTCGGTCATGCACAATATCGATAAAGATTTCCATCTTGAACATTTCGGGATCTGATTGGTGATCTCGGCTCCCTTCAATCCATGTAAAGGAATTTCCAAAAAGCTGAATCACACATCAGTGGTCACGTGTCTGCTGGGTGAATGATCATTCATCCAGGTAAGTTGTAAACCCGTCCTGATTGGTAGTTTGTTCTGCAGCCAATGATGATCTGCCATGTTGTACCCCAACATTGGTTGGATGGTTCCCCACACCTGGCCGTCCACTGAAATTACCCCCCCCCCCCAATCACCCCGCAATTCCCCCAAATACCCCAATCTGAGCAGACGGTGACAACGTGCAATCAATACACAGAGCCCGGCCCCTCCATGAAAGGTCAGAGGGGGGAGGACAATCAGCGCTGCACACTTCTGTCCGGACCTGGCTGGAAGAATTGTATTTGGGGTCACCAATGGCAGCCGACCATAAAGGAGCCACTGACAGCATAATGACAGCAATTAGCGCTGCGATCCCACACAACCGCCAACACAACAACGGCCGCATTGTACACTGACAACACTGCAACCATCCACAGGGCAATGTAGGCTGATGGGGCGCGTGCACCGACCAATCAATGATGAGCCGAAATCTGACAATGAAATATGTGACTGCAAGAATCTCTTCATGTGTACAACACTGCGGTATATGTCAGAGCTATATAAATGTATATTATTAGTGTGTGACTGTGGGGGACATTAGAGTGTCAGCTCCTCTGTACAGAGACTGATGGGACTGGCTCAGTGATCTCTGTACAGCA
>NC_092868.1:60562154-60569570 GCF_032062135.1 Pyxicephalus adspersus
ATTTGCCCCTATTGGTGAGGTCAGGTACTGATGGTGGGGATTTGCCCCTATTGGTGAGGTCAGGTACTGATGTTGGGTGTAAAGACCTGGCTCACCATTCCAATTCACTCCAAAGGTAGGGTTTCAGTAGGGATGAGGTCAGGGCTCTGCGCAGGGTTCGAGTTCCTCCTCATCAAAATGGTGACCCCATGTCCCGGGCACAGTCATGAGGGGCAGAAAAGGGTCTCTACCAAACTGTGACCACAAGACTGGAATAGCACAATGGTCTGCAATGTCTCTGTATGATGGGGTAATACCCATGACCGGAGACCCCTGAACCCATCATTGGGGGGAGGGGGTCACCATACATTTGGGTGTGCAGTGAATAGAGAGATGGTGTTGGGTCATTTAACACCCAACATTCACACAGAATTCACACGAGAGCTCCTAACAATATGAATCCTTTCATGATTTTGGGGTTAGCTAAAACGTCCCATTTGAATTTGTTTTATATTTCAGGTAAGAGGAGTAAATCACTGCTGCTAAATACCCCCCATGGGAGGAGCTCAGGGGGCAATTAGTCATACAGCCAAGGATACAAACCCGCCCCCCCCCCTTACACAGGTAGGTTCGCTCCCCAGCGTTATCCCCCATCCTGGATGCTTCCATTAGTTTGGTGACCCCAGAATGAGATTGTGGGGGTCACCAAGGGACTGACCAATGTCTGCCATGATGGACATTTATCGCTGGCTGTGACCTCGGGGGATTTTTATCATTTTTTGTACCTCATCCTTATTTTTTGGTGTTTTTTACATTTATTATTATTTTTTATTGCTTTGTAACAATGTAAACTCGATGTACTGATTATAAGTTGTTTTAAATGCACATGCAGCCAAATCTCCTAAAACAAAGACAAGAAACTAAAAGACAAAACTTTGTGATTGGAAATAATCAATGCACAGGCATGGAGAGTACTGCGCTACTGTTCTGAGAGCTCCATACTGCCAAAGACGGCGCCGCAGTGTCCCCTGCTGGAATCTTTGTGTCAGTGCCGTGTTCAGGTACGTTGGTGAGGAGCGCCCTCGTGTGGCATTTTAGAAGAATAACATGAATTACCTGCATGCATGTATTTATAACAATGCAGAAATATGAAGATTTTACTCATTTCTAAAATATTTATCAGAGAAAATAATTGTGAATCTCAGGAAAAGAAGAGATTTGAACAAATATAGAAAAAATCTAATTGTACTCGGATTTCCAATATAAAATGTCTGAATATATGGAGGATTTCCCTGGAAAGTTAATATCAGTGTCATTCATAACAGATGCAGGCTTGCAGGGATCTGATGGATGATTCTTATGATCAGAAATACCCCCCAACCCTGTATGGGGTCCTTCAGCCTCTCTATGCAGACTGATCTCCAGATCTTAGATTTCTATTTGCTTATCTAAAACATTTCTTTGTTTTCTCTTTTGTCCCATCTCAGTGCTGCTGATCTCCTGCAGCCTCTTTCCTGTCTACAAGCACTCCAGCCGATGGCATTTCTCTGGGCGGGGTCCTGATGGTGACAACAATAAAGGATGCCTGTGCAATGAGATTAGAAATCTTCAATACAACAAGGTGACAACGCATACGCACAGTTAGAAAAAAGGTGTCACCCTAAAACTGGAAGGGCCAGAACAAGAACCTTCATGGCAGGATCACCAGGGAATATTTTATTGCAAGCTGCAGATTTATAAAGATTAAAAAAAACATTAGAAGTAACAATTTTCTAATAAAGCTTCTGTGACATTTTATATTAACTTAACATATTTTGTTACAAATGTATTGGTTCTTTAAAATTGTTTTTGATTTATTATTTTTGGGGGATTTTAATGGATTTGGGGCAGTCGGGGATGTGGAAATATAAAGCCCCATTAGTGGATTATTCCCCCTCCATTCACATGACGCTCTGACCGCCATGAGCCCGTGCTGGGTGACCCATCGCCATTATTACACACTGTGACCCCACTGAGGACTTTATTAAAGGACCACCCAGCCCTGTGCCATGGAGATGCCAGGACCCTTTAATCCCCCCCCCCCCAGTCTATCAGTGGGGTTGTCTGATATTCTGCGTCCTGACCTCTGACCTCCATCATAGGACTTGTGTGGCTTCCACATCATTCAGGACACAATGCATCAGATTAACTCATAAACTGCTGGCCAATTATTGAATTGGGGGTCATGTCAAATATTGATATTGTGCCTGGAGAATGGGGAGGAGTAAAACCACATCAATGTCTCCGATATCTACATTGGCCAAAAGTTTTGCAAAGTTTGCATTTATATATAAAAATCTTTGCATGGAGCTTTATTAGAATAAAAGGTTCAGATTATCCCAGCACCTCATTCCTATCATATATTGGCATTACTCGGCACCCGGTGATCAGCTGACTTCATTCTAATCTCCTCCAATCATTAGCTCAGGTGAGGTGTGAACAGCTGGAATTATTCTGATTGAATTATGGGCAGACTGACAGAAAGGTGCAGATTGATCATTGTATTTCTGTGTTATCTCCGAAGAATCTCCCTGCAGGCATCAATGCATGAAAATGGCCGCACATGTAAGGAAATATTACGCCAGAACCAATTGCTGGATCATCGGGAACATCGAGGTGAGAGGTTCAGAAGTCCGAGAGAGCCCAGCGAGCACCAGGCTGCCACTTCCTGAGACACAGAATTGTGTTGTCACCAATGCAGAGCCCAAGGGATGAAGAACGGGATCCAAACCGAGAGGAACCATCCAGGCCCAGTCTGGTGATGTTCGGTGTATGATGGAGCGCCGCGTCACAGGGAAGAAGTGAGAACGGGCCACCAATTCTGATCCGAGCACCAACAAGGCTAAGAATGGATCCCCAGCACTCAGGATTTGGCACACCAGAGTGAATTGTAGAAGTTATGAAGAAGGATCAGCATAAGAACTATTCACTCTGAGACTTGGTGAGATGTTTATTATTATCATTATTATTATTATACAGGATTTATATAGCGCCAACATATTACGCAGCAATGTGCAATAAATAAATGTCTTTATAATTAAATATAGTATTTTGTACATATGTATACACTAAACTTCCTCTGTTGATAAGATTATGTGTACTAAGCCAATTTTTCTTGTTTTTATTGCTTGCTATTGGTTTCCCATATCCCATGAGGAAGCTCTCTGGGCGAAACGCGTTGGGACGATACAAACATAGCAATATCAAAGTGTGATTTTATCTATTTGTACTGTTATACATATTACTATCCATGTAACATTATTAAATATTAAAGCTATGTTTTTATTCCATTATAATATTGAATAATGGCTGCCTTTCCTTCTTTCCTAATGAATTTCTGGAATTGTTTGAGGCTACGCACATAACGGTCAACCGGTTTAATTGAAATTTCCTTTTGGAGAACTTCTCTTTTGTGATAGTGTTATTTAGGGGTTACAAATGGCAGACAGATACACAGGAGAAGAGGACCCTGACCAGAAGAGCTTACAATCTAGGAGGTGGGGGAAGTATCACACAATAGGAGGGGGATTTGGAATGGTGGGAAGTAGTGAGGGTTTAGGAGACAGAAGAAGACGGGTAGGTGAGGGGGAAGCGTTGGGTTTTAAATGAGCAGAAAGTAGGAGCAAGCCGAATAGGACGAGGAGACCATTCCAGAGAGTCGGGGCAGCTCTAGAAAAGTCTTGGAGCCGTGCGTGTGATGAGGTTATGAGTGAGGAAGTCATTAGTAGGTCATTGGAGGAGCAGAGAGAGCAGCTAGGGGGGGATTTTACTATCAGGGTCCTGTTTGTGAAAAAGCAGAGAGGAGGAGGTTACAGTAGTCCAGAGGAGAGATGATAAGAGCGTGTAGAGGTTTATAATTGTTCTTCAGAGAAACAGGAAAAATAATCTGTAAATGCTGAAGCAGCAAAGTTTGCAATATGCACCATTTGTGTCTCTGCCATAACCGTATAATCTCCAGAATCGCCTGATCCCAATATTTACCCCACTGGATCATCTGATCCTTGTCCTGAGATCCAATCACAAAGATCTTACAGAAGATACAGAGTTCATGATTAGCCAGGAAATGTTAAATGTCTGTAAATCTGCATCTCCTTTAAAATAATCCCTGGTGATCCCGCCATGGAGGTCATTGTTCAGGCACCACCTGCTGTAGGGTGACAACACACTCAAAGTGGTGGAAATCTTTCCGGTTGGATGGGAAGCGTGATGCGTTTCCTATTGGCTGATACAAAGTTACAATGTTAAGGAAGAGACTGAGGAAATGATTCCACCTGCCTGCAGCTGAAGATGACATCATCCCAGCCACCATTGAGGGGAGCTAATTAATGATGAGATTTTCCCAAACAACAAATTTTCTGTGGGAATAACCTGCAAATGGCTCTGACCTATCTGTAGTGACTCCTATTATTATTATTGGTATTTAGAATAATCACATGATGGTAATGAGGATGATGGTGGTGGTGTCACTTTTACCAAATGTGCAGACTGAGCAGAGAAGTTTCTTTCTAGCAGTCAGGCTGGATATTTCCCATGGGGGGGGGGCTCATCCTCTCATCTGCCCCCCCTGTACATTGTGATGACTGAGAGGAAGGTAATGGAGTCTCCGGGGACAAAAGGCTGACAAGGTTCATTTTATTCATTGGCTCTGCTGATTATCACACAATGACATGAAAGGGCCATTCACCCCTCCCCCTTTGGGGGGCGCCGCTCCTCGATGTGTGTGGTGGTCCCGTCAGTCTCTGGGTGGATTATCTGCACTCAATAACAAGTGGTCTTTTCCTTCTTATTACCCCGCTGTGTACACAACCCCCCCACCCCGCTGTTCTCTGCCAATTGTCACGCTGAGGGGGCAGACAATGGCGGCTCCGTCCCCATGTAGGTAAATTGAAGGAAGAGAATGAATCTGCAACGGTGAATTTCGGCCTGAAAAGCTTTCACTGATTAAATGTTATGTTGGTGGGAGAGTTCAGCGTGATTCCGTCTCGCGGATACAAACTGCCATCGCTCAAACCTTCCGCTGGTTTCCCAGCAACTCCCAAGGCCAAGGTGTGCCCGGGGGGGCCCGGCCGGACCCCAATCTGCGACAATGACAATAACGAGGACCTGTCAGGAGACTTCTAATGCTAGGCCTAGCTTAGGAGAATCATAATCCATCCAACAAACGATCCATAAATCCCTGAGCAGCGATCGCTCCACTACCCCGCATCACCCAATATCACAAGGAATCTGACCTCAATGGGGAGCCCACCGGATGAAACACAAAATCTGGGGGCCCTCCTGGGTGTAAAGCGACCTTCAGTATTGGACACAGACGTCAGGTCCGCTATGATCTCACCACCGAAGTTCAATGCACAATTGTATGGAATTATTTTATTGCTTTTCATGTTCCTGATCATTTGGAGTCTTTGCATCGATTGTTTACTTCCATGTATAGCCCCAATGAAGCCGGCCCTGCACCCCCAGAACGTGTCGGCTCAACTTTCTTTGATAATATTTTGTGTCCATTCTGTATATGGTACTTCCCGTTACTCTCATTTATACCTGGGGTAACAATACCCAGAACCTGACCACCACCAGGGGGCTGTAATGCCCGGAATCTGACCACCACCAGGGGGCTGTAATGCCCAAGACCTGACCACCACCAGGGGGCTGTAATACCACCAGGGGGCTGTAATGCCCGGAATCTGACCACCACCAGGGGGCTGTAATGCCCAAGACCTGACCACCACCAGGGGGCTGTAATGCCCGGAACCTGACCACCACCAGGGGGCTGTAATGCCCGGAACCTGACCACCTCCAGGGGGCTGTAATGCCCAGAACCTGAACACCTCCAGGGGGCTGTAATACCCAGAACCTGACCACCACCAGGGGGCTGTAATGCCCAGAACCTGACCACCTCCAGGGGGCTGTAATGCCCGGAACCTGACCACCACCAGGGGGTTGTAATACCCGGAACCTGACCACCTCCAGGGGGTTGTAATACCCGGAACCTGACCACCACCAGGTGACCCCCCACCAACAGCCCTCTCCCACCAGTTACACACCAGCACTTACCCCCCCTCCCCAACATGATACATAAACATTCTGGAAAATGCCAATTATGAATTGGGAAATTGTTGCTCTGACCTAATTTTGCCACCAAGGACCCCGAATTTCCCATCCTCGGATTTCTTGTTTTTGTCAGTTGATATTTCTCATGCCTGGTATTGTATCATGTTATAGATATATCCTGATCTACCCTAACAACCATGGAGACAGAGAGGGGAAGAACATTGGGAGGGCACTCCGGGGCTCTCCAGGCCTTGGTGCAGGGCTGGAAATATTATCCATCCTGAGCCGTCACACCATTTACCTCCTGACAAGAGGCGGGGGGAGAATTGGCGCTCTGCTTGTTAAGCTTTTCATTTTGATGCACTCTAATCCTCTGGCGGTGTCAGGATTACTCCACTTATTAAACGTCTTAATCCCGCTCCAGTTACTTAGCAGAAATCTCTCAATATTTGGAGAAGTAAAAGGGGAGTGAAGGATTTGTTTGCAGAAGGGGCCCTGGAGAAAAGCAGTCTCCCCGGCTCTGATGGACGGGGGGATTATTAAATGTTCCTAAAGAGTCAACAGACGGGAAATGAAGACAAAGGGAGAGGAGCGCAGAAACATCGCCCTGAACCTGGGAGAGAGAAATGACACCGCAGCTCTAACATCCGGTGTACAGATATAATGTGGTGACCCTGAGATATCACCAACAGGGGGCAGGACTGAATCAGATCGGGGGTCAGGAGGGGGGGGACAGGCGTAGATTTAATAGGAAACTCTTTTTGGGTTATAATTAACATTTTTGCTGCAGAAACTCTAGTCATTTTCAGAAACCAAAATACTGCTTGTTACATATTGAAGTGTTTTCAAGGTTTATGTAGCCATCACAGGTTCCCCACCCAGGAAGGAAGCGATTCGATTGGCTGACTGGGGTGCCGAATACCAGAACACGTCTTTTCTATCAACATACTGGTGGAGGCCATGATTGCAGGTTGACCATCATTTACTAATTAAAATAATAGGTAAAACCAGACATAATAATAAATAATAAAAATAGGTAAACTGAACACAATACAGCAGCCGGGACCTGAGCAAAGCATCCAAGGAACAATAACATTGCACACATATGTTCTGGGGGGCAAGGCTGCGGAGTGACATAGAATTGTGGTGACCCCCAGGACACAGAATGTGGGGGTCCCCAAGACAAGAAACGCTAGTGTAATGACCACCTCCAAGACACAAAATGCCATACCCCCCCCTTCACAAATTTGTGATTACCCCCGGGACAGGGAATGTGTAACAAAAGTGTAGTGACCACCTTCAAGATAGAAAATACCTCCCCCCCACCCTAACATTAAAGTGTCATGA
>NC_092868.1:60569712-60575246 GCF_032062135.1 Pyxicephalus adspersus
GGACACAGAGTGTCAGTGCGGTGACCCCCAGAACGTAATGTGCACGGTGACAAATAGAGCTCCGTGTTCTCAGCACCGCTCTCCCAGTGTACAGACTATCATGCTACATTTAAGTGGGCAGATTTGCCCCGTGTGTCTGCGCTCCATATTGGCCCAATACATTCCAGTGCTCTATATACAAAGCTTCATGTACAATACACAATATCTACGAGAGACAACGTCTAGTGAACGTGTGATTTCCTTTGTACAATCAAATAAAACATTCCAACCTCCCTCTGAGATTCCATATGATGGCCGATGATAAAGGACCACAGGGATACCTGCAATCTCCCCCACCACTAGAGGGCGACAAGAGGAATGTGATTATTCTTCAATAGTCCAGGGCACAAATGAGTCTATCCAGTTGTGTGGGATCCACCGACGGGCTGCATTGCCCTCCACTGGGCAGTCTTCTATGAGGCTGGCGTGGCGATCAGACTCTCCAGGAGAATGTCCCATATGCAGTATAGCAAATGCCTGCAAAGCAGAAAGCAACACCCTGAGCACTGGTCATAGATAGAGCAGAGGCACTGACATCTGCCAGCACACAGCCTCCATATCATGCCGGCTATGTACAGATATCCTTACTATCTTCTGTCCTGGAGATAATGGAATCTCTTACAATGTATGTCAGCCGGTAGCCATTATCTCAGCATTATTACCATAATAATTCCAGTATTGTGCGGAGAAACTGGGCACCCCTGACATCCCTCTTGGTACACCACACTCGCTTAAATCATCCCACCGCAGCAAATATATGAATATCACCAGAGGGGCGCTATACTCTGCCTGAATTCTGAACTCATGTTGTCACATCTCAATAGAAATGTAATATAGAAATGTGATATGGAAGTCAGCAGATGTGTCCACCAAACTAGAAGAGGAGGGGGGTGCAGAGGTGACACCTAAATGACCGTCTACCCCCTGGTACCCAGCATGCAGCCTGTGGCGTCCTGGGTTTGTACTACACAAGTTCTGTCTGTAGATCTTCCATGTTTATTACTCTCTGATACATTGTTGGCGATGATGCCACACTGACTGGGACGGTTACCTGTTAATCGGCGGGTGCTGAAGTGAATCCAGAATGGACTTCCAGACCTGACCACACTTCTGGACTCCGAGCATTTCCTGGACCAGATCTGTGAACCCCCAGAGATAAATAATCAGGTCATTGTCTTCCCCAGATTCATCCCTGCTGTGTGGGTGAATGTACAGGGCTCACCTGGTATAATACCCATGAGGCTTTGTAAAGCCTGATCATAAGCTGCGTCCCTCTGTGTCTGTGTCCTTGGCGGTCGTCGATGAGTGCGCAGGGCCCCGCCAGGCCATATTGCTTGTTGTAGGAGCCGCAAATACAATGCCCAGCGCTGCATGCAGGTGAAATTATCTACCTGAACATCCAGCCACCTGCAAGGAGAAGCAGAACCCCATTATTGTCAGAGGGGCATAACACAGCCCCTGTCATATAATGTCTCAGACACAACAGGGAAATGTTCTGTCACCTGACAATTCACTTCAAGGATAATCCTACCATACAACATGCAGTATATGTGTAATATATATTACCTGTAAAAGCCTCCCTTGTGTAGAGATCCAGAGGCCCTGAGACTCCATCTTGGAAGGGATGTTAGCAGCCCCAGCACATTTAAGCCTCTCAAGTGACATTCTATGGTATTTATTTTTATAATTATTATTACACAGTATTTATATAGCGCCATCATATTAGACAGTGCTGTACAAAGTCCATAGTCATGTCACTAACTGTCCCTCAAAGAAGCTCACAATCTAATGTCCCTAATATAGTCGAATGTCATATAGTCATTAATGTAGTCTAAGGTTAATTTTTAGGGGGAATTAACCTAACTGCATGTTTTTGGGATGTGGGAGGAAACCGGAGTACCCGGAGGAAACCCACGCAGACACGGGTTGAACCTGCAAACTCTATGCAGATAAAGTCCTAGCTGGGATTCGAACCTAGGACCCAGGCCGGAGTGCTAACCCCTGAGCCACCGTGCTGCCCTATGCAATTGCCCTCATTCCACTCCAGCAGGTGGTAATGGGGCAGAGGAAGCTGTGCTAGATAACTGACATTTCCTAGTCACATTTTTTAGTAAATTCAGAAGAGCATTGTAAATAAATATATTATAAAATTTCTTATTGTTTGCATTTTACCTGCAAACATCCAAGATGGTGACAGGGTCTCTTTAACACAGGGAAACTTTTGTTCTCTGTTGGTAACTTTCTGCCCTGTTGCTCCACCTTGTGGTGGAATATTCAATTACCGTTATGAGATAATGTCATGTTCAGAGCGCAGTAGCCTAGATTTAACTTTGCTTTCTCATTGACCTGCTGCACCGTACCTGACTATGGGAATAATATACAGGGACCCCGTAGAAGAGCTCACATTCTGGATGTTAGGTCGGGTGGGATCTCACCTCTGGATGAGGCTTCCACATAGAAGGTGTGTCACTTTCTGCATGTTGTCGGTGCATAGCCAGCTCCAGTGTTCCCTCATTACCAGCCACAGAACTTCCAGCGCCACTGCCGAGAGACTGCCGCCCAAGCCTGCAGAGAACACACAACACATTATTCGCACAAGGAGTATTCGAGGCAAACCTGCTATAGCCATACCAACTTGTAGTGGGGTCTGTATAGAGAATGATGATCCATAGCTCATTATTATACACAGGAGACCTGGGGACAGAATGATAGATGAGCTCTTATCTGGGAAAATACTGGGGAAGGTTGGTGTGTAGGAGGTGTGACGTATTCCAGCAAAATCTCCTATGGCTTTGGATATAACAGCCACTTCATGTCAGCATGGCTGATGGACAATAACAGCTCTCACATGTTACACGTCACTTCTCCCCTGAACAATAATGAACTCAGCCATGTAAATCAATGAACAGCGACCTCTGTGAAGATCAATCTTTTCTCTCAGGGGAAGAAATACAGATTGAAGAGGATAGAAACCCAATGTGGATGACATGTTGTGTACTTAGTGCAGAGAATCATAAAAAACTTTCTTATTATCATATTTATCACTTTTGCTTTGTATGATCCCCTCCCCCGGTGGCTGCACATCATTGCTCTGCACCAGCTTCCTGATGGTGACAACAGTGCTCCATGGCTCAGTAAATGGTGTCAGCGCGGCCACTTGTGGTCTCCATCATCTGAACATATGACAGTGTGACTATAAAGAATGATTGAGAGACAGAAACAGAGCAATGTAACCCAATAACAGGAAGTGACTGAACAAGGACCTGCATGGCAGAATCAAAGATGAGACTTTTTAATGGCTTGAAATTGTTAAAAATAGAGATTAGATTTTAGTAATGGATCCACATCAAAGGACCTGTAGACATATAATCAGAACTGCTGCAGCTGCATTATGGAGCAATGCACAATGAAAAGCAGCACAGCGAATCAATGCACAGAACACGCATTACCGCAAATTATTAAAATGTAAATACCTCAACTGCAAAGCAAGCTACGTAGGCAAATATGTGAACACCTTTTACTGATTGTTCATTAAAACTGGAAGCTTTGTATGTGCGATAATAAATAGGTGTATATATATATATTTATATATTAGGAGTATATACCCTATCCTATCCCACAGGTTTCCTTTTGTTGGCTCTACTGGTACCCCAATATCTCTGACGTCATTCTGTACAATGCGGGCCCAGCAGTCCTCCATTGTATGAGAGCCCATCCACAAGCCATGAAAGCGGACAGTGCGGGACATTGGAGGAGCACCGGCTGCAAGGAGGAACAGGACCGATAAGTTGGCCAGTTACCCTTGCAGTATTTAGGTGAACCTGCCTATAATTTTTTTCCCCAGCGTCAGGTACACTGTTAGATTTACTGAGAACCAATCATTCCCTTTATACGGGGCCAACATATCTAAAACTACTGGACTCATTTATCACAATTCTATTACTTAGGCAGAAAATTCCCACAATGCACCAGAATTCATACAGAACGCAGCCTTCTCATTCCAGCTGTGAACCTTCCTTCCCCCTCATCCCAGGAGATGCGGAGAGACCCTCCTATTTGTTCAGGCGCTGCTCGTTACCATATTCATCAAACACAGAGTTGGCCATGCTGTGCGCAGTGCTTGGAGTCCTTGGAGGGAAAGCAATATGTAAAATCCTCTGCAGATCTACAATACAGCTATGCCTGCTGCTTTGTACAGGCTGTGAACAGGTCGCAGTGCTTTGTACCACCAGAACGTAGCAGAAAAACCTTAATAATGCTTCCACATTTATTTCAAATTTGTGCCATGCAGCTCTGGCTTTTACTAAAAAAAAAAAATGGGCTTTACATTTGTCATTTTCACTAACTGGCACCTCTCACCTCCTTGTACCTAGCAATGGTAACAAGACGTCCCTTCCCCCTCTATTACAACCTATGCAGCTTTACTCTTACCTGCCGCCTGTGGATGGAGGGTGGAGGGCAGCTGGCGTGCAATGGTTGACCTTTCCTGAGACGCAGAAATCTCATTCAGGATCTTTTCCTGCTTCTGGATGAAAGATTCCATGCCACTCAAAGACAGAACATCAGACACCTGCACAGAGGGATAGCAATCAGTACAGACAGTGCCTGGGGGTCCAGCTTGTAGCTTTTATGCCAATGTAACAGCAATTCAGCCACATGGAGTATGACATTTTATTTCATTTGTAGCAGCTGCTTTCATCTGAATCTTATAAAATGTAAGCAGAGGGAAGGAGAAGGAAGGATAAGCGCCTTCTCAGGTAAAACCTCAGGGACTCTGCAGATTGTCCCAGGCCAACAAACCCAACAATACATGAGGTCTTCATACCCAACATGGCCATCAGGGGCCCCCACCGTCCCTGTAGAAGTCTTTATTTTATTTCAGAATATAGAAAAACTGATACTCATGTAGTAGGAGGGAGACTCCAAGGTGGGTCTGCACTGTGATTCTAGATTTTATATTTTTCGGTTAAATGACCTTTTAACATAAGTGGCTGTTTTTATGTTTTTTTGCAGTTTTTTAGCTTTTGCAATATAGAAGAGAAATCCTCCAGACAAAACTATCAAACAGCAGAATAAAGATAAGGAAGGAATTGGCATGGTAAAGCTGCACTCCGGGGTACATTTCCACCCAACACTCCCCCAGCTTCTATAAAATGAGTTCTTTTATTTCTCACTTCCTAATATTCTGAGAAATAAACTGATTACATCACATTCAGATGAAACGGAGTCTGGAACGGTAATCAGGCAGACACGTCACATCCTTTCATTTCATGAGTGTCTGATCTTTACCTAGTGTCATTACCAGTGGGCAGGATTTAAGTTTTGCCATGAGTCTTACATTTCCTTCATAGTCCACAATGCCAAGGAGCAATGGAAGGTGGTGGCCTGGTGAATCATGTAGATGGCTGGGTGCACTATGGGAGGAAAGTAATACAATGGAGGTGGCAGGGTGCACCATGGGAGGAAGGCAATACAATGGAGGTGGCAGGGTGCAC
>NC_092868.1:60575868-60577453 GCF_032062135.1 Pyxicephalus adspersus
GTGGCAGGGTGCACTATGGGAGGAAGGCAATACAATGGAGGCGGCAGGGTGCACTATGGGAGGAAGGCTGGCTGGCAGGGTCACTAAAATGGAAGGTTCTTTTACAATATCTGGGCCCCCTCCCCAAACACTCTTAGTAGGTGATTTGTTTGAGGGGAGACAGGAAGTGTGAAAGAACCTTCCAGAGAGGATCTGCTGCTAACATCTTGGTGCCGGATACCACAGGGCACAATCAGGAGTTCATTCTGTGATGGGTACAAGGGGAACCTGCACAATATTAGGCAATGTGGGGGTTTTTAATATTTTGGCCAATCTTCCCTTAACTAAAATATTTCTCAGGAAAGTTTTTGACATAATTGGTTGGAAAGTCTTTATAAAATACTCTTAGAAATCTATTTTTACCTTGCAGAGTATTTAGGGAAATCATCAGAGAAATGACCTGGAGCTGCTTTACATACAGATAAAACAATGTAAATAAATTCTCTCCTGGAAGGAAATCAGAGAAAATGAAACTTTCTGAATGTATTTCTTATGTGGCCTCACCGTACTGCCCTCTCGGACGGAATACAGAATCCTGTCCTGGACGTCACATGAATTTAGGACTGGAGCGATTTTACTGGATGGGAATCTCAGACGAGACCTGGAAACAGAGAGATTGTTACTGCGACTCTCCGGATAACAATAACACCCAACATCCCTGAGCAGACATCAGGCAAACATTGGGTAAAGTTGTAGAGCCTCTGCTGGTGAGCTCAGTTGATGTCTATAGGAGATGAAGCGTTGGATTAAAGATCTTCCCATTCCCTAAATATCTGCAATACATAGGTACATACATGTGGCATTCTTACTGGTACACAGCTATATGATACTAAAGACCCCAATAGATAACTCTGCAATGTGAGGTGCCAGGAATATGTACGCCATCAGCTGCTCGGTGCAGGAGAGATTCATCCATTTCTGCACAGAGCAGCATCAGTGAATAATCTCTCCCTCCAGCAGAGGGCACTGCAGGCACACGTATCCCATACGCCGAACACAAATGTACTTTCTAAATTCTTCACGTACATTATTTTTTCCTTTCTTTATTAGTTTTAAGTAACGTATGAAGATCAAGGACTTTACTGGGAGCTCTCATTTCCAGTGAATAATGGGAAGATAATGGACAATGAGAGGTATTTAATGTAGAGAATATTCAGTATAATTACATCCTCTTACCGCAGGGGCTGCTTAAAGCTGAACTCCAGGCAAGAAAGTTTGTATTTAAATATATTCCTCAATAACTATAAAGGATATAGATCCACTTCAGTGCACCAAATGACTTTGCAAACTTAGATATTACATTTTAAACGCAGTAGTGATCCAATGACATAGCCTGTGCAGAGCTGTGAGAAGGACCCAGCGGTTTCATCAAATACAGGAGGGGGCCGAAACCTACAGGAGAACGGAGAAGAGACCAATTTGTAATATAGGAGGGGGCGGAGACAGACCAGTTACCCTGCACAAGGGGAGAGAGCAGCAGTGACCAGTCTGTATTATAGGAGGGGGCGGAGACAGACCAGTCACCCTGCACAAGGGGAGAGAGCAG
>NC_092868.1:60577585-60599063 GCF_032062135.1 Pyxicephalus adspersus
TCTGTATTATAGGAGGGGGCGGAGACAGACCAGTCACCCTGCACAAAGATCCAGTAGCAGTGGTCTGTATTACAGGAAGTTCATGCATAAAAGAAGCGTTTTACACAGGATTACTGCACAGATCTGAGAGAAATACACATATCACTCTGAGATTCCAGTATAAGGAACATTGCACCATGGACAGGCAGATGGAGAGATATGTGTAATATTGTATCACTTGTGGTAATTGATTAGCTTCATACACAGGAAGTGACATTTCCCTCAATGGAACAATAATCTTTAACTCGAAGCCTCCCTGACCAGCTGCAATACATCCAACTCATCCATAAAAACGCCATCTTTGGACCTCCGCGGCTGGAGAGGATACACTCTCATCAGTGAAGCTGGGTGATCCAGCAAACCTGGAATGGATTTCTTTGCTATTTGTTATTTGCTAGCAAAATGTTTTCAATCCTGGACCAGATCTGTTACAGTTTTTTTTGGAACACTCGGGGTTACTGATAGAAGTGTATCCTGTCCAGCCTTGGAGAGCTTTAATAAATCGGCCCATTGCATCAAGATCTACATCAGTGGGTCATCACCCAAATCTGGGATTGGCAGAAATGGGCAGAAGCCAATCAGCATCTTTGGAGATCTTGTGATTACTTTACCTCTCCTAAGGGTGGGCAGGAGAAAAGCTGGGAGCGGAGATCTCATCAATGGGTTCTCCAGACTCCAGCTTACCTGAAAGCTCACTTTAGTCCAACTGATCCTCTAAAATGTACCTGGAAAATACTCCACTCATTTCAGCTCATTGTCTTTTCAGTAAAGCAAAGGGAAAGTCTGGCTCTGGAGCACCAAAAGTAAAAAACATTTTGTAAAGGAATCCTGTGATTGGCGAGTACAGCTTTAGCCACAGAAACACAACAACGGCCAGGGTGCCAAAGGAATTGTCCCGATTTCTGGGTTTTCTATCGTCAATGCATAGCCAGGCAGAGGTGTCAATGAGAATGACGACTGCAGAGACTTCTGTCCATCCTCCAGGTCCCCCCGGTGTCACCCCAATCATTCTATGGGAGGAAATCTCAGGCTTCTCCAGGGAAAGGCCAGCAGTTACAATCAGTGTGTGATAATGAACAATTGTGAGAGCTGTGAACACCATCATCATCCCCTCAGAAAGCCTGACCTGATCTACGTCCAGCTGTCATAGGAGCGGCGATGGGGTCAGGCACCACCCCCACAGATAGCCAAAAATCTTTCCTGACATTGGTCGGCAACAATCCACCCGATTAACCTTGCAGATTCTAAGGCTATGTAATCGCTTCAGGGCTGAAGCTGAGGTGCGTACAGCGTCGTCATTCCGTCCTGGCAGATCCACGAACGATCATAATACAAGTAAAGGGGAGCGAGCACAGTGGGGTGCCGCTCCGTGGTTCTGTCCCTCTCCATACAGCAGAACGGCGCAGTACAACGCATGAACAAATGTACAACATTTGTTCATGCGTCCTTCCACTTATTGAACGTGTATGCAGCCTTAAAACCAGACGATTATCAATTCATCTAAATGTGTAATAACCCAATCAATCCTCCCAGACCAATGCCGTCTCTCATTTGGATATGAAATTGAAAATCCTTGCCGATAGGTATATTCAATTACAGTAGGCATGCTGTGTAATAACAGCTGTAATGGCAGCGATACAGATCTGAGATTTAATACTGCAATTTATTCACAAAGTGTCCCCTGATAACATCAGATTTAGTTATAGTCACACTTCTATTTCCATTGGTGTCATTTCATTCATTTATTGTGAGAGATCATCTGAATTCCTCATTATCCTATCATAAACCAAGGCAGGATGACGTCTTTCTCTAGGATGGCTCAGCTGTCAGCAAAGAATTCCAAGCGAATGTACAAACGTTATATGTGTGTGTATTACAGTCCCCCAGTTACATACAAGATAGGGATTGTAGGTTTGTTCTTAAGTGGAATTTATATGTAAGTCAGAACAGGTAGATTGTTTTAATAAATGCAATTAGGACAGGTGTTTGTCTCAACATATTATTAGGCAGCATGGTGTGAGTTACTGTATAAAATCCTCAATGGGAGTTATTCACAAACACTAAAAAATAAAACTTTATGGAGCACACTGTGCTTTAATATCCAAAAAGAAACAATTGCTGAGTTTGCCTTGGTCATTAAAGAGTTACAAGATGCTGCAGAAGAGATCACCCACAACCTCTAAAGCCTCCGTCCTGCACACGAGCAAGCAGGGACTCCCCTGTTCATATCTAGGAATCATCTGGATGTCTTTAACTCTGGGACTACCTGTATTAATATTCAGTATTTATAGAGCGCCAACATATAATACAGCGCTGTACAATATATATAGTATGGGACTCTATATAGTATCTATATCTATCTGTATCTATACTATATATATTGTACAGCGCTGTATTATATGTTGGCGCTCTATAAATACTGAATATTAATACAGGTAGTCCCAGAGTACTATATACACAACGTTGGGAGTTTACACATATCTATATGAACAATGACCACAGCAGGGTGCAGATATCACCGGCCCTGTATAATGGCCCCGGGGTAACCCCCCCCCCCCCCCCCCCCCCCCCCCCCTCCCCCACATCTACAGAGGGAGGAAGTGTTGGGAAATGGATAAAGCAGCCTGATCTACACATAAGAATCGGGTTTAACATTGCTTAATATGCGATCATAATTAAATTCCTTTTCCATCTGGGAACTAAAAGCATTTTTTTATCTCATGTGAAGCACAAATTCTATGATTGGTATAAAGGATTCAGAAATATATTCCTAGTACAAAGCCGTACTTAATGTGGTGCTACAGGAAAAGGAAATTCAACAAATGCATTAACAGTAAAACTAATAATGGGGTAAAAGGGTGACAATGGAATAAAATTTGATTTTATAAAACCTTTCAGGCAGTTTGACAACTGATTATGGAGATCTAGCATCTCTATGCACCACAAGTACTTATGGGCTCCCAATACGTCAGCTGTCACAAACTCTCACAATGAGCCTGATTTCTTAAAGCTTTCCAAAGCCGGAGAAGCTAGACTATCATGGGAGAATCTGGGTGATACAGCGAACCTGTAATGAACTTCTATTAGTAGGCAAACAATTTCAGTCCTGGACCAGATCTATTCCAGGTTTGCTGAATCACCCAGGTTCTCCCAAGATAGTCGATCTTCTCCAGTTTTGGAGAACTTAAATAAAATCTTCCCCAACGTATTCTGCATCGCTGTTAGTTTAATAGCCCAGCCCTGCAGAGTGCGCTGTAGAGGGGAGCAGTAGAGGCTTCCATCTCTTCCCGAGATAGTACCCAAGCCGGGCGCCTCTTCTGTCTCTGCATCATCCCAGGCCAGAATACGCCCCATGTCTTGTCTAGATACCCCCAAAACATAGCTTGGAGTTTTTAGCTGCAGCAGACTGACCTGCTCTGCGATAATGTTAAAAATGTGTTAAATAGAAAAGTAAAGCAGAAGTCTATTAGCTCGCAGCAGTCGGATGAAACCCCAGGGGGTTTGGCTAACACAGTCTTCAGGAGATCTCTAGTAGTGGAGTCTCAATTGTGTCAATGACAGATGAACACAGCACTTTATTTCCTGTATAGTGGTAGTGCCGCTTTGGGCACGGCGCCAGGATCGGGTCTCAGCGGTTAATGACTGGCGGGTGGCCAGGCTCTGTCACTGTTTACAACCAGCGCAATTGTCTGGAAGATGTTAAACGAAAAATATTCATCATCACAAGTTTCAGTCTTATTCCAATCTGTGCTGTTCCTTCCCGTGCTCTGAATTGTGTGACTCGGATTTTGGATATCGCATTAGGAACAAGATGACGACTCAGCGGGGAAGCTAATATTGGCTGTGCCCAGCAATGGCCGCCTGGAGGGTTAGAAAGCCGGGTGTATGACACTCAACAAGCTGCTATGTACGAGGAGGAGATGGGGGGGATTCTGAGATCTCCAATAAAACTCATTCAGTGAGAGGTCCGAATATCCAATATATCTAAATATTCATTTACACTGATGTCTCTTCTCTGAGATAAGATATGAAACCTTAATTAATACGCAGTCTGTTGTATGTCCTGCCCTCTCCTCCTGACAATTTTTAGCTGTCAAAATGACAGCAGGACGTTGTGGTGTAAGTACAGAACTATAGAAGCTGCCAAAAACTAGGATCTGACAAGGTTTGAAAAGAGACAGAGATACAAAAATACAAAAAGCCTTTCATCTGTAAATATCACCAGAATATGAAGACATTTCTAGCTGCACCATTGTAGAATAAAATAAATATTTTTGTCCTAAAAAAACCCAAAACCATATGTGTCCTTTTTTTATCTATGTTATCTAAGTTGTTGCTGAACAAGCAGACCAATTGTGTAAATGTAGAGATTGCTCCGGTCATAGAGGGTGTGCAGGGGTGAGAGATGGAGGGCAGTAATCTCCCGGAACCTTTTAGCTGGGTGCACCACCTGGCAATTTTCAGTAACCACCCGGTTGTTGTTGGGTGGTTACTGAAGAGTTGGGCCACAATACAGGGGCTGCCACCCACCTACAGCTTCTTCACACTCTACTTAAATAAAATTCTGGGGAGAGTACTGGAGGGATAAATAAATATGAGTGGTTTACAAAAAATGCCCATCTCTTAGATTGTAAGCCAGGGGTGTCAAACACTTAATTTTGGCCCACTCTGTATTTGAGTTTGACACCCCTGTTGTAAGCTCTATGGGTCTGGGTCCACTCCTCATGTGTAATTGTTTGTATATGTCTGTCATTTGCATCCCCAATTTAATGTACCTCGCTGTGTAATATGTTGCCTCTATATATATATATAAACTGTAATAATAATGTATTGTACATAATCTGATGATAATAGGATGAAAGGCTGCATGTTTTTGGTGAATGTAAAGATTCATTTCCTTTTTTGATTGATTTGCTGCAGTGTAACAAGCCAGACCAGAACCTTGAGATTGTGCAGCAGGGCTTTACATGTCTTCCAATAAGCAGAGCCTGTCTATGTAATAACTGGTATAGTGGCCCCGTGTAGAGATAGAATTATACACTGTACTCAGAAATCAGAGTTACAATACATCAGAGCACACAGCAATGATTATCAACATCTAATATTAGACTGCAGAGCACTGAAATACTAACGAAGGAACTGTGCGATCCCCCGAATATCATTACTCCAGCCGCCCTGTAGCCCAGGACCTAAGAACAGAGACCATGGAGTGCACTCCGCTCCCAGCTCAGTACAGGAAACATGCGGGAACCCTGGGGTACTCACTTGGTGCTTTTCTTGTCATTCTGGGATTTGCCGTCCACTTCGTTCTCGCTCAGCTCATCGGTTGGGCTCTGAGGTTCTGATCGAGGAAATGCTGTTTTCAGTGTGTCAACAATGGCATTCACCACAATCTGCACAGAGGAAGAAAATAAAGCCATGAACAGAGAAAAACTGAGCTGTGTTTGTATCCAATTTTATGGTATAAAAGACATAAAAGAAACAATTCATGCAATATTAATATTCATCAATAGATTAAATTCAATCAGCGTAAGTACACAAATTTGACCTGGTATCAGCCTATTGCAGCCTCTGTACAGAAGAGCTCACACTGGCCGAGGAAGAAGCAGCACAAAAAGCAGATGTATAATGTGACAACCCAGAGCACGCTGATAGAAGGACAGAGAGGTGTTTGCTGCAGCCTCTCCGTCGCTGTACATTGAAAAGGTGAAGGAAGATTGAGGCCTGAAAGTAGTACTTAACTGCAACACTGAAAATCTAGGCCTCCTGCCCTGGAAATGTTTTAAATATTTGCTAAAAAAATTTAATAAATTGCTGTCTGAGGCTATGGAAGGACATTGATCCTCGGAGCAGAGTAACAAAGTAGTAGAAGTGGGGGTGTATGACTCTCGTTGGAGGAGGGTACCAGTCAGGATTCACAGGAAATGTTCCTTTAACAATGACCCCGATGTGCAATTCCAGCACACACCGAATGCAGACACAGCGCAGGAATAATGGCAGCACTTGTGTTATTTAAATGTGAGATGACAATAGAGGTGATGTATGAGCAGATAAAATCAGCAGAGAGCCGGGAGGATAGGAATACAGACAGCGGAGAGATGATACTCTGAAATATCGCAGATCTATCTCAGGTGTATTATCTCGCTGAATACAGCGCTCGTGTCTAATCAGAGGATACAGAGACGGCCGGTGACAGGCGCATAGCCGCTATCTGTACACAACATCACAGACACAAACATGGCTGCATAACTTTGTGTTCAGATGAATTGTCTGACACCGGGAAATGCAGAAGTCAGGCTGCTCCCCCCAAAAGAAATGTGCTACACAGGTAAGCCAGACTGGTATTGGTTGGAGCCATGGGGCAGCTTTAGGTCCATACAACCTTTCCCGATCTTGGCATTAGGGAAATAAATGAGCTCAGCAGAGGTAAATTTTTGCGACCAACTGCTACTAATTTCACCAAATGCCATTCCTCCTCCATGTCCTAAATAGATTTGTAAAACAATCTTTCATTTAGTGGCCCAAATCCATCCACTTGGTGCTGCCCTTACCCACCACAGTTATTACCACAGCCTAAGGCCAATTTGGGGGAAGCAAGTTTACCTAACTGCATGTTTTTTGGAATGTGGGAGGAAACCGGAGTACCTGGAGGAAACCCACACAAACACAGGGAGAACCTGCAAACTCCATGCAGATAGTGTCCTGCCCGAGATTCTAACCTGTGACCCAGGGCTGCAAAGACCGGAGTGCTAACCACTGAGCCATCAATGATATACCAACATCAGATATCAGGGGGGAGAACATTTCTACCTTAGTGCTGTTCACAGGTTAAGCAATAGTTTTCTCTCAGATAAATGTGTGTGGCAGAATTTCCAATGACTTTGAATTCCATACAATACAAGATATTATGAGGTGTTCTGGTACCTTATCAATCCGGGAGACCAAGAACGGCTTCTTGACAAAGGCAATCCTGGCGTCAGTGTTCAGAGCCAGGAATTCCTGCACCTCCTCGCTGCTGGCGATCTCTGGCACTGCGCACAATTGCTGCACAAAGACACATGGTTACAGGATTGTTACACATATCCAGCACAGTCCATAAAAAATGGACCCTATGATTCTAACATTACAGGGAATGACAAACGTCAGAATTATTGGGAATTGTATCCGACTGCCGGGACTCGGCTTGTTATTCGCAGTAAATGAGTTGGAGGCGGCGTGTTTTTGGCAATAGTTTGCTGTTTATTTGAATGTTTTCTGCAGTGAAACGCATTTGTTACATTTACAAATTTACAGTTTGTGGGTTGTGTTCACAACAGATGTTACATTTGGACACTTCATCGAACAAAAGGCTGTGGATGGTTAATGTTCTTCTTTTCAGAATAATAATGCCAAAGCTTTGATAAATCAGAGGATCCCACGGGATTCGTTCAGTGAATGTGATGCTTTTTCAAACAAGCCCCGAAATGAATAGCATTAAATAAAAATATCAGCTTCTATATTTCAGAGATTTTCAGTTTGTGGCATTTTAAAATAATTTGTTGTCCTTTTACCCCGGGGAATCTTTATGTTGGATTTATTGCACATTAGTTTCATTTGCATCAGTTCTTGTATAGTTAAGCACGCCGGCGCCTTATACACAGATTGATTTATTTATTTACTTGTCTAAATTTTGCCAAATGCTTTGGACCACCCCCCCCATACACACACACACGACCATAAGCCCCCCCACTCAGTGGCTGTCTGATGATAGAATAAGTAAGGTCCCAATTGGGATAGCCCCCCCATCACCACAATGCAGAAACATCTACCTAGGCTACCCATTTATTTTTCCATCTTGTTCCATAGTGAGACATCCATCTCTCCACCCTAAATTACTTTAGTACCACTAATAATTTACACACACCCCCCCTCACTTTAGACAGCACTGTCCATCCTCTCTGTACTGACTCTCATGTCTTTAAAGCAATGACAATTTTTAAACTTTGCCCTTTCTTTTTCATTGTCATTCAGTTCCTCCCTCTCCATTGTTAGGAAGTTCATGAATCTGCCCCTAAATGCTGCTTACAGCTCACATGCTGTCATTTGTAGAACTCTATGGTCTATAAAGTGCAGGGGGTGGCAGGACCAGTGAGTTAAGGACTGATAAGTGTTGGGTTAGTACCGAGTCTGTGAATGAAGGTTCTGTGTTCAGGGCCTGTTATGGGTTGGTGAATTCAGGGCCAGCGAGTGTAGTATAGGTGAGAAGAAAAGTGCCCGGCAGACACAGAAGCTGGAAGTTCCAATCCCTATTATGGCATTTCAGGGAAAACACGCAGAATGTGAAATACAGAGAAAACATTTACTGACCCGCAGAAAAGACTCCAGCTGACTCTTCCGCGCCTCCACCTTCTCGCTGTCCATGTTTCCAAAGGGCAAATCTGGAAGAAACTTCTTGGGCCCTTTAATGTCTGGAATTCAGAAGGATGGGGAGAGGACATTAGGATACAACAGGGGACAATGCAAATCAATTGTGTGCAACATGTAAAAATGAATCTTCTGGTTTGTGGCTGAAGCAAAGTTTTGCATAATATTGCAGTGAAATAGTAATTGTTCTCTCCTATCTGCTGTGCACCTAACAAGTGAGGAAACCGGAGAACTGTCACAGATCTCATGTCTATGGTCTGATCAATGAAACAATCCAATATCGATGTTATGTGTCTGCAGAACCCTGGCTGATGGCAGCTCTGCCCCTTTACCCCTTTCTATCCCCAGGGACTTCTTCACTGATCTGGGGATAGGATGAAGCGGGCAGAGCAGCCATTCTGCAGACGTTCCATGGTAGACATCAGGAAATAAAGGACCAGAAGCTCGGAATTGAAAGTCCTCACTGACACATTTACCTGGGAAATCATACAAACGTTGTGTAAAAAGGTTTCTCACGTTTAATAAACTTGCGCAGATCATTTCTCTCCTCGAGCCGGGTCTGTAAGTTCAGGAACTCCCGATACCTCCGGTTAACAGTGTGATACGCCATTGGCTGCAGGGTGCCCAGTGATTGGCTGTCCAGGGCCGTGTCATACTGCCAGGAAATATAAAAAATAAACAAGCTAACATTTATTCTACTAATGACTTCCTCAGTCATAACCTCATCACACGCACGGCTCCAAGACTTTTCTTGCCCCGACTCTCTGGAATGGTCTCCTCGTCCTATTCGGCTTGCTCCTACTTTCTGCTCATTTAAAACCCAACGCTTCCCCCTCACCTATCCGTCTTCTTCTGTCCCCTTAACCCTCACTACTTCCCACCATTCCATATCCCCCTCCTATTGTGTGATACTTCCCCCACCTCCTAGATTGTAAGCTCTTTGGGGCAGGGACCTCTCCTCCTCCTGTGTCATTGTCTGTAAGTACAGCGCTGCATAATATGTTGGCGCTATATAAATCCTGTTATTGAAGTTAATATTATTAATAATAATAAACATTTTAATAAAATGAAATTATTCTGTACATTGTGATGATTATATCTCTCCACAGAATTATGAATTGATGGTCTACATATAGATGTAAGAATGTCATTTCAAAGGACCATTGGGGGCCCATTATGTGCAGCACATTCATTACTCATTCACCACTATGTACAGGCACTGCTATCACATTCATTACTCTTTCACCACTCTGTACATGCACTGTGATGACATTCACACCAATACACCCAACACTGCTGTGCATTACAAACATCTCAGGCCTTATTTGTTGCGCTATGTTTGCATTCTAATAGTGAGTTACATACCAATCACACAAGAGAGCCACAAAGCCAAGCCCGACGTCCTGCAAGGTATCCCCCGTGATCTGGTCGTTCCTTTATTAACAATTATTAATAAATAAAACGTTTGTGTGTCACTATGTACGTTATATTTACACACAGATGAGGGAGTTCTGTATATTACAGGTCAAAGTGGAAGCAAACTTAGTAAATCCTCCTATTTGTTTCCACATATTAATGATAAATCAGTTTATATCTGCACCTTTTATTATAATAAAGTCCCGGTAATCCTGTCATAAAGATCCCTGATCAGGCACTTCCTGTTATAAATGACAACGCTCTGTCTCCCAACTGTGTTCCAGCATTGTCACCCTATCTGCAAATGAATTATATTATTAGAACAAACAATTTTCGTGGAACTCCAACTAATGGGATTTTAAGGCCAACCATAAACCAAAACAAAATAATATTCTCAGATGCATAAAATGTTCTTTATTAAATAACAAGAACATTGCAAAATAAAAACATTTGGCACAACCTAGAGTCTCCTATTGGGGGTTTCCTTGGGAGGGCAGGCCCAATTCTTTTCTACGCGTTTTGCAGATATAATACGCTTCCTAAGGACAATTATTATTATACAGTATTATTATTATACAGTATTTATATAGCGCCATCATATTACGCAGCGCTGTACAAAGTCCATAGTTGTGTCACTAACTGTCCCTCAAAGGAGCTCACAATCTAATGTCCCTACCATAGTCATATGTGATTAATGTAGTCTAAGGTCAATTGTTAGGGAGAAGCCAATTAACCTAACTGCATGTTTTTGGGATGTGGGAGGAAACCCACGCAGACACGGGGAGAACCTGCAAACTCCATGCAGATAGAGACCTGGCTGGGGATCGAACCTGGGACCTAGTGCTGCAAAGGCCGGAGTGCTAACCCCTGAGCCACCGAGATCTGGTGTTTGCAGACACGTAACGCCCTTCTCACTAATGATGTTATATGGTGGAGAAAATGACGATAAAAGTATTTCTCAGGGGTAGCAATCAATTGATATCGTTAATTTTCCAGGTATGTTGGTATCAAATCCCCAAGGAATCCCATCATGTAAACTGACTTCTCATGTTATATATCTTAGCCTCCACGCTATCTCCCCGACTACTACCGGCTGGAGGCAAAGATCAACTTTAAATCAAGTTGTGAATTGTACAGTGTACATTAAGAAGAGTATGAAGGAAGTACAACATATATATATATGAGAAGTCGATATACATGACTGGATTCTTGGGGAATTGATTGCTACCCCTCTTACTGTCGTTTTCCCCACCATATACATCCATGCTAGCAAATGTTTAAAATCCTGGATCAGATCCATTCCAGGTTTGCTGGATCACCCAGCTTCACTGAAGAAAGTGTATCCTCTCTCTCTGGAGAGCTTTAATAAATCAGGCCCAATGATGGAATACATCGCTGGACTAAAGGGGTCTTTATCTCTTTTGCTCTCCATTTCTCCTGGATCCTCAGGATGCATGTATTGCACGGAATGCATTGGATCTGCTGCTGATTGCCTCGGTACTTCACATTTCTCCTGTGGATTGATTATCCTGCGGCCTCATACGGGGACCCCACACACGGCTCACTTTGTATGATAATTATTGTACAGGCCGTTCGGGAGATTCCATCAGATCCGCTCAGGGCCGTCCGTGTCACTTCTACATTGTTCTTATTCTAATTATGTGCCTGACTGCCTTACATTTGTTCCCTTTGAAGATCCAATACCCTGCGGGTCTGTGCTGAACCCAATCCAGATGCCCGGCACCATTATTGGACCTTTGAAGTTCCTCTCTACAACAACTTCTCATTAACTTTACATTTCCGCATGATTAGGTCTCGTTTGTCTCGTTCTGCTTCCATTAATGACACAATCCTCTTCTTCTCTGGGTGGGAAGAGGTCAATGTGAAGTGTTGGAGGAAGGAATTCCAGGACGCTCCCTGGCATTAACCCTTCCTGGGCAATAAAGACTACTTTATTAAGAAAGTGACATTATAATCCGCCCCAAGAGAATAAAATGGGGTTGAATATGGAATTGGGTTTTCCTGCCTCGGACACTTCTGTGATAATATCCCTACTGCCTGTTCACAATAATGATTTTTACATGTACAGCTCAGTGAAATGATTCCCGGTATCCAGGCACCCCGGGGTGCTGCCAGGACTGGATGAACCCCACACACATCCATGGTGGTTACCTCCTCCGCCTGGCCAATCATCAATGGATGTGGAGCGGAGTGAGGACAGGTGAGGGTATTACCTGCGATCAGGCAGCAACGTTTATTTTATTGCAGAAAGGACCTGCGATTTATTTTTTATATTTAGATATTTTATTCTTCTGAATATAGTTGTAGATTTTTCCTCTCTATATAAAATAAATATGGGGCAGCTGTGACTAAGGAAGAGCTCCACGGGCACCATGAGAGATCTAATGAGAGCAGAGAAGAAGCTCTTCACACACAATTCTTCTTTTATAAAACTTGAATTCATTGATGTCTCCGTCACACTCCGTCACAGCAGCCCAGAACGGGGTCACCGGCCTAAAAAACTCTACAGCTCCATCTATATTACAGGAGACGTCTGGGGACCGGTCATAGCCCCGCCTACATTTTTCATCACCCAATGAAAGGTGGCGTTGGCTTAAGAACCCCTAATAACTCCGCCTACAATTCTGAGGTTACCAGAAATGGGACATGGAGAGCCCATCATCGCCTCACCTACATTCCTGCCGGACATTTTCTGCTGCCTGGAAATTACAGGGGGGCACCGAGTGTGACTTTCCATGGCTTCTGGGGGTCTCTACGCATTGTCATTGCTTTAGTATATTGGTGTAAAAGCTGAACTACAGGAAATGTAACTTGTTCTGTTTAACTGCTAATCATTTAAAAACAAATTTCAAAAATGTTTTCACAAAATGAGAAAACTTCTAAAACATTTTACTGAGTTTATCTAAACTTTACCATCTGACCCCCTGTGTAAGTCTCAGCTTTTCTGACCCCCCCCCCCCCCCCAGTGGTTTCCATTAATCACCCCCCCACCCCCATCTTGCAGGCTTTCCTCACCTTGATGGTGTACAGGGTGTAGGGATGTGATCCAGTCCCGCTGTGTTCTCGTGCAGTGATGGTCCCGGTGATGCGGAGGTTCTGGATAAGGACGGGTCCATCGGGGCTGCTGAGGGGTACAAAGTGGAAGGGATGGATGGGGACGGTGGGTGAGGAAGTGATGAGGGGGGAGGCGTCCACAGGACTGCAGCCATCTTTGTCATTGGGTGGAGTTTTGTTGAACTCTGATGGGAGTGCAGAGGACTCAACGAGGATCTCGGGGTGAGGTGGGGTAACTGAGGAAAGGGCCGGGCAGTTTTCCTCGGAAAGACCACCAATGACCTCATCATGAGGCGGAGCACCGGGGCTCTCAGCCGGGGTCAGTGAATCCAAGCCGCAGTCAGACAGAAGGTCCTCGGTGGAGTTCATTAGAGGGCGCTCCAGTTCCCTCCCTAGATCAGACATGGGGGACTCGGGCTCGGACTCCTCACACAGGAAGAACGGGCTGCTGGGTTTGGGCGGCTGCAAGTACTGAACGGGGAAAACATCGGCCTTCTCTCTGCAGGACTCGTGCACCCTGTCCAGCGCTTCCTCCAGCTCTGCCTCCACACCATTAACTACCTCGAAGCCGGAGGCGTGAGATGACAGCGGAGTTGGCAGGATGAGCTGAGGAGCGGGATCCGGGCTCGGGCCCAGTGGGAGGGACTTTGGGATGGTGGGTGGAGTTTGATTCTCATATTTCTCCTCCTCCATTTTTAGCGGTGCTTTGGAGAACACATTGGTCAGGACGATGTTGATCCAATCGGGGTCAGACATCTTCCCGACGAGCGGCAGAACCACATTGCAGGCTATCAGCTCCACCACTAGGTGTCTCCCCGTGCGGGTTTCTAGGTGGGGTTTGGCCACCAATTCCGAGAGTAAGAGCTGCACCAACCAGCGGGCGTGGTTCACTTCTTGGCCAGGGCCGGACAATGCCGGGTGGACCGGGCTGAGCTCCTGGTAGGCGTCCCATAGCAGCATCTCCCTCTCTGATTGGTCGCCGACTCCCTCTACCCGAGCCTTGGCCCACTTGTAGCACTGCAGGTGACACCCGGCCAGGACCAGCAACTTCCTGGTGAGCTCCTCGCGGTCAGCGGAACGTAGTCGCCTCTTCAGTTCCATCCCCAGATCCCACATGACTCCTCTGACCTCGTCCTCAAAGGCCGTCTCCGGGCTCAGCCGCCGATACCACGAGGACACAAAGTCCTGGACAATCTTCTGGATGGTCAATCGGATCTCCTTGTCCAGCTGGTCCTCAGCATCAGAAGATCGAGGGCCCCGCTCCAAGGTAACAAACCGCTCCAGGTGGATGGGGGTGGAGCATCCCAGGATGAACTGAGGGCCCAGCCACGCCCCTGCTGCCGCCATGATGGCTGAGAAGAGGAGGAGGAGCCAAACATTGACCAATAGGTGGACGATAATCAGCCAGGCAAGGAGAGCGCCCACAGCCAGGAACTTCCACCTCTTCTGGGGGTCCTTTGGGGGGATCACCGCCCCATACACAACACCCGCCATGCTGTAATGAGGACAAACATGAAGAGCCAATCAGAACGCAGAGCAGTGGAGGGAGGGTTATGGGGGGGGGGTGAAATACCGGAGGGGGGGATCTATAGGGGGCTTCAGGGCAATTCATTGGTAAACATTGGTCACTATGGCAACCCCAGCAATCAGTGCCATTCCAGCCACAGGTGGAGTCTGGCGTCAAACCTGCTGAGGAAGCAAATGTCCCGGTGACACCATTGTACCCAAACAGGAAGTGAGCCCCAACCAAGAGGATGTCCAGTTATGGGGACACACAGGGGGAGGGGAGCTCCTAACCTTTCCCTTACCTGTCACTGCTGACGTCACATCCCCCTGACATCACACCTGTAGCCGGCCGTCTCGCTCCTCATGCCGCAGCCTCACCGGCAGTGAAGGGATTCAGCTGTCACTCTGTAGCTCCGCCCTCTGCCCGTCTCCTCCCAACACTGCGGTCACGTGAACACCGACTACTCTGATTGGCTCACAGGTCTGTGTAGCGCCGCCGAGCAGTGAGAGAGCTGGGTAAGGTATTGAGCGTTGATTCTCCATTCCCACAGTGACCCCTGGCGGCCGGAGGTATACACTTTATCCTTGTGATAGGTGCATCACACCTATCACCAAGCTCGGTGCACCAGTCACCTGACTGATGAGGACTTATCACTTGATTTAGAGGACCTGTCACCTGACTGATGGAGACCAATCACCTGAATGATGAGGACCTGTCACCTGACTAATGAGGACCAATAACCTGACTGAAGAGGACCTGTCACCTGACTAATGAGGACCAATCACCTGACTGAAGACCACCCGTCACCTCACTGAAGAGGCCCTGTCACCTGACTATTGAGGACCAATCACCTGACTAAAGAGGATCTGTCACCTGACTAATGAGGACCAATCACCTGACTGATATACAGGTATGTACAGTTCTCCGGTCTGCAGGTTTGCTTTACTTTTATAACCTTGCAGTAAATAGTTTATGTCTGTGGATTCCTCATACATGTTCCTGGGTGTTCCTACCAGTGCGAAAGTTATCAGTCAGTGCCAGGGATGAGGTTCAGGTTCACTCTGAAGGTCCAACCAGGAGACTCTCCCCCAACAGAAAGGAAGGTGCAAAGGGGCCACAGTGTTGGGGGCCTATTCAGTTTATATTTTGTGTCATCGACCGGTCTAATTGTGAGCTCTTTGGGCGAGCAGCCCCTTTGCTGCCTCCTGTGGTGATTGAAGGTCCCCTCACCCATAGTGAACTCTCTGCACCCCTTTATTTTGGTTTTTATTTTAGGGGGACAACTTGGGGAATTTGGTACAACGACCACAAAAGAATCTTTACCAGAAATTTGGTTCGGCGTCACCTGGACCCCTCCCCCACCTCCAGTTCTGTGTTAAAGGAAGTTCCTGTGTGCTGGGATTGGTCAGTGTAGGATGGCCCCGCCCACTGCGCCTCATTCACAATCCGTATCCGTGTCCTCGGGGCCCTGCTATATAAACCCCCCCCCCCCCCCCCTGGCCAATGTTAAACCCCGCAATCTCATCATTTGCAAATCCTGTCTGCACTCCTTGTGTCCGGCACGTTATATTCCGTCATCCCTGATTGTCCCACTGCTGGCCAATATTGTGCTGCCGTATCCCCAGGTGATGGATAATCCCACCAACCAGCAATGGGTGACACAAAGTTCTGATCAGGACCTGGGGGGTACCGCTGTCTGCTCATCCCATTTACACAGGTCAGCCATTACATAGTAGGTTAGGTTTAAAAAAGACATAAGTCCATCAAGTTCAACCTCCGGGGAAATAAACATTCCGGATATATAAAACCCTATAAGACATAGTTGGTCCGGAGGAAGGCAAAAAAAAAACCCCGGGTACAATTTGCTTCAACAGGGGAAAAGATTCCTTCCTGATTCCATGAGACAATATATATTTTTCAGTTTGCTTTTGTAGAACAGACTTGAAACATTCCCATTTATGTTCTGTGTTCTTTGAGGACAATATTGTCTCCCAGTCCAAGTCACGGAGAGCCGTCCTTAATAATGGAAAATTTGCTCTCTTATAATGAAATGTTTTTATCTTTCCTGTTTTTGCTTCCTGATTACAGCTTACATTAAATGAAATCATATTGTGGTCACTGCTACCCAGATTCTCCTTTATTTGCACATTTGTTATAAGCTCTGCATTGTTAGAAAGAACTAGGTCCAGCAGAGTATCATTTCTAGTTGGGGCTCCATTGTTCTTAGAGGTGAAAGTCCACATGTGCAGGGAATGCATAGAGTGAAAATGTTTGTGTCACCATCATGAAAAAGCTGATGCGTGTGGCGTGTTCTCTGATGCCATGCGTGTGGGGGGGGCGGGGGTGTAATTCATGGAGCTCAGAGGATTTTGGTGAAGACATTTCTGTGATCAGATCCCAGCCCCCCCTCGCCATGCGGTGCTGCCCACAGAGGATCTCCGGCACTTTATTAAATGAAGCCTCTACTTAGTGCCCTGCGCAGTAACTTCTCTGCCCTGCCTGTCACTCCGCCACCTTCTGTCTCCTCTTTTGTTGAGAAGTTGCCAACGACTCGGGCTGAACGCTGGGACTTTGTGTGAGTCCAGGAGGTGAAAGGAGACATGAGGAATCTGCGCCACCTATTACTGCCCCACCTATTACTGCTCCACATGGACTCTTGTTTCAGTGACAGCTGAGAGATTTTCACTTCCTGTTGTGTGTACAGGACAGGAAGTGTGGGGAAATTTCTTCATCTCCAGCATTAAAAGGAGAAGCGCCAGGGTCAGTATTCTCCCCAGAATTGGGTGAGAAGAAGCTGTAGGTGACCCGTCTTTCAGTAACCTCCCACAAATAGCCAGATTGTTACTGAAGAGTGGCAGGTGGTGGGGCCGGGGAGAACCCTGCGGAGAGATCAGGGTATTTCTGACACTCTGCTCTGCCCTCCCATCTTCTTCTTGTCAGCACATGAATTGATTGGCTCCTTGTGCTGCTTCTTCCTCTCCCAGCCTGAGCTTTGCTTTACAGGGACTACAAAAGGCTGACACCATTTATCTATTTCTTGTATTGATGATGCCCGGATTTGCCTCCTTTATATCTGCAGAGAGTTCAGCTTTCACCCTTTTGTTATATTTTGCGACCCTCCGGTTGTCTTCTGGACATCACCGCGCAATGCCGTTTTCTGATTGGACAGCGGCTGCCCCCCTCATAATACATAATCATCTCTGACCGATCTCGGGGAATTTTTGGTGTTTTTCTCTCTCTGTATCAATCAGGAAAATGCGTTCTGACTGCTCGGCACCGAGATTTGTCATTGTCCGGCTCGCAGGAATAATGGTGTGAGAAGTGTTAAATAAGCGCATTACAAACAGAGCGCCGCAGGATTCAGGCAAATGTCAGGGTGTGCGCGCTGGCATATCAATGAGCGTTTAGCGGCGCAGTCTCATGCGGATGAATATTGATCATCTGATATTTCTCACAAATCAGGAAAAGATTGCACATTAAAGCTGCGCCGCCGCCGCCGGCTCATCCAGTGATAAAAAGAGGAAACGGGGAGATCGCTGAGGGTCGCATTAATTCCGCGAGATGTAGAAACGTTAAATATTTTATGACGACAGCAGCGCCCTGTAAATGAGCGACGAACGCCGATCATCAGCTGAGGAGCTTTGAATTACCCGACAGCTGTGCGCACATCATTGGCGGGAACAATGGACCCGGCGGAGGCAGACGTACGTTTATTGTCACAGATCCCGCTGCAATTATACAGCGACAGCCGTGACGTGCTGATCCGTGCCGCTCCATGGTGCCGGGCAGGTAATGAAGTGCTAAGATGCAGGAAGAACAACTCATTAAACCGCCACCAAGAGCCAAACAAATGCCAGAAAAAGAGATTCACCGACCGGGGAGCCCGGCCTTAAAGGGGAACCCCCACCTGTCTGTGCACAGGTTAAATACAATGGAACGTGGCGGGTGTATTCGGGGATATAAAGAAAAGGTGTGTTGTTCATGTTTGTGGCCTCTAGATGGAGCTGTGACTTTACGGATTGTTTAGGGGGGCGATTTATAAATAATATTTCTTCCCCATTCCTAAAACTTTCCTATGGAAACCTGCGGCAAGAAAAATGCCGAAGCAAAGCGAATGGAAACACGACGGCATCACACCAATCATGTGCAAGGAAAATAAAGCAGCCGTTAGTTATCCCGGTTTAGGGTGGAGAATCAGCAAATTATTGGAGAAGTTGGGTGAAGCAGCTTCAAAAATAAACCAAACTCATCCGATCAATACTCCTAGATTGTAAGCTCTGCGGGTCAGTGTCTTCCTCCTCCTCCTGTGTCTCTGTCTGTATTCATCAGTAATCTGCTAACCCTATTTAATGTACAGCGCTGCGTAATATGTTGGTGCCATATAAATATTGTTTATTATTAATCAATAATCCGCCCTGACCTTTCTATATCGGCCTCTGATGAAGCCAATGACAGCAAACTACAATTCTCTGAACAGTGTGGCCCCTGGGGGACAAATCTCAGCTTTTATCTCTCCACTGCTGCTCTGACCATGTGACCTCCTACTGCCCCACCTGACAGCAGAGGCGTCAGGGCCACACCCCCTGCATAGTCTGCATGGCCACGCCTACATTCCAATATTAAACCTGTGAGTCATCAGTTTGCTGCAGGCAGGGGAAGCATTTCCCCAGTCCCCCAGTGATCAGTCTGCTGCAGGCAGAGGAAGCATTTCCCCAGTCCCCCAGTGATCAGTCTGCTGCAGGCAGAGGAAGCATTTCCCCAGTCCCCCAGTGATCAGTCTGCTGCAGGCAGAGGAAGCATTTCCCCAGTCCCCCAGTGATCAGTCTGCTGCAGGCAGAGGAAGCATTTCCCCAGTCTCCCCAGTGATCAGTCTGCTGCAGGCAGAGGAAGCATTTCCCCAGTCTCCCCAGTGATCAGACTGCAACATTGTAACTTTGTAGCAAGGTGTCAGACATTTGTGATCACAGACCCCGGATTTACATGATTGTGTCCCCTCAGACACCCCAGTCTAGGAACTGGACCTTGGTGGTGACCCCAGTGGATGCCTGAACAAAGATGGCTCCTGTCTTTTGGGGAAGTAAAGCGGGGTCATGTGATCTCTGATAGGTGATGATACCCGGAGGTGTGGCCCATTCCCCATCACGCTGCACTTTCAGTGATTTGGTATTTTTTATATTTTCTGATTTCCTTTTATTTGATTTTTGTGCTGCAGATTTCTATTCATATTGTAATTTAGCGCTACGCCCGGCACGCAGCCCTTCGCACACAATGCGCTCTCCGCTCTCCTGGAGGGTCTTCATTGTTCAATAAGCCGCTGTATAGAAGGACATGGAGGCGGAGTCAGTGGCTTTCATGCCATGGCAGACTTCTTTTTTATTGTACGATGACATCTTGTATATGTTTGTGCTGGAAATAACCTCGCCAGCGCTTTGCCTCCCCTCGCTGCATTCTTTCCGCACATCGCGTTCTGTTCAGCTGCGTTGTGGGCGCTTTTCAAGTCAAAACGATACAGAAAAGCCGTTCAGAGTCTCCAAGAGAAGGAAAAATAAAGAATTTGTACAACAGAAATCTCCTCAGATGTTTTATTACAATAAATGGGGGCCGGGTACTGAATGGGGGTACACCGGAGGGGGCAACCCCTAAAGATCCCGGAACATTAAGTCCAGATTTATTATAAATATATACCCCCCCCAGCCAATCAGTGGAGGTGGGGAGTGGCTTGGAAGCAGGGCGTGTGATCACACAAGGGTGGCAACGCTGAGCCCCCTGGAGGATTTTACAAGGCAATGTAGCCACCCCACAGGAAGTCAGATGAAAAGGAAAAATGGGACAGCAAATAAAGGAGATTTTATAATATTCTGCTTTATTGTTATTTATAGAGCTTCTCCAGCGTGGGGACTTCTCTCAGCATTGGATCACTGTGCTGCACAATGTCCTGTTGGGGGCGCTGTAGAGATGACACAGAGGTGGGGTAGGTGTGATGGACAGGAGGGATGCGCTCAGTTGGGGGTCATCTGTGTCGTCCTCTCTGACCGGTGGCTACATGGAGGAGATCATGAAGAAGACGACTGCAAGGGGTGCAGTAAAGGAGACTCTGGCTGTGCCTGCAGAATAGAAGCAATGGGGGGCTTATTACAGTTCAGTGATAAATGCTGACATCTGATTGGTCGATATAATTTCTGCAGATTATTGCTCTTAATGCCCCGTTATAGTGCACAGAGCATCAGCCTAAAACAGACCCAGGGCAGGTAAGTAGCTATCTAACACTGGAGCAGCCCACCTGTCCTCCTGTATAAGCCTATGTCCCCCCTGCAGAGCTGCAGAAAAGCCCAAACTACCAGGCAGAGGTCCCCTTTACACCTTGGGGGCTCCTACCGAGAAGAGGAGCGCTTTATACCTGGAAGTCATGATTAAGGAGCCCCTGAACCCCGAAACATGCTGAACTACTTCTGTGAGGGTATTACCTTTACCAACATGGTGACCCATTGTACTTCTACAGCACCCCCTGACTCTAAGGCGCCCTCTAAAGGCCTCCCCGGGACCACTGTGCCCTACACTGAGCATGGCCCACATTCACTAATCTTTCACTTAGCATTTCACTCACTGACACCACCTGGCCCTGTGAAAGGGAAGGAGGGGACTGGACAGTGATAGCGGACGCATCTAGAGAGTACAATGCGACAGCATGTGACAGCGCCACGAGATGAATTATATTCTGCCGCAGCAGAGGGATCTCGTGGCTCCGTACAGACACAGAGGGATCGGGAGCTGATATAAGATTTATAATTATTGGAAATATTACCGGAAGTGTTGGGGAGCCCCAGCAGGCTGCCAGAGATGGCGTCCAGCTGCAATAATGACAGCGACCTCCTCTGTTGTTCTGACAGCGCCAGCGAATTCTCTGGTCCCAAACTCATCAGCTGAGGGACAGAAAAAGCCTGAAGAGAAAATACAGAGATCAGCGTGTCGCCCTCTATGGGGGTCAGCGTGTCGCCCTCTATGGGGGTCAGCGTGTCGCCCTCTATGGGGGTCAGCGTG
>NC_092868.1:60599718-60604318 GCF_032062135.1 Pyxicephalus adspersus
CCTCTATGGGGGTCAGCGTGTCGCCCTCTATGGGGGTCAGCGTGTCGCCCTCCATGGGGTCAGCGTGTCTACCCCCTCTATGGGGTCAGCGTGTCGCCCTCCATTTTGGTCAGCACGTCCCCCTCCATGTTGGTCAGTGCGTCGCCCTCCATATTTGACAGCGTGTCGCCCTCTATGGGGGTAAGCGCGTTGCCCTCTATGGGGGTCAGCGTGTCACCCTCTATGGGGGTCAGCGTGTCGCCCTCCATGTTGGTCAGCCCGTCGCCCTCCATGTTGGTCAGCGTGTCACCCTCCATATTGGTCAGCGAGTCGCCCTCCATATTGGTCAGTGTGTCGCCCTCCATATTGGTCAGCGCGTCGCCCTCCATATTGGTCAGTGTGTCACCCTCTCTGGGGGTCAGCCCGTCGCCCTCCATGTTGGTCAGCGCGTCGCCCTCCATATTGGTCAGTGTGTCCCCTCCATATTGGTCAGTGTGTCACCCTCTCTGGGGGTCAGCCCGTCGCCCTCCATGTTGGTCAGCGCGTCGCCCTCCATATTGGTCAGTGTGTCGCCCTCTATGGGATCAGTGTGTCACCCTCCATGTTGGTCAGTGTGTCGCCCTCCATATTGGTCAGCGTGTCGCCCTCCATATTGGTCAGTGTGTCACCCTCTCTGGGGGTCAGCGCGTCGCCCTCTCTGGGGGTCAGCCCGTCGCCCTCCATGTTGGTCAGTGTGTCGCCCTCTATGGGATCAGTGTGTCACCCTCCATATTGGTCGGTGTGTCGCCCTCCTGAGTTCCCGCAGAGGTTTGCTAACTTACCGAGAACACATCGGGGGGGATGAGTGAGATGCATTCAGGAGGCAGAAAGGGCATCACTGTCACGGAGAGCTGCGACACTTCTCCAGGACTGAGACCGGCTGGCAGTAGAGAGCAGAGCGCAGATCATTGTATTTCATATCACTGATGATGGAATGACATGGGGGGGGGGGGATTTAATAAAGAAAAGCTGCCAGAGTCATAAAAAGTAAACTTAGTCCATTTCCTGCCAGCATGGAAAAGAAGCCTCACTCTCCGTGTGGAAGCAGCGGCCTCTCTCTGCAGGTGCCTGATGCCCTCCATTCAGCAGGGAGCCTGAACTTTGCTGATCAAAGAGCTTGGATGCTGGACCTCTGCACAGAGACCACTGCTTCCACATACAAAGCAGAGTCCTTCTCTGCACCATGCTGGCAGTAAAAGGCTTTTCTGCCCTCTAACACAAACAAACTGTAAGTCTCTGCACAGCTTTTGTTTTGTTGCCCCTGGGGTGAATGTTACCGATATACACTGCTCCCTGGAATCTATTTGTAATGGAAATCTGTAAAACTATTTGTGAGGAAACATTTGTAACAAAGCTGCAGAACATGCACAGACAACGCTATCAATATGTTTAAAGATTTCCCAATATGTCGCCCCAACTCATCAACACAGCACATGGGGAACACAGAAGGAATCCAAGGGTTAGAAGGTTTATTTCTGTCTGCAGCTTCCTGTCCAGGTGACAACCACTTCCCTTCCTTGTGCATTGGTGGGGTCACAGATACAAACCTGACAGAGCTGAGACAAATTAAGGAGGATTCCGGGGGGGTGATGGGTTCTGCTATAGAATCTGGCACCATACCTAAGGCGGAGCCCACCTCCTGGCAGACATCTGCCGTCCATACAGCAGGACTTCCGAACACCTCCACCGCTTTGTTCTTCAGAGCTGCCAGCACCAGGGGATCTGTGCAGAGGATGTTCCCCAAACTCCATGCGGCCTCCCTGCAAACAACCATGTCAGCAAGTGAAATGGTGCAAAATTGGAGTTCTCTTTTATTATTTTCACACTTGGCAGCCCGGGCTGAACCTATGGTGGTGTAGGAAACAAACAGGGAGAGCATGCAAACTCCATGCAGATGTTGTCCTGGGTTCAGATCTAATTGTAGTCTTCACTGACTCTCCAGCATTGCTGGCACTACATATCCCCCTCCTATTGTGTGGTACTTCCCCACCTCCTAGATTGTAAGCTCTACGGGTCAGGGTCCTCTCCTCCTCCTGTGTCACTGTCTGTATCTGTCTGTCATTATCACCCCCTATTTAATGTACAGCGCTGCCTAATATGTTGGCGCTATATAAATCCTATATAATATTAATAGAAAAATAAACCTGGCTTGGGACCTCGGGAAATAATAATCGGTTTGTTTGATTTTCCTGAAATTCAAAAAAAATTTAATCTGAAATTTTCAAACTGGAAATCTCCGTAACGGTGATAGGAATCTGCACTGGGCAGAGCTGGAATTGGTGCAGAATGGCTGGGGGGGCTCTGATGAGATGACGGGGCCAATAAATAACCTGGGACCCTTCCTATATTAAACTGACCAGGGGTAATTGGGGGAGGGGGGACTAGGGGTCATGGAGTCGGTGCTCAACCCAGAAATGTATTGTACCCGGGTGGGGTGAAGCTGTAGATGGGTGGCAGCCCCAACTCTTCAGTAACCAGCCACAAACAGCCGGGAGGTACCTGAAGAGTGCCGGGAGGTGCGCCCAGTGAAAAGAGTCCGGGGAGATCACTGGGAGAGGAGGAATAACAGGAGCAGGAAAAACCTTTGCAGAATCCTAGACTGCCAAATATAACCCTAAAAGTCAGATTTATTCACCCAAATCTGTGGAATCTAACAATTTCCTGATCAGTTCTTGTGAATCCCCTGACCTGAGGAAATATTCGTCAGATTGCTGTGATGCTGCCATACACAGTGGTGCAATCAATGGGAACATAAGGATTCCTCGTTATTTTTCTGGAAATGATTCTGCATTGTGCCGGTTGTGGTATAAAGGAATCTAACTGTCTGATTGCAGAGACATCATCCGGTGTATGGCGGCTCCCCGATTCATGGATACCTGTAGGCCGAGCTGTTTATCAGTGCGATTTGGTCCGGCGGCATCACACACAGGAAGTAGCCCAGGGCCACCAGCTCGGGGCCAGACAGGTTGCTTTCAGACATCAGATGCAGGTAGGTGCCAAGGATGTGGCTGGCTCTGGACCTGAACTGGAAAGAATTCAGAAAAAGAGATTTCTATGTGTGGATTGCAGGATATCAGAACTCTAATGTCTGAGGGCCAATCATCAGCCAATCAGCAGCCATCCCCGACATCCCTAACATAGAATCTGCTCCCTGAGATGCCCCTGGTGGGGTTTTTTGTATAACATTTACATGGGTAGTTATTATGTAAACGGATGGGTAACAGAAACTAACCAAGGGGTATGGCAGGTGACATATGGGGGCGAGATTGGGAGTTTTTGGTTTAAATTACCTTCCAGTCTGAATGATGTCCAATGCAATGGACTGCGGAGGTGCCAACCTGGACTTTAACCTGGCTAATGATATCCCCAGCAACAACGCAGCCCCTAAAGCTAGCAGTGGCCCTAACCCTAAATAAAGCCATGGGAAATGCAGGGCCCGGTCCTCACAGCTAGGAGACCTCAATGCTCGTAGCTTTAAAGGGAAGGAATTTTTTTTTCCAATAAAATTGTTATTTGTTAATAAAGAAGTGTGAGTGACAATAATAATAAGAAACATACAGAAGAGGAATAAGAAAAACCTGCAGAATGCGTAATAAATATTAGTTAAGCAATCAGTCCTGACATTGTATATTATAAGAAAACAAAGTAGTCAAAGTACAGAAGATGAATAAACATAGAAAAGATAAATAGCAATATGTAACAGAATGTAGCAGAAATAGCGTTGTCACTGTTATAGAAGGAATATTTATACTGATACTGAGATTTATGTCCATTCCTGCGCTCCCTCCCCATGCTGGGCCCTTTGCTTCTCCCCGGCTATGGGTTGCGATATTTTTAGGTAATGGATTATTCCGCTCTATAGGACTCGGCATTCTGTTCTCACTTACACTGGTACTTGCCCACTCGCTGTACCCCGAAATCTCCGACAACGCGTCTGTATTCAGTTGGGGGAAGACCGAGACAACTTCAGAATCTGTGAAGGCCAAATTTATCCTCTTCAGGGAGGCGATGTGATCATTGCTAATTGGGGAAGCAAACACCTACAGAGGAGACACAAGAGGGGGCCCTGCAGTAATCAGAGACATAACCGACAATCTGCAGCCCCCACACACACCAACCTGCAGAGATTTCATCTTCAGAGCTGTCAGCTGGTCAATGGAGAAGGAAGAGATGGAAGCCAAAGTGTCCAGACTGTCCAGGAAGGTCGGATCAGGGAGGCAGAACAGCTGGCTGGGGGTCCAGACTACATTGGCCTCCCCTAGCTGCAGGATGGTATCAGTGGTCGGTGTCACAATGTTGGTGCAATCTGCGGATAGAGAACACCAAGAGACAGAAATCATCAATAAATGAGAATTACAGAAGAGATCAATACTGTCATATGCTGGGTATGATTCTCAGTATCTGTTCTTATTCTGTATGTATGAACTCTGCACAGTACTACTTCTCTTGTCCTGTACCCTGGGGGTAATTCTCAGTATCTGTTCTTATTCTGTATGTATGAACTCTGCACAGTACTACTTCTCTTGTCCTGTACCCTGGGTGTGATTCTCAGTATCTGTTCTTTTTCTGTATGTATGAACTC
>NC_092868.1:60605578-60621406 GCF_032062135.1 Pyxicephalus adspersus
CACTTCTCTTGTCCTGTACCCTGGGTGTGATTCTCAGTATCTGTTCTTATTCTGTATGTACAGACACTGCACAGTACCACTTCTCTTGTCCCGTACCCCGGGTGTAATTCTCGGTATCTGTTCTCTGTGTTCAGGTTTTTGCACTCTATATTTCTGTGTCACTCGGCATGTCAGCTGTGCAGTCACTGTGTGCGCTTTGTAATTACTATCATGTGTCAGCAGACATCAGATGATGGGCTGTCAGCCTCCTGCTAATTGATTTCAGATAATTTTTGATAATTTAACAAATAATGGCAGCATTGTGGGGTAACAAGAGGCAGCGCTGTCAGTGCCTCTCACTCTTATAGGAAATAATACATTGCCATGGCAGATACAACACCCATTCATCAGGGAGGATATTAGCAGAGCCAGAAAAGCCCCGTATTCTGCCGACACAAACAGACATTTGTGCTCAGCTATTAATCACTGTGTGCAACATCTACACCTATATAGCTCTGACACATACCATAGCGCTGAGTATAAGAGGTGCTTATACTCTGAGGTCACACTGGTGAAGGATGGATTGTGATTGGTTGCTATACGTACTATATATTGGAGGCAGAGATTTTATAGAATGATCACAATAATTTGCTATGGAATACCTGTTGATCGTCTGCGTCGTGCGCTCACAGATTTGTTGTAAATTTCCGATAGTTTTGTGTTCAGTGAATTCATGTTTGGCATGTTGTTAAATTCTTGTATCACAGAGGGGGTGAAGTCTCGTATCATGGAGGACAGAATGGATGTCAGGGCGACTTTTACATCTTCCTGTTAGAGGAAATATATCGGTGTTAGTGATTTACTGACCGAATACCGGGAGACAGATCCGGATCTCTCAGTTCAGCACTTATCTTTAGTGCCATACATGGATCTCATCCTCTGCAAGCATGATGGGAATTATTGTGTATCGGTTGATCTTGTCTCCAAATAGTTTTTCAATTCAGTTTATCAGTTCTCCTCCACCACTGCTGACAAACAATAAATCACCAACCTTCGCTCCTTTATATTGTATTTGTGCTGGTGAAGGCACATGGTTAGCACAGAAGGTACAGAACTGGCACTTGGTTAACACAGGAAGTATAACACTGGCACATGATTAGCACAGAAGGTATAGTGCTGTAGTACCATGACTCACTGAACTGCTTTGTAAATCTCTAGCGTGTAAGTTTATCAGACATCTGTGTGAAATAAACACCATGACCTCCAAAATGGTATATGTAAGCAAGAACAGGGGGTTTCCCAGCTGACAGCATTGCCTCTCACACACTGTATCAGCAGTTCTGGGTGAATAATTTCCATACAGACCACCCTAGGAGACCCCTGCACATGAAGATGTGACTAAATGACTGACAGAAACAAATAACTGAAAGAGGAGGGGTTAGGACAGCAGCTATGAGGAGGGCTGGATGTTCCCTATAGTCCATCAGAAATAAAGGTGGCTCAGAATCTAATGCTGGTTATGTGGAAGTCACAGTGTGCTGGGAAATGGGCAGTGAAGTCTTTCAGAGCAGAACAATCTTTAAGTGTCAAAAAAAAAAAGAAGAAGGAATTCAGCCTTGATAATATTTGTGTTTTATACATTACCGTGTTTGGGATCCGGTCCAGATCTTCCCTGCAGAGAGTAGCAGCTAGGACTTCCAGGTTCAGGAGGATTTCCTGTGTCCACACAGAGGTGTCACTACAATGATAAGGAAATAATAGAAGAGACTCATGTAATGAAATAAAATCCAAAATATGTGATACAAAATATATGAATGTGAAATAAAATCATTTATTATAATTGATACAGACAAGAGTTATAAATGTAGAGATCGGCCCCTCACTTGAAGGCTAGAAGTATCTGCTGCCTCACAGACTCCTTCAAGGATCCGTCAAACCTCCCGCATGTCTTCAGCTGCTCCATGATGGCCAGGAACACCGGCGTGGAGAGCGAGGCCATTTCCTGCTCACCAAAGACACAAACCATACTGCCCAATGACTGGGCCTGGTCCACGCTGTGCTCCTGGCTGACGTTCTGTAATAGATTATCACATGTGAGAATTCATTGCCCCGTCTATAATGTTGTAATACTCCCCGGGCCGAACTCGTTACGTGGGGGTTCGTCCGGGACAAATATCATGAATTGCAGCGTCAATGGACTCCCATCAGCCGGCCTCTATTCTGCTGGCTGTCTATTAATGATTTCTTTCCTTAATTAATACAACAGAGAAGGGAAAACTCTTATTCTGTGTAATTCATGTAAGATTTTATATTCTGCGTATTTCTCTTCTACTATCAAAGCAAACAATTTATCCGAGGACACAGAAGATCCTCCCAGTTTAATTAAATTGTCTGCTGGGAACGTTCCTCTCTCTTGTTATGGAGTCAAGTAATATTTGTGTGTTTGATGTACACGGGGTGTCAGCACTGAACACAAGAAGGGGTCTTTGGAATCCCTAGAATAGGAGTGGAGGGAATCTTCACATAACAAATCCGGGGAATTTTCTCCACATTCAGGGGAAATGAGTAAACAGGGATTTCGTTTTCACATGATTAGATAACCGAAGAGAAAATTCCCATGATTTATTGTGCAAAGATTTTCAGCCTTATGGTTTTTCCAGCCTCCAATCCTAGGGTCTGATCTCCATTGTCCTGGTATGGAAGTTGTGATGGGACTCTGTAGAGACGTCAGAGGATTGTTGCTGGGAATAATGTTTTGTGATCCTTTCCATGGACAGATGAACAAATTATCACTGTTCTATGGAGAGGGGAGGATAGTGACACCCCGCTGTGCTCTTCCTCATTGAAATGGTGTACCGATGTAGACATGTCAGATTTTTGCCCGGTACATTAGTAAGGGGTCCCTGGAAGTAATCAGACATTACTTTGTGTTTCAACCCATGTCAGACATTTACCAGGCAGTTCTGTATAAAGCTGAGGAGGTCAGTGCGCCGGTTGGAGCTTCTCGGCAGGAGTTTAATGTCCGCCTGTCCCATCAATGTCACCAGATATAGACAGACTGCGTCCGGGACCATCTGAAGAATGGACAGTGGCCTATAACGAGGGGGAAACAGTTCTATGGATGACATGGAGACAAACATAGGACTGCAGATAGGAAAATCAGATTACACTTCATAGACAGACCCAGCCCTACAGTCTATATGTAACGCTATGGGACTGGCTAATGTGTGAAGAAATGTGCGTCCAATGCATGGATGGGTCACGTGTGTGTTGTAGTGCACTACCATGCATGTGTATTGGGTTGGACTGCATTAGGGTGAATGGCTCCGCACTTTGTTTCATATGGTGCCACATAATAAAATCCTCATATTATTCAGCCACAATGCATTGGTGTTTATGGGCCCTTATTAAAGCTGAACTCTATTTTACTGCTGCTTATCTTTCCCATGCAATGTGCACTACATTTCTGTGCCATCTCTGGGGCACATTGGGCCATCGGTGCATAGCAAGCAGGAAGTGCAGTACACAGTCATAGTGCGAACAATTCCCAAATTGTACATTTCCCCCGTCTAAGGCTGACTCTGCATGGGGCTAATTACTGTTATCTCAGCAGTTCTACATATATGCTGAATACATTCCCTGATATACAAAGACATTCCTCAGATCTGTGTACATTGATCACAATATGGAACAGCAAGCAGGCAGCAAAAAACATAACTTTCAGAATGAAATGTCTTTTGGGTGAATGTTCCAATAACAGCCTAAAACGGGACTCGCTGGAAGCATGTTGTGCGCTTTCCCTTTAATCATGGGCGCTGTCGGTATTAATATCGGCCTCGTTACGGAGTGCGGTACAGTATCCAAGCCGCTAATATATAGCTCCATCACCAGTGAGAAAACCCCAGCGCCGTATCAAAGCCATTTACTGCCATCTAAAACATTTCAGCCGAGATTATATTTAATAAGGAGAGTAAATCTTTTCCAAATCATTTTAATTGAATGTAATTGCTGGCACCGAACGGGGAAAATTCCGCTTCCCATTTATAATGTCATAGAGATGCAGCACCAACATGGCTGCCGCTGCCAAAGACTGGATAGTGGTCACGGGGGAACTCCGGACACAAAAGAACAAAAAGTCACCACCAAGCTGTGAGATTCTCGACTGTTGGTGCGCCAACTTTACCCCAAAGACTAATATTCCATTCCTTGGGCTCTCTGTACCCCAAACTTCCTTTGTATGCAGCACGAACACTTCTCATGCCTTCCCCCAGTGCCTGACACAAAGCTGATTTACTAAAGGAGTAGAGCAGTCAGTGCACTGACTCCATTCACTCATTTTCCTTGCACCCCAGTATGTCAGTAACTTGTTCTATATATGCAGCATATCGAGATTTTATAGCCCGTGTATTATGGTGAATGGACAGGAAAGAGCCTCCGCACCACTGCTCCGGGTCTTGGGGGTCACATCATCCTGAGCCCTCCGTGATATCTTTCCTTCTATCTGGAATCATTCTCCAGGGGCCCCAATAAATCTCAGCCTGGCTACAAAGATGTCAGAAGAAAAATGGCAGAAAGTTACTGAAGAGAGAGAGAAGGTTAAATCTGACTAAATTGTCTTCTTTCATCAGTTAATAGCCCCGAGCCATGGTGACCTCTCTGCCGCTGCCCCGTCCGGGGTCACTGACAGGTTATAATTATTTCCTGCGGCTGATAGATAATTTCCCCATCAGATGTCTCCGAGGAGATTCAGCCAAGAAAGTTCTGCAGAATGATGGAAACTTCACCAAGAAACTCTACAAGATCCCCACAAGGTCACCTTCCAGCTGAGGGCCAATATTAGTTATATGGTGGAAACCAGGGGCAGAAAAGTGGGGGCATTAGAGTGGGGGGGCAGCAGACGTGGGGCTTCAGACTGATCTGGGCTCTCAGATCTCCGATGGAGCGATGACCCCGGCTACTTACGGCTCATACAGGAGGAATGGTGCGGGGATGGAGCTCAGATCCTCCAGGGTGAGGGAAGAGAAGTCCAACACCTTGGTGAGACTCATCAGCTTGAAGTATTGTTTGGCTGCACACTGGATCTGAAACAGACACATCGAGAGTAAAGTTTATGTATGTGGAAGCACTACAACCCCCAGACTGATGACACCTGTACCCCCCAACGCATTACACCTGTACTTCCCACTCCAACATTATACAGCCGTACTCCCCACACTGATGACACCTGTAACCCCACACTGATGACAGCTGTACCCCCAGACTGATGACACCCCTACCCCCAAACTGATGAAACCCATACCTTCACAATGATGACACCTGTACCCCCACACTGATGACGCCTGTTCCCCCAATGCATTACACCTGTACCCCAGACTGATGACACCTGTACCCCGAGACTGATGATACCTGCACCCCAACCCATACCCCCAGACTGATGATACCTGCACCCCTAAACTGATGACACCCATACCCCCAGACTGATGATACCTGCACCCCTAAACTGATGACACCTGTACCCCCAGACTGTTTTAGGTATAAAAATACTTTTGTCAGGGAAACATTCTCTGCTGTGACCCCTGACTGGGTTTCCATCTCTGAATGCCATAGACACAACAATTACCCCCCCCCATCCCCCATTTCCTGCACCATGACTGACCCTGAGGTCCCCATACCAAATAACGAGAGGTGAAGCTGCTTCTCCCCACCGCTTCCAGGGCCTCGGCACTCAGCTGCTTCAGATCCTCACAGGAGAGACCCTCAATCCCCGAGCCCAGCTCACTGCAACACAACAGCCGGAGATGTCATTATATACCCCATACAAGCGCCCCCACATTTCACACACGCCGGGTACCTGATGGCCTGGCTGCTGTTCAGACTCTCCAGAGGAATCTTCTTCATCACAGCCAAAATCTGAAACAATACAGGTATGAGATGAAAAGAACCCCACCTGGGGCAAATGTGGAGGAGAATTCCTACCAGCCTGTTACACTTTGACCACACCCAGTCCTGCCCACTATTTTCTGGATTGACAGCACTGACCCCTCCCACTGTGACCTGCAGTGTCTGGGAGGGGGAGTGTGTGAGATACAAGGGAAGGAAGATGTTTGGTAATTGTTTGGAGTGTCTAAATCTCATAGTACCTGGCTGTACCGGAGCCTTTATTAGTGATTTAGCCCCTCTCACTGACCACTGAGACGTCCACACTGATCCTATAGTTTTCCTCCTATAGCCCTAATGGCCCTGAAAACAGGACGCGACCCATTGGTAACCCTCTCCTGCCCCCCCCCTCCCCCCCGATCATAGGTAACGGCTCCATTTTTATTCAGGTTTCAGAAAGCTCTTTAGGTGCAGAATCATTCACCCACCTGGGCCTTGCTCAGGGCCTTCGATCTCCTCAACAATTCTCCAGCCGTGGAATTATCCAGATCCCGAATCATGGAAATGGGAACGTCCTGTAACAGGTTATCTGGCAGCTGCACCAATACGCTCCTCACATTGGTGACTTCTAGAGCCTGCATTAGGAAGAGAGTTCAGAGTGTCCCCAATAATATATTACAGGGCCGATGTATTGCCAGGAGGGGGGTTGTTCTGTGGGTGGTAATTTGTGGTATTTGAGGGCCCCCATCCCCGGGACTGGCAGGATGCACAGACAACCCGGCTGGGATGATGGATTGGTGATGTGATTGGTGTGTGACAGGTGCGCTCCCCTCCATACATCACGCTGCACATTAGCAGATAATGTAATAAGCTGATGATATCATTAATGTCAGCGCGAGATGCAGTGCTGACACCGCCGCTGTTTTCATGCCGCTAAATTTATCATTAAATCCGCAACACACATTTGGATTTTTGCCACTAAACGTCCCGGCTCCAGACAGAATCTCTAATTGATAGCAGAGAGCGATGGAGACAACAGCTGACGAGTCGCCTACTCTCATGGTGTCACTCATTATACCGGGTGGAATTAACCCTTCCGCTGCCAGCGATTGGCTCACCTTATCTATGGGGGTCACATGGGCACATTTGTGTCTGGCTGAAGGATGATGATGACCCCCTGATAATCGGCAGCAATGTTGGGTGTCTGATAGAATGTCAGTGCTGCATTGTTTGCTCTTTGTGTTGTATATTAGGTGATTCTGTGACTGGGCCCTCTGACCCTCACTGACCTCTGTAGCTGCAGGCTGTTCGGAGAGATTCATCTTCAAAGCAGAGACACTGAGATCTCAGCTCATCTCAGGCCTGGTGTACATGGACGCTATGCAGTTATCACCTCTCAGCCACCTGCAGTCAGATACGTTGGCATTGCCCATACCAGATGACAGGCAGCTGCCAGGCATGCCAAGCACAATACGGAACGCACACAAATCTCATTGATTCATAATGGGGCACCCAGATGGTGGTAGGTTGTCAGCTGCCCGGTAACCACAGCCTATAAGTGTCCATGTGAACCAAGCCTAAGCCGGGTATCATATCTGTGCGGTAGTGCCATAGCTTTGCATTTATAACCCCCAGCGGGGCAAAAAAAAAAATTCCAACAATTGCATTACTATATATTGTGGAAGTGGCACTGCCACATTGAAAACTGAAATTTTTTTTCCTCTCATTTTCTTTCTGAGTTTATTGTTTCTGCTAAGATTTTTAGGAGTGAATGAATCCTCGGTGCCTGCAGCTACAGAGATCAGGGAGAATACTTTAGGCCCTTTCACACACATGTGCTGCTAGAATGCGTGTAATGACCAGCACATTCCCACAGTAACAATCAGACCGCGTGTTGTGCGAAGCAACTCATTCCTAATAGAATTCCAACACATTGTTTGAGAGATATATCAGTGAGCATTGTGCGCAGTGTATTCCCAAATACTGTGCAGGCCCCTTTTTGGGTTGCTGTGGAGCTTTGGTCAGCTCAGTGCAATAAATCTCCTGCCATAATGCAGCACACGCAGTAATGCGCAATGTGTGATCCGACCCAAAATGTTCATCGTTTGGCCTCATGTGCATTGTGCAGCAATTCATCCTCAGATATCACAATATCATAGGATGACCCTGGACGGCTACTAAGGAGTTGTGACCTCATCTGTGAACTTTGAAGATGAATCTCTCCCCAGCGCCGGCACCTACAGAGGTGAGTGAGGGGGTCCCCTTTACATTCTGATTGAGCCAACAATTCTCTCTATTTCTATCTACATTCCATCATATTGGGGGTGAGACGATCTGTGAGATCTGATTTCTCTGACCCGATGAGAATCCGTCTATCATATATACCCGAGGTGAGGCCGAGATTTGGAAGGTTCAGCTTTGATAAACAATGGAAATGAACAGAACTGACCCGGCTGACGATGGATTTCCTCTGAGCCCCGGACATTTCTTGCAGCGCTGCAGCTGCGGCCTCACCAGACAAAGCTTTCATCAGGACGCTGCCATTCACAGCCCGGAGCTTCCCCACTGACAGCCCACCAATCAGAGAGCCCATGTGGAGGATTCTCTGATCCGTCACCTGCAGGGCAAATACTCAGAATTAGTATCATGGGATTGTTCTGTGACCCCGGATAATACAACAGGGACCCCACCCCTTGTACCCCAATATTGGCACCCAGCAATGGCCTCCCTATGATGTTGGCTACATAGTGACAGGGAATGGTGATCCATCACAGCGCCCCACACAGGTCACTCTATAACCTCCCCCATACACAGGTGAATGTTCCGCCAGATACACTCACTGCCTGGCGTGCTGACAAGTGAATGATTCACCAGGTGTCTCCCGTGTATGTGAGGAGGATCCGGCAGATTCTCATCCTTCTGCGTGCAGCAACCTCCACCACCCAACGAGGAAAAACAAATTGGCAAAATCCCAGATAGTTTAATTAAAATTGAAATGAATGTGAAAGTGCTAAAAATGTTCACTCAGGTCTGCAATGTGTTATTTCCGGGAAGACGCTCCACAAACAAACGTCTGCGCTCAGTGAATCCTGTGTGTATCATTCACCACATCCTCTCTATGGATTTATACATGGGGTTATCATTAGATTGCAGCGCTGGGTCTCTGGACTCAATGCCCTGCGGTAGCAGCTTGTTATGAACACAATGATGACGCTCCGCTCTAGGGTGGCGATATTTTATATCCTCCTCTATATAATATTAGGCTGCTCATAAAAATGGAGAAAGCTGAAGAAGCGTTCACAGAACACCGAGAACAATTCAAACATTTCCAGAGATTTGGAGTCAGCTGGATTTCCAATGAATGTATGTATGTGAATGTATGGATTCATCGGGGTGACCAGAAGACTCTGAGATTCACCCATCTATCCCCATGATACAATATACGCCATGTACAGGGTGTGGTCCTGAGAAAAAATAAGTGCACCCCATGGAAATGACCGACCCCGTCAGTATATTACAGCCAAACATATCCTCTGTCTGTGATTGGTCAGTCACAGAATGTTGTCCCGGAAGGCCGGAACCATGTCTATATGCCCCATGGTAGGCGGCACTATGTCACTATGACATCACATATCCATAGGGAACCCCTCCCCCCCATATCTGAAGATGATATCACACCCGCTCCTCCATCCCCCCCCCCAGGGAGGTTCTCATTATTGGCTCTCCTCTGGTCACATGATTCTGACATGGTGGGAAATGATGGGGTTTCACATGACAAATCTGCACTTTAATTTAGACCATGAGAGTGAATGTGGTGTGAATGGTGTGTGTCATTTTCCGCAGTATATCCCTCTAACCTGTATGAAGATTTTCAGTTTGTCCTCCCAAATATGTAGAAAATGGCCATGGGGTGTATTTATTACCCCCCCCCCCCCCCCCGGTGAATTTCTTGCATTGTATGATGTGTGGCGCACTCTTCGATCGGGGGATGCACAATATGAGATCTTTTCCCCATGTGTAGGGTGAGATGGGGACATATTGGGCCCCTATGACGTGGCGGCCCTTACATGGTGTCTGGATGGCGGGTGAGGCCTCTAGGTGTGACGCCACTTTACCCCGTACAGAATGGGACACTTCACATTCCAGGAATGTCACCACCCTATACCGCAGAGAACACAATGCCGTAGAGTAACACAAAGTTCCAGCTCTTCCAGGTTAGTTCCTGATATCTGAATCCTCTCCCCAGGCTGCCCAATTATGTGGTGAATATTTGTACAGCCCAGGGGTTGAGGGATTCACCGCTTCTCCACCTCTGACCAGACCCTTGGGTGTAGGAATGCCGGAGTGACCCCTTAAGACCACTTTAGCACAACGATCCTGGCTGGGTGCAGACTGAGCTGTGATTGGATAATCTGCTCCAGTGGATATTTGGGATCTCAGAATCTTCATATCAACCAGGAATGAGATCTGGACCCACAAGAGCTTACAATCCAATCTCAGAAGGGGCAGAGATGAGGGAAAGCAATGTCAGAGACAATAATTGGTGAATGTGTCCCCCAACACTTACATTCACCCTCCTGATGATGGCTTGTAGCTGAGCTTTGCTCCATCCGGTCACATTGCCCAGGCTCTCTAGGGCGCCCTCTACAGCCTCTGTGCTGAGGTTGGTGATCTGCGCCGGGCTCAGCCCCAAAGCTTTTTTACCCAGAGTCCTCAGCGCCTCCGCTGATAGGTTCTTCATGGTCCCTGCCAGGGACTGCAGGAGCCTCTGCTGCAGCTGGAGGAGAGAAAGGAGATATTACCAAGGTGTGATAACACGTGTGGGTGAATGTGAGGGCAGCCAATCAGATAAATAGACCGGAAATGCACCAAAACCTCCAAAGTAACCTGGGGGGGTCACCATGCATTGTGCTGCATTACTGCAATGTGTGTGAGATAGAACTGCACTGCTGTAATGCATTGGGGTGCCATTTATAATCAAAGTGAGCTGATTCACACCCCAGCGGAGATTCATTCTGGCTCTAAAACATTCCTCCGATATTCGCGCGTCATTAAACACAACCACATAATCCATGGGGGAGGGGGGGGGCTGATAGAAGTGACAACCAAAGAACAATCAATGACTATTAATGACAATTAATGACCCTTCTGAGCCCCAGGCAGTCTGCAGCTTCTATTAGAATAATCCCTGATGATCCTGCCATGGAGGTTCTTGTTCAGGCATTTCCTGTTATAGGGTGACAATGCTCCCACCTGACCTGAACATGCGGAGATCACCATGGAGGGCCTGGCTGATATTCACTATTCTGGGTGACCCTGGCATACACCTGCAATATGAGACTGTCCTAGGTATTCACTGAAGCTGCGTACATCAGAACCTCTCAATGATGGGTGAATGATTGGGCAAGGTGTGGACCTTCTTGGTGTCTTCTCACCTCTGGTCACTAGGTGGCACTGCAGCACGGTCTATTCTGCCTCAGCATGGGGAGAAATAAAAGTGAATGCCATGAATACCAATGGTACCCCAATAATGGCAGCACAGGGATGGGGGGCTCAGTGCTGTGACCCCGCATCCCAAATCCTGATCCCTCCATGGAGGACAGAGATGGCTGTGGGAACCGGGGGGCAATTCTGGAGGTAATGGGGAGGGGGGGTTGTAAGTTGGGGATTGGGGGGTTGTGGAAGGGTTCTAGATTCAGGGGGCTTTATGGGCATTGTAATGGGGTTCGGGGGGATTCCTGGCAGGTCTGTACTGTAGGCATGGGGTCCCAGACTTCTCCCTCAGTTGGTGGGTGTCCCAGGGGTCCCCAATACCTTCATTATATATTGGAGTGTCAGTGCCCTTCCCATGTGGCCCTGTGGGACCCCAATACACCCCTGGGGGTAAATAATTAGATGTCAGTGGTCAGCCCCCAGCTTTACATACAAATCTCCTGCTAATTATAGATCTGGAGACCAGAGATCTGGCAGCACTCTGCACCCCATATCTGGGGCTGTCCCCTAAAGAGGACCTGTCTGCACTTTACATGTCTGCATGAATCCACTCCTGAGCCAGTCTAGAAAACACAATCATTGTACTGAAGAGTTTCACATTTTATCAATAGGAAGCCATCCTGGAGCCCCAGTCAGTGACTATGTCTAGGCTGGGAGGATGTCATGGGTCTGCTGCAGGCAGAAGGAGGCATTTCCTTGGTCTCCTCCTCCCCAGTGTTGCAGCTGATCTGTGTCAGACAATTTTACACAGAAATGCTCAGGCACCAGAATTTGTGGGCTCCAATTAGACCAATCAAAGCAAGAGATTTCTGTGTAGAAGCTTTATTACAATTTCTATACCGAGCTTTTAGGGGCCGAGCTGTGATCCTGCCATTTATAAATGTAAAGAATTCCTTCTAGCAGCCATGATTGTGTTTTCTTCACACCGATAAATGTGAAGTGACCTTCAATAAAAATATCTTCCGCTCTATTTCCTCCCTGAAGTGTGAATGAAGCGGGGACATGCTCGGGGTAACAGTCGGGGTCACAGCGGCACATTCGGGGTCACGGGGACACATTTGGGGTCACAGGGACACATTCGGGGTCACGGGGACACACACATGATTAGAATTCTATTTACACAAATATGGCCGAGCCTCCTCCACCCAGACTCAGGGCAGTGTCATTATAATGCATTGGTATGGCACCAACACTTCCCGTAGCGCTGTACAAAATGTGGGCATACAGAGGATGGACCAATGACAACGGATAACACCGGAGGTGAGAAGCTGGTCCACAGGAGCTCACAATCTAAGGAGAGATTTGGGGGTCACTGAATGGCGCTGCGATGGGGTGTTTGTAGGGAAGCGCTGGGAGTCCTCAATCATGGAGAGATAAAGTGGACCTGTCATACAAGGTGCAGCTTTCCTGAAATACGAGACTGTTGCTGTATATTGTGACCTGCGAGGGAGTCATGAATGGGGTACACTTCCTGACAGGTCCTCTTTTAGGTGGAAATTCCTCTCAGGCTGGGTAGTGAGCAGTTCCATGGGAGTACCACCATTGGGACCTATAAGTGGTCCTGAGTGGAGCGGTCACCAGGCCACCGAGGTCCCATCATTCCCGGTCATGTGTGGGTGGGCCATGGCAGCTCATGGAGGGTCCCTTCCAGGGTGTGAAGATGATGGCGGTAGGTTAGGGGGGTCATCCATGAAGTGAACCCTCAGCCAATAGGAGATCAGTGATCACTTGATTGGTTTATTCTGCTGGCTGCTTCTCTCCTCTGTCCAATCACAGGCTGGGGGGGTGGGGTGGTGACCAAGCTGGGGGGTGGGAAAAGTTGGGTCACCATGCTGGCTGTGCCATCTAGCAGATCTGTACAAATCTCAGAACTGGATGGAAGTTATATTCTCTCCCATAATTGGTGATCTGATTATTGATATATGGTGAATGTATGGTGAATGTTGGGGTTTTTTCTGCTGAGTTTTGCTTTATTCCATTTATCCGGTCCCGGCGTCCGTCCATCACTTGGCGTTTCAGAACTCGGCGCTGCAGATTGTTCTTTTACCATGAAATGTTTTATAAATCAGCGTTTTGTGATTGGAAATGTTCCGGAGGCGGCGGATCCCCATCACACGGACTGGAAGCTTTGACATGCGTTGCTTCGCCTGTGTCAGCACTTTTGGGGGAGGGGTTTCGGGGCGCCGGTGCATAAATTAGCGGAAGTGATTTTCCGCACGCGTGAGGCCGGAATTTACTGTGTCAGCAACGCCGGCTCATTTTTACATCAATTGTCTGCTAACTTTGAGCTGACAGAAGAAACCTCAACATGACAATAAATCGCAGAGCGTGCCGAACAGACCGAGAAATCTCAACATAGAAAACTGTCATGAGGGCCGGGGCAGAAAATGGGGGATTTATGGGGCAAGAAGAGGAAAATGTGGGTTCAGCCTCTTTATTACTGAGTGGGGGCCACCAACAACGTAACAAGAACACCTAAGGCATGCCAAAGTGACACACAAACATATTCACCCAAATATATTCACCCAGAGGCAACTTTGGCATTATAGAGTGGTTGCAGCGATCTCCCAGCTGATGAATCGGGGTCATTGCAGGTCAGCTTCAGCTAAAGCTTTGACCTAAATACCAAACCGTCTGCTGGATGGCTGGGGGGGGGGGGGGGCAATAAAACACAAAACACGGGTTCAGATGGAGAAATTCCTCCTGAATTCCCTGTGTGCTGAACCTTGAGGTGCGTATGTGGAATAGCATGGGAGTGTCCTGGCTCCAGGTGTCATGGAAGTGTCCTGGCTCCAGGTGTCATGGAAGTGTCCTGGCTCCAGGTGTCATGGGAGTGTGGTGGCTCCAGGTGTCATGGGAGTGTGGTGGCTCCAGGTGTCATGGGAGTCAGAGATTTTGGCATACAGTAGAGGGACAGAGCTGTTTTGGGTACAATAGGTGGACAGAGGGGGTTTTTGGGGTACAGTAGGGGAACATTTTGGTATTATTGGGGTTAAATAAAGGGACAGAGGAAGGACTGGACTGTCTTAGTGGATCATGGTGATACTTGCCCCGGCCATTTCCCTTTGTACTCCTTCTTTGCCCCCTCTGTGGATCGCTCTCTCAATCTGACTCCTGCCGGGTAAATTGGGGGTAAGGGTGTATTAAAATGGCGTCCATCTCATCCATCCGGCGTGTGTAGAGCGCGGCCCATACTTCAGTCTCCCGCAGAATCTGCCATTTCATCAGTCTCTCCCCCACCATCGAGGGCCGTGTAATGTGTTCCATCTCATCCGCCGGCCGGAAAATATGGCTGTCAGAGAACGGTTATCCCGCCATCAATCTCCCATCGGATGAATCTGTGCAGAAACCGTCCCAGATATTTCATCTTCAAAGTTTTGTCCTCATCACCAAGAAATGGAATTCACTTTCCAGAGAGAGAAGTAATCACAGGTGACAGCAAACCGGGAAGGTGCAGGGGCCCCAAAATAGTGGACAATGGGGCCCATCTTCCATGTATTCATCTTCAGTTATGATTGATTGGTTGGTGCTCATACACATTCATTCCTTGGCTTTCACCAATCCTGTTGTGGTCCCTCTGTGGCTAGTAATCAAAGATAATCATACCGGGCCCCGCACAGATCATTCCGATCGGACAATCCTTCTATAGATCAATACTCCACAAATTGAAGATTGAGTCTACAGGTATAAATAAAATCCAATAATCCGAAGGTGCACAAAGTCCAGGAATCCTTCAGGTGATGATCTCCTTCTATTACTGTCATGCTGATCCTCCAGATTCACTCATTTCTATAACATTATCCTTCATATTAAAGTCGGGGGAGTCTGATGACAGCCAGTGAATGTTGTCCCCAATTTTCCAGCATTGCTCCTCTCCTCCATCCTGTGTAAAGGGCATTTGGGGTAACTATCGTTGTGATGGGTGCTGGTTGGGCGGATTCTATTTACGATGAACATTTGAGTTCGTCTTGCGGCTTTGTCAGGTTAATATTCAGGAATTTGGAGGGTTGTTTAGTAAAATGCGGAGATTTTCCCGCTCTCGGCCCGTGCTTGTTGTATAAACGTCTCCTGGCGCATTCACTCATTTCTTTTATGGTCTTTCCGGACGTCTCGGATAAAGGAAGTCCATAAAACAGATCCCGGAGTCTCAGCGCCGGCGGAATTATTGGTAAATCAGTATTTAGTGGTGGCAGGGAGAGGCCGTACACAGCTAATAGAAACATTCACACAATAAACCGATCGCCAATAAAAAGGACAAAATCACTGTGAGGGGAAAACAACAGTGCGAAACGACCATGGACAACCCTGTCAGTGAATGTGGGACAATGGGGTCAGTGAATATTGGGTAACACTGTCAGTGAATGCGGGACAATGGTGTCAGTGAATGTTGGGTAACACTCTCAGTGAATGTGGGACAATGGTGTCAGGGAATGCTGAGTAACACTGTCAGTGAATGTGGGACAATGGTGTCAGTGAATG
>NC_092868.1:60622151-60627912 GCF_032062135.1 Pyxicephalus adspersus
GTAACACTGTCAGTGAATGTAGGACAATGGTGTCAGTGAATGTTGGGTAACACTGTCAGTGAATGTGGGACAATGGTGTCAGGGAATGCTGAGTAACACTGTCAGTGAATGTAGGACAATGGTGTCAGTGAATGTTGGGTAACACTGTCAGTGAATGTGGGATATAATGTGTGTTGCACCACCAAAGAAGCACTGGAAGTTGCAGGAGTTGCAGCAATGACCGTGCCCCTTGCTTCAGTAGGGACCGTTCTTGTGACCCCGGCCAGCAGCCAGGAGATTAGCATCACTCAACCTCTTGGACAAAGCCGATTGATGGGACTTTTTATCAAATAATCATAAATATCGCATTCCAAATACTTTAAAAATACAAACAAATGTATTTATCAACGCAGGTGCAGTTACAGTTTGAAATAGATGATTGTGATTAGTAATTCTACGCGTTTCGCAGACGTCCGCTTCTTCAGGAAACGGGAGATTCAGACTTTGCAAATCTTTGCTATAAGCAGAGCGAAGCATTTCTCACACAGATTGGTAGAGGAGACAAATGTCACCACCTTGTCCCCCCATGACAGTCCCACATGGACGTTGTCAGTGCCCACCTACCTGGTCCCAGACCCTCAGGGAGTCCACCTGGGCAGCCATCTTTCCTTTATGGGCACCTACCCACTTCTGCAGCCAGCAACCCTACCTACTAGGAGAGCCAATTGAAAAATGTATGTTGGAGGAATATTTTAAGATTCACAGCATGGAAGGGAATAATGAAGGGGGAATACTTCCTTAATGGCCTTGTCAAATCTTTGCACTGGGGCCCATTGATCTGTATGTGCCACCATTTTGGGTATTTTAGGGGATAATTATTATTTCTGGTAGGAGATGATTAATCCCAGGGGGTCTCCGCCTGTTTTAGGGTTAAGGGTTCAATATTTGATTTTGCTTTAGATTTACATTAATATTCAATTCTTTGGCCGTGTCACATGACCATTCACCCATACTACCATATTCCCACACAGTTTATTGAGGGTGAAACTTCACGTCATGAAATCCTTCGAGCCGACTCTCCTATGACAAAGTCATCCAAGTCCTATTTTTCGGAAGATGAAAAGACCGGGCAGGGAAATCCTTGGTGTCACGGTGATGGATTCACTTTGTGCTCGGGTCCTTATCTATCTCCTGGTTGTATGGCAGAGGAGGTGACATCTTTCTTCACAATACAAAGCCAGCGCCTCCAGCATTAGATTCTTCTTGTACTCTATGTGCACTATGATAGCTCTCCTGATTTGCATCACAGCAGCCACTTACAGATCATTCATGGAGCTGTCTGCAGATAGACAAGTGCCGGAGATGGATGAGGTGTGATGAAGATGTATGGGAGACATATGGAATCATTCACTTCATCAGATGACGTCCCCTGGACTCAGAGCCGCCTATTGGTTAGCACAGGGGCCTGGACACATTGGGGTCCTAAGTTTAGGTCCCTTGATTGCTCCATCTACTTGGAGTTTGTATGCTCCACCTGTTATGGGATTTCTCTGGTCACAGCGAGTCTCCTCTGCTGGGAAATGTCCTCGTCATTGTCTGCAGACTCCATGCTTCTTGTAGCGGGCGTGCTGCGCCATGATTGATTTCTGACTATTTCCCTTCTACATTGTACAACCAAAGCACTTTATCTATAATTCCAGCCGCCGTGGATTCATGGCGTATAATGGGAGCCGTGAACCCTTCATGAAAGGACGCGGCGCATGGCTGGGGACACAATGTGCAATGTGTATTTATACACACAGGACTTTCCATATAATTATGAAGTCATGAGATGATAAGTGCTGCAAGGCTGTAATTATCATATTCACAATGTGACATGGAACGTTACACTTTGTCTCATGATTATAGCAAGGTTTTGTATTGAAGAAAGCAGCCGAGAGGATTCAGAACTTCACTATGAAATGTGCCGGGAGGGGAGCCGCCAACAAAGACTGAATGCCGACATTGTGCCGCGCTGGGTGGAGGAGAGAAGAAGCTATGGGCCGAAGACAGACTGATGGGAAATTCTCAGGCCCAATATGTCCCCCCATTCCTCATCCTCCTCTGCATTTCTGGCCTCTGAATTTTTATAAATTGTCTATATTACGCGATGAGTATTTCTCATGTCATGTCAGGATTCCGGGGGGGGTCATATGAGGGTTCCAGGTTATGGACTGATCAGGTCCAGTGTTCTCCCCGGACCCTTTTAGCTGGGCGCACCACCCAGCACCAGTAACCACCCGGCTTCTTCCCACCCCAAACATTCTGAGGTCTATGTAGGCATTTAGACTGGAAGAATCGGACTATTGGCTGCTGGGCGTATTTGTGGCTTATACAAAACATAAAAAAGAGTAAACTTATAAGAACATTACAGACAAAGCAGCAATAAAATGTCCTCACTGACACTTCATTGTACTTGCCAGTGTGCCGTCCACTAATGGTATTCAGGATCCCAGGGCAGATATGGACACACACAAGCAGATCTGCCCCCCCCCCCATTGTTTAACACTTACCCCCACCCCAGATTAGTTATACCTCTTTAATGTTGTTTGTACATTGTGGTAAGAAGTCCAAAATTATCTGCACTCCGGCTGGATCCAAACCGGCCACATAATTGGTGTAAAAGCACAGAAGCTGCCCCAATCTGCATAAATAATAGGAGGGAGAGACGATGTTCAGTATTTGTACGAGGTGAATGAGGAGTAAACCTGCCGTCAGAAATACAAATGTTATGCACATGTCTGCAAATGATTTATATTACATGATGTCAGTGCCTTTGTACCACCTATAGGGGGCGCTGTAAGATACAATTGTAAGAGAAATCATACGGTATAAAAGAAAATCCCACAAAGTCACCCAAAGGGAAATCGAATGCAAAATAACACGAAATATACAACTAAAAACATCAGACTGCATACAAGTGAGATAGAAAATATTCAACAAATACAAATAACAGAAATAACTAAAAACAACAAAATAAATATAAAAGCAAAATAAAAATAACAACAGCACAACCCCATCTAAGGCTGTGTACACACGTCAGATGAATCTCGTCCAATAATCACCTAGTGCTGATATTAGAAGAGAATCTGACGCGTATACAGCGCTCTTCGACGTCGTTCATCAATCCGTCTTGCTTGATCATCAAATGATTGTAATACAAGTGAAGGGGTGAGAGCACAGCGGGGTGCCGCTCCTTCGTCCTCCCCTCTCCATAGAGCAGAGTGATGCTGTATGTACAACACTCGTTTATTCATCGTTCAGTCTTTTGTTGTTGGAAAGGATTGTGACAAATATTGAATGTGTGTACGCAGCCTAAGTGTATAATATGCAGCGCTGATCTCTGAATTCCTCCTGAACCCTGCAGGCTACTAAACCCACAAAGAGTACAAAATGACCTTCAATAGTCCCAAATATCTGGATGATCATGGAATGGTTGCTGGGGCAGTCTGCTGATTCCCAATGTGCAGGAAGTGGAATCATTTTACATATTTGATAAAGGTTAGAAGAATATAGAACAAGCCGGAGGATTAAGTGGCAGATTAGATTGGATCTGCACACAAAATATATTCATATCTATGAGGTATCCCCCTTAGTAAACTTGTTTCAGCTCTCTACAATTTGTAACGCGCTCCACAAGTCCCCTGATGAGGCCGACAGGCGAAACGCGTTGGGATAAGTGAGGGTAAATTTATGTATTTATCTGCCATTCTTCAGATTCGGGATTCTCTATATCGGAGGTCAGCAAACTTTTTTGGCCACTAGACCATTTCAGGGGTGGGCAGAAGCAGAATAGGCCCGAGTCCCACCCCAATGGCTCTGTCCCCACCAGGAGCACCCCCTGAAGGGAAATCCCACTCCTCCGCAATGCATACAAAGGACAGGGAATGTTCCGTATTTACCCTGACAGGGTATTTACCCTAATAGGGAACATTCCCTCTCCTCCGTATGCATTGCAGGGGAGAGGGATTTCCCTTCAGGAAGCCGCAGCAAGAGAAGGCTCAGGAGCAGCATGTGGCTCCGGTGGCTCCGTGTGTTGTCCCGACCTAATCCTGGCCAACAACCTGTGGCTCCGGAGCCGAGGTTTGCCGGCCGGCATTAGGCCATATCGGCCAGGGGGCATTAAGCCGGAACAAACTACTGGCTAGGCCGTATCTGTAAGTTTGCCGTCCTCTCCTCTATATAGTCAATAGGTCGCCTTTCCCATGAAGTTGTGAATTGGAATGACCGGAAATCCCGTTAGATCTATCATACACAGAATTATTTGTATTTTGTGTGTGGATCCAATATATTCTTATTTGCCCCCTAAATCCCCAGCTTGTTGTGTCCTATTTTGTCTATTATTTGATTTTGGGGTTGGATAAAGGGAGGCAGGAGGGATTATCCTATAAATAATAATAAAGGAAAATTGGTGATAATCCACAAAACTGAATTCTGATTTCATGAATGTTTTGGCTTTTGCAATGTTATTTCACTATAAAACTGATTGTGCAAATTCCGCCTGTTCATCCTGATTGATGACATGACACCATGGGCCTGCCAGCTTGCCTTGTATTGGCCCTCTGTGCCCCCATATGGTTAGCATATTACGGCCCCCATTGTATTGCCAGTATATCTTATGGCAGCATCTGGAAATTCAATGTCTTGTCAGGGCCGTCATTTCTTCCTCTGCCATTGTATGCCACCTGCGGGCACAGATCGCAGCCCCCTCACTACAGAATAATGGAGTGTACTGCTGATAATGTGAACATTGGTTGGGTACCCGTGGCACAGAGACCTCCGAAATGTTGGCACCGCTGCCTTAGATCTGCATTTCCTTCCCTCACACCTGGACCTCTTTCTTTTACAAGCTGTTTGTAAGGAGAGGAAATGATCCGGCAGCTTTGTGTCACAATATTATATGAGTTTAGGGAAAAGAGCCAATTCTATAAAACTCCATCTGTTTGAAAATGGATTTTCTCAGCCCTCTGGCCCGTGGCTGCCATTCCATGAGGTCAGAGAAGCCGCGTCACCTCGCCAGCAGTTATCTGCTCATCCTATCTGCCGCCATTTGTCACGGCTCTCATACCTGGGCAAGACTTTGGCATCAGTCATGTTGACGCTGCACTTGGCGATCGATACCGTCAGGATCTGGGCTTGTTCTGCAGTGACATCCAGCAGCCGGCTCCACACAGATGAGTTAGAGGTGAAGAATGGGCAATTCTAGAAGAAAGTGCAAACTGTGAGCAAATCGATGTATTCCTGCAGCTCACTCATCACAATCCAGCACATGGGGGGGGGGGGGGGGTACAAAAACAGTTTTCATTTAAATACATGCTCTGACTTTGGAAAGTTTTGTCTAAACTTTAGCAAGAACCTGCAATGCGGGGGAATGTGTGCAGCAGGAGCAATACATGAACACTGTGTGCAGCTAAAGTAGTAAATGAGCATTAGGTGAGCTGAGTGGAGAAGCAGATAGATTGTATTACAGATGTATTTATAAATGAATTATTTGTGATGGGGCCCTACAGGAATTCTGCAAGCAACTGAAGTCATAGCAGCGCTGTGTGTACACCTGAACTAGTAAATAAATGCTGTGTACATATGGAGGAGCTGTGTACAAATGATGTACAAGTCGTATAATATGAGCAGCTGGAGCATTAAATAAAATGCTTATCTAGGACAGTAGCTGTGTGTGCAGCTGGAGCGGTAGTGGAGCTGTGTGCAGCTGGAGCGGTAGTGGAGCTGTGTGTGCAGCTGGAGC
>NC_092868.1:60628179-60631670 GCF_032062135.1 Pyxicephalus adspersus
TAGTGGAGCTGTGTGTGCAGCTGGAGCAGTAGTGGAGCTGTGTGTGCAGCTGGAGCGGTAGATGATCTCTGTATGGAGGTGGAGCAGAGAAATCAGCAGATGGATCTTTATGGAATAACATTTTGTTCATTCAGCTGTAGCTGTAGCTGTAGATGAGCTGTGACTACGCATCATTTGTGTCTCCTCACCAGCTGAACGGCTCTGTGGCAGATATTTGCAGCATTGTGTCTCGGTGTAGATTGGCAGAGATGTGTGGCACAGGGCTGGTGGGCAGACCATGAATCTGCAGCCATGAGACAGGTAGCATTCATACAGAGCACAGCTGCTGCCCCACACTGTGACACATTGGCATGAGCAGCCTGCCATGGCACCAGGCACAATCTTGCAGACCTGTGTGCCGCCTCTGGTCCCCGGCTGCTATTAGCCCTACAAGAAGTCGGATTTGACAGCTCAGAGCTGTCAGACGTGACACATTCCATTACTGAGGCGGGCAGTACCCACGCACACTAAAAATGGGATTTTATCCGCAATGATTTTGCATAATCGACCATGAAAAGACTGAGTGTTATTTAAAACAATCACCGGCTCCCAGAATGTGTCTGGACTCCCTGTGCTGCCTGCTTAGCAATCTGAAGTGGAAATCTTTTCTGCTGTCACCATCACTGAAATGTTCACTGAGATGTAACATCATGAGCTGTGTATGGGGGGTCACATAGGTGCCATTGTTAGTGCGGGCACAGGATGGGGTATCAGTCCCCCCCCCACCAGCAGATACTTCTAGAGCCTGTGCCAATGAGTATTCACTGAAAAGATGATTCTCCATACAAATCATTGAGTATGCAAAAGCAGCTTGATGCAGCTTAGTGAGAGGTCAGATGCAGGTCAGATCCACCTGTGAAGGAAGTCAGATGCAGCCAGGAGGAAAGAATGATCCACCTGTAAGCCATATAAAATATTTTGTAGAATAAAAGTCATTTGATTGCTCAGAATAATCATTGTGTGCAGAATGTTGTCAGGTGACCCCGGCGAGGAACATGCGTCCTTACACCTCTGCGCCATTAATGGCAGCCGCTGCTGGAGGCTGATTATTCCCCCTCATTACACCATAACTAACCTCCCGCAGTTCTTATTGACATCCCCACCTGCTGCTATTTTCTCTCACATTCACTTTTATTAACCAGCTGCTGCTCAGCCTTCAGTTTAACTGATTGGCTCGGAGCCGTCCTGCCGATTTCTGGGCTCAGGTATAAAAAGATGTTAAAGAGAACCGGTCATGTCAGAAAGGAGCCATTGCTGGCTTCTATGAAATGCAACCCTACCTGCCTGACGCAAGCATGCTGCCAGTGAAATCAGAACAAGTGACCTCAATATTTGTTCCATATGGAAGCCCATTGGGTCAGTATGGCAGCCAGGAAACATTGGTGGCAGCGGAGGCATTTCAGTACCGGCTCCCCCAGGGTAAAGCAAACCGATCCGTATTAGTTTTGTATAGTGGGTGGAGGGGTTACACCCCATATCAGGCCTTGTCCCCGCTGGGGAGATTCACCCTTTCTGTGGGTCCTGGTGACTGTTTTCACCAAGTTAGAGAAAGATCTGAAGGGAAGTTGCTGTTTCACATAACATTCACCATGACGGGTACTGACCGGACTGGCACCATCTCTGGCCATGGAGTGCAGGGTGGACAGCGGAGCTTGGAGGAGGAAGCGGTCCAGCTGCTGTAGGGACTCCGGGGTGATCCAGGCGTCTGATTGTCCTATAGAGACACAGCAAACATCTCAGATTATGGGCTGCGGGGATCCGGTGTAATGGGGGGAGATATTACCAACGCACAGCCACTTCCTGTCCAGGAATCCATCAGCTCTGCCAGCTGCCATTGTGCCACAGATGTGCCCTGCCTTGTTCCCTAATAGTACCCAGTTACCCGCCAGTCCCTGAGGTTGTCCCCCACCTGCCAGTATAACCCCCCCATAATGCCACCAGTGGTGCCTATGGGGCAAATGCCATACCAGTCCTGGGCAATATACCCCCAGGACGAGTTATGTGTAAATAGGTTTTATTCCCCAGCTTGTGATCTGTGCTGCGCAGGCTCTTGTAGTATCCATGGTGTCTAATAGAATGAATTAATGTCAAGATTTCATGGATAACATGGTGATCCTGCCATGAGGGTCCTAGCTCAGGCACCTCCTGTTATGGAGTGACAACATTGTGTCCTAAACTTTTCCTGTGTTGTCACCCTGACACTGAGACATCCAACATACAAGCTTGGTGTCACCATCAGGAAGCTCCATTGCTGGGGTGAATGTAGACAGGAAGTGGCTGTAAAGTGGTTGCAGGAGGCAGCACTGGATGAATGACAACAAGGTGTTTATATAAAATACTCCAATAAGTGACAATTATTTGTAATGCACAGAGCAGTGTCTCCATCTTCCCCAATCACCCATTTAAGCTCTCACCTTCTCCTCCGGGGCCGTTCACCTTCTTTATCCAGTCATAGATGGCTCTGCGGGTTTTGCTGCTCAGGGAGTCGTATTGCTGGCCCAGCTCCTTGGTCCTGGGTGGAGACATAATTTAGGTTTCTGGAGCAATGACAGGGAGAAGGATCTATTCATAGAGAGTGTGGCTGTGTCTCCAGCGCCTGCAGCATAGTGCTGATTCCCTGACACCTGAAGCTCAGATAATCACAGCCTCAGGTGTCACCTGTAGGAGGCGCCACACAATGTCCCCGGGAGCCCATAGGAGATGATTAGTAATTATGGGCAGGAAGGGGGCGCATTACCGAGGGGGTAAAGGGGGGGCATATTGTCCCCAATATTCCTAAATATTCCCTGATGTAAGGTTATGGTGTGATTGGTGGTCATTTCACCAAATTCAGTCTGAAGATTAAAGGAATAATGACCCCTCTGTGGGGTGGGGGTGTCGCCCCCTTTATGTCCACCCATCAATCTCACCCACCAGCTGCAGGTTTCCAAGGTGAGAAGTTCGATTCCACAGAAATGCGTCAGATCCATGCAGTGAGGGGCAAATATCAGCTGGGCATCGCTGGTTGGGTCAGTATGTCGCCTTCTATGGGGGTCAGTATGTCGCCTTCTATGGGGGTCAGCGTGTCACCCTCTATGAGGGTCAGTATGTCGCCTTCTATGGAGGTCAGCGTGTCACCCTCTATGGGGGTCAGCGTCTTGCCCTCTATGGGGGTCAGCGTGTCACCCTCTATGGGGGTCAGTATCTCGCCTTCTATGGGGGTCAGCGTGTCACCCTCTATGGGGGTCAGCATCTCGCCCTCTATGGGGGTCAGTATGTCGCCTTCTATGGAGGTCAGTATGTCGCCTTCTATGGGGGTCAGCGTGTCACCCTCTATGGGGGTCAGCGTCTCGCCCTCTATGGGGGTCAGCGTCTCGCCCTCTATGGGGGGTCAGCGTCTCGCCCTTTATGGGAGTCAGCGTGTCACCCTCTATGGGGGTCAGCGTGTCACCCTCTATGGGGGTCAGCGTGTC
>NC_092868.1:60632155-60661121 GCF_032062135.1 Pyxicephalus adspersus
GTCAGCGTGTCACCCTCTATGGGAGTCAGCGTGTCACCCTCTATGGGAGTCAGCGTGTCATCCTCTATGGGAGTCAGCGTGTCACCCTCTAAGGGAGTCAGCGTGTCGCCCTCTATGAGGGTCAGCATGTCGCCCTCTATGGGGGTCAGTGTGTCGCCCTCTATAGGAGTCAGCGTGTCGCCCTCTATGGGGGTCAGCGTGTCGCCCATTGTCTGACATCCGGGGAAATGGAAGGTTGGATTGTCTGGCGTGGCTCCTCCACCTTCAGATTTCTCGATTTCTCTTTATATTTGTTATAAAGTTATAAGTTGATTTCTATTAAAGAATAAAAAATGACGACATTGTGACGTCTTCTGGGTCCATGTGATCCCATCCAATGAGATTCCTCCCTGAGATCTGATTGTCCAATCTACAACACCCAAATCTTTCATAGGAAGAGACTTGTGATGCAATGACTGAATCCTCGGAGATTAATATTATTACATAGTATTTATATAGCACCGACATATTACGCAGCGCTGTACAAAGTCCATAGTCATGTGACTAGCTGTCCCTCAAAGGAGCTCACAATCTAATGTCCCTACCATACTCATATGTCATTATCACAGTCTAGGGACAATTTATGGGGAAGCCAATTAACCTAAGTGCATGTTTTTGGGATGTGGGAGGAAACCGGAGTACCCGGAGGAAATCCACACAAACACGGGGAGAATCTACAAACTCCATGCAGATATTGTCCTGGCTGAGATTCCAACCTGAGACCCAGCGCTGCAAAGGCCGGAGTGCTAACCACTGAGCCACCATGCTGGCCGTGATTCCCCCCAATCATTGTACACATAATGATGGAAGTACAATGGGGTTCAGACTCACAGGATTCCGGCCGTGCTGACGTTGGTGGGGAAGGTGATGACGCAGGAATCGCTGAGTTGGCTGAGGTCGGGGTGATATTTATCCAGCAGAGATTGGAGATTGATGGAAATATTGGTCAAGCTGCTCCGCAGATCCATTTCCCAGGGCGAGCATGGCGGCTTCTGGAACAACAAGTCACAGGGCCGGCAATGAGAACACCAGAACAAACATGGCGCCGCTGCCAATCATTTATATTTCTCCTTTCAATTGTTTGTGCTGCTAATAAATCAGAACTCCGTCAAGTGAGAGAAATCTACAAAAGAAACAACAAGCGGCTAGCAGGATATTCCAGCCGCCTCTTTCCTGGCAGAGTCTACAGAAATCATTATTTCTTTCTATAATCATATTGTTCTGATTCTTCTATATTCTGCACTTTTATTTCTCTTTTTATTTGGAGCAGCGCAGGTAAAACTCCCAGCAGGTTATTTGGTGCTGTCTGTATGATTTCCTTCCACTTCCTGTTTATGAGACACAACAGGAAGTTAGACGTTCCCCCCATACAGCCGTCACTAGAATCGGTGTTTTTCTCTTTATTTTGGAAACAATGAAAATTAGGATTGTCCTTTAATTATCTCCATCGCTCTGCATGGCCATTAGAGATGGGAAATTTCTCTGCTGAAACCTGACAAACCAAAGATAACAAACATAACTGACAGCAATAATCAATAATAATGACTGATAATGTGAAGTCCATTATCTGAGACCCCCAATATCCCCCCACTGGGTGGCGCTCCCATATAGGTGGGGCAGGCCTGAAGGTCCAACACCTCTAACCTTCCTGCATCATGTCAGTGCTCCCTGGATAGGTCAGTTACCGGGGGAGGAGTTAGGGGCGGAGATAAGAATTAGGCTGCTGACTTCTCATAAAGTCTAAATTTGCATACATTGCCAGCTCTGTTTTATTTCTATAAATTGATGAAAGTGATGGAGGGGAATATAAAGGTTCCTCTAGGTTTACCTGGGACATGGAAGAGATAACTTTCCTAAAAACTTGTAAAAAGTTTACTAAATGCTTCCTATTGGATGAGAGACAAAGTTCTCACCTGGACAAATTTAACCTTAAAATTGGATTTTTGATGGAGGAAAAAATCAATAAAAGAAATGAAAATAAAACAAATAACATTTATAGCAGGCACAGCTTTGAGTCATTCCTTGTCAATGGGAATATAATAAACCCCAGGGATCTCTGCAGCAGCACTTTTCAATCTTCTGATTGGACCACATTTGGTCTGCACATTTCCAGCATTTCCAATCATTCTTCATCACAAAACCAAAGCTATTACAAATATAATTTACATAGAAAATAATCCCCTATGTGTTCCTGGATCAGGGAGAGGGGGGGGAAGGAACCAATCAGAAGCTGGCATGTCTGCACCCCTATCTGATCCCATGTATAATGCAATATGATGATGTCATAGGATGATGTCACCATTACCAGTAACATTTCCTGAATTATATAAAATCCCCAAATATTAATAATGGAAACATTCATTATCACAGATATAAGGATCTACAAATGAGAACGCTCCATCATCCAGCAGTGTAACGCTCGCTGTGAAGTTTTGTCTTACCTGAACTGACGTATTCTCTGCAGAACCTGAAATAAAAAATAATAATTATTAGCGCTGTGAATGTTATACTGATAATATGAATGTGACATGGTGAAAGATTCATCCTAAGACATGAATGTGCAGACAGGACACCATTGTGGGGGGGAACTGCTGGGATTAAAGGAGCACCATTCCTGCACTGTGATGGGAGGAGCACTGTTCTTGCACTGTGATGGGAGGAGCACTGTTCTTGCACTGTGATTGGAGGAGCACTGGTCTTGCACTGTGATGGGAGGAGCACTGTTCTTGCACTGTGATGGGAGGAGCACTGTTCCTGCACCATTAGAGGAGGAGCACTGTTCCTGCACTGTGATAGGAGGAGCACCGTTCTTGCACTATGATAGGAGGAGCACTGTTCCTGCACTGTGATTGGAGCAGCGATGTTCCTGTTCTTGCACTGACAGTTCTTGTTTTCATGTTCTGACATTTCTTTTGAGAACATCTGAACTCTTCCAATAGCAGCGGATTAGAAATTCATTTTCTGGCATTTCAGAAGCAATCTTGGCTGGTGGAACATTTTATCGGTGAAATAACTCTGAGGGCCCTCACACAGATTTCCAGCTATTTAGTCCCAGACAGGTCAGAGCCTCAGAAATCACTTCCTGCACTGCATCACCTCCAGGTGTCACCGCCAAACCCATGGGAGCGGTGTGTGACCCCACAGGGGAGGGACATGTCGGTGTCACCCAATCACAGGAGGTTTTTATTGTCTGAGAAATAAGACGGCCAGAACAGAGTGTCCAGGACAAGGAGATGTCAGTGTACAGTCAGTGTGTAGAGGAAGGATACACAGCACTCCAATATTCACATCACACTGAATGCAGCTGGGGGGTGAATGTTTCTGATTCAATACAGATAATCTAAAAATGATACAAAACTTTAACCAATAGCAATGCTGCAACACTTTGGAGGGCGGAGCTTCCTAAATATAAACAAATAAGAGAAACATTTTATACATTGTACATCATCATGTGACATCAAGGCTCTGCAACAACAGCCAGGCACACGAGGGCTCCGCAGCTACAGCCAGGCACACGAGGGCTCCGCAGCTACAGCCAGGCACACGAGGGCTCCGCAGCTACAGCCAGGCACGCAAAGGCTCTGCAGCCATAGAAAGGGCACAGAAAGGCTCTGCAGCTGCAGCCAGGCACATGAGTGCTCCGCAACCACAGCCAGGTACATAGCACTACACAGCCAGACATGGAGGCTCAGCAGCCACAATGAATCTCACAAAGTTCTGCAGCCAGCCAGCCATGCTTTGTGTGCAGCACTGGAGAGATGAATCCCTGTCTGAATCTCCTTACATCATGGTGAGTGAATAGCACTGTTCTCCGGTGAATGTGCTCAGCGCACCTTCTGCTACCCGACATAATTACCAGCAGTAATAGACATACATCTGTGGAGGCTCTCAGCCAGAACAGGCGCTGCGCACAATAAACACATTTTTATATCTCAGATCCTCCACAGACAAATTTTTTTTCTCTTGTATAGGAAATAAACCTCCAATTTTATTTACATTTTCCCCATAAACAGCCGACGTGATCAGCCAATAAAACGAGAGCAGAATTGGGAACATGTGAGGGGGTACGGTGGGCCGAGCCACCTGATTGGTGCCTAAATCTCTTAAAGGGACATTGGGGGGTGCAAACTGATTCACCACTCTTCAGGTAAATATTCACCTTACTTAGTGAATGCGGTGAAAGTTGACTTTGCAAATATCATCCAATCAAAAGCAAGGAAATGTATAAAAAGAGGATTTTTGCTTGAATATGATTGGATGACTGAAGCGGGCTGAACCCATTCAGGGTGATCATTCACTTTCCCGAGTGAACAGTCCGGACTTCTTTAGTAAACCCCCCCCCACTATGACCAAATAATGGGTACAGCCGGGTATGCAGAGCACTGCAGATCTCCCCCCTGCTGATTGAACTTTCTGCAACTCATGAAAATATGGAACAGCAAACATGTAGACCTGGGCTTTCTGTTACAGTCACATCTGCATTGTGAAGTCCCTGGAAACTCTGCGGTGTTCCTTTTATCTGAAGTGGGAATTTCAGTAAAATGCTCCATTTTCTGTGTCGCCGGAGGGATTGAAATCACCGAATAAACCACATAATATACCGGAACAATATAACAATTCAGGAAACGCGCCGAGCACATCAACCGCCGTCTGTGCAGCACATTTACCTTTCATTACACACTCAGATCACACCGAGGAAGATTTCTCTCACTTACCAATCGCTTCATATCCAACTCAGGACTTTCAGGTCCTCCAACAGTCTACGGGGCCCCAGCTAGAGGAGCTGAATCCAATATAAAGAGGGTGGGGCCCCAGATAGAGGAGCTAAATCCTTTATAATGAGGGTGGGGCCCCAGATAGAGGAGCTAAATCCAAATCCTTTATAATGAGGGTGGGGCCCCAGATAGAGGAGCTAAATCCTTTATAATGAGGGTGGGGCCCCAGATAGAGGAGCTAAATCCTTTATAACGAGGGTGGGGCCCCAGATAGAGGAGCTGAATTCATTAAAATGAGGGTGGGGCCCCAGAAAGAGGAGCTGGATCCATTATAATGAGGGTGGGGCCCCAGATAGGGGAGAGGAATATATTATAATAAGGGTGGGGCCCCAGCTGGAGGAGCTGTGTTGTCACTGGAATAGGAAGACAAGGGAATCTACCAATCAGGTCAGCTGTCTGAGAAGGCACTTTGGAGGGATTTCCTCTGACTTCCTGTTGTGTCTCTGGGACAGGAAATAAGGGAATTATTATACAAAATGACACATTGTATGAAATTCCCTTTGTTGTCACATTTTGGCCACAAACTCCTTTTTTTCCTCCATTGTTCCCATCCCGTGAGGTCCATAATGAAATATAAATTATTTCCGGGCCATGCACGGTGGGGCGCTGGGGCCCTTGAAGCCCTGATTTGTGCAGTAATTGGAGTGCGGCTCCTCTGCAGATCTCTAGGAGTCTCTCATCGTACATTCTGTGTATCTAATCATTAGACGCCGAGCGCTCCGAGTGTTTGAGTGCTTTGGTTAAATTTAGCCTTCTTCTCATCTTTATTTCTTCTCTGCTCAGAGCGCAGACGCTCTGATTATTAACTAGGAAGAAAATAATGCACCGCCGTCTCCTCCCTCACTGATAAGTATATGGTGAGAAGTTTCCAGGACTTTACAGAGATTCTGCAAAAACTTCCCAGCAAAAACAAAAAAGGAAAACTACAAATGAAAGCGAATGAAGATCATTAGCGCGGACTGTGATGAGTGAGGCCAGCAGGGGGCGCCGCTCAGGTACAGCTTTTATGTATCTCAGGATGTCCTTGTAGAAGAGCCATTGATCCAATAGACCGCTCTGTTGTCAGAGAATCTTCTGATCAATACAAACTTCCATAAAACTTTCTGCAATGTATGGGGGATGGAAAGTTAATGAACCAGATCTGTCATTTCCATTTTATTATTTGATTGAGCAGAACGTCTGGAATTAAGGATGAGGGTCAGGTACGCTGCCATCACAGTGAATCCCTGGAACAAGTCGCCATCTTCTAGGTGAATGTTTACAGGTCCAGAAATAAGTAACAACCAATAAAGAAGCACAAAGCCTTCTCCCTGGTCAGCTGACTTACGAGAGCCAGTCATTTCAAAGAATATAAATCCCTGCACCTTCCAATAGACTGCATAGGGATCATATTGTCAGTATGTGTTGGGGGATATTCCGTTTATTTCCATCTTCCCTATCATATCAGATCCCGATGACCAAAATATTCAAGCTGGAAATCTTTATTGATATTCATGGTGCACATTGCAAACGGCCAATGGAAACCATAATCATTCACCCAATGAGGGCTGGAACATCGCACTGAAAATTAAAAACTGAAAACCCAGAATGATAGAACCTGTGTGAATATCTCCCAATGTGCCTCAGTGCTGTGTGTGGCCCTCAGTGCTGTGTGTGGCCCCGTGTGTCTGTATGGCAATGTCTGGGCATGCTTCTGGTGAGATGGCGGATGGTGCCCTGGGGGTTCTCCTCCCAGACTTGGATCAGGGTATCATTGAGCCCCTGGACGGTCTGTGGCACCGATATAATGCCCGGGATGTCTGTATTGGATTCAGGTCTGACATCAATGCCTTTATCACCCAATAACTGCCTACTTACTCTGCCCCCATGAGGCCGGGCATTGCCCTGCACCAGGAGGAACCCCAATGCCCCAGGGTAAGGTCAGCAGCGAGTCTGAGGATTTCATTCCGTCAGGGCGCCATTTCCAGCACGTGGAGCTCTGTGCAGCCCTCTTATGATATTCCCACCGCACCCAATGCCATACTGGTCATGCTGGATGATGGTGCAGGTGGCATAACATTCACCACAACATCTCCACACTCAATCACATCTGAGGTATGTGCCTAGGGTGAATCTGCCCTCACCTGTGAAGAGGATGGGGTCCCAATGATGTCCCTGCCAGTTCTCTAGTAATTGGCAGTAATGCTGCACAATGCTGGGCACAGAACCCCCACAGAACATTCAGCCCGCATGCCCCTCTCATGGAGTCTGGTTCTGACATCCCAGGAGTAGCCTGCTGGCAGATCTCCTCTTCCTCCTCATACAAAGACCCAGATACCGGTCCTGATGCCGGGTTGTTGCTCTTCTATGGTCCAATTCTCCCTGTGTAAAGGTTCCTGGTATCTCCTCCATACTCCTCAGACTGCTGGGAGACATCACACACCTTCCTGTGACAACACAAATGGATGGTCCATCCTGGGGGACCTGGACCGCCTGACTGGGCTGCAGGTACCAGCTCATGCCAGCGTACGGTACCAGTACTGAACAGGCACCAGAACAATGCCAGACTGATAGGAGAGAGATGGTCTGTGGGGGAACCATTTTATCTTTGGGGGTTGGGTTGCTGTGAAATCGATTCCCCATCACCTACCGGGCAGATTGATACCCAGAGGGTTCCTTATCCTGGCATTACCCGGTGCTGGTTGGGTGTTCTCTTCATATTGGGGTGAGAGGAGCAGTGAGAGATATCTAATCAATAAAACTAATCACACAACAATCATCGATAAGCATGTATCATCTATTAGTGGGATATTCAGTTATACGACAATTCCCCATTCTATAGAATTGGAGGAGCTGAAATTCCATAAAAATAATCACTTACCTGACTGTCTGGGGGGAGTAGAGAGGACGCACAACGCAAGGAAGATGAGCAGAGGAAGACTGGGCCACAGCACCTCCATCTGCAAACAGCACACAGAGGGTTAATACAAGTCACATGACATCATAGAACATTCATTCATGATAAGGACAAATAATGAGACCTCCGCACACATTGCACAGCCTTGTCTCAGGCTTTCACCGTCTGACAACAAAAACTTCTACACGAATGAAACTATAGAAATCTATTTTTTATAATGATTACAATGAGAAGTCCATAGAAATGCATCAATCCAACCAACATCCACAGGGTGACAACACTTCTTATTCGTAGATGGGAGCGTTGTCACCCTAAAACAGGAAGTGCATTATTATCAGGATCACCGGGTGAAAATAAACTAAAAGGCTAAAAAAGAGACAAACTAATGCAGCCACAAGTGGTAAGTGTAATATTTGATGTTTTAGGGGTACATCTTATGTTAATTAGGATGGAAGTTTCTGGAATGTCTGAGGTTCCTTTTTCAGGCCTCATCCAGCTCTATGAACTCCCTCCATATATATCCTGAAGAAGAGATCATTATCCCCTACATAACACCCAATAAATGGGATTAATTCATCCGAAATTCTGCAAAACTGAAAACCAATTGGGCTGGATTTTAGCTTTAATTATGATCATGTGACCCGGGCAGTTGTTTTCCATCACGCTGTGAAATACAGAGCCACTGCAGCCTGAATAATAGATTGCAAGCTCTTCAGCCAACACTCTCCCTATTGTGATGAGGACATTGAGGGTGTTGCATCCAGCAACCTGCATATGAATTCTTGTCTACAGCGGAACTCCGCAGATAATATCAGCCAAACAAGGAAGGAAACGTGGCCTGGCGGCCAGCAGAGACCCCTAATTACTGCCTCCGGATCGGACTCTGGAGATTGGCGTTCCAGTTTCAGGAAAAGCGCTGAGGACTTCCATTTTGTGGCGGCGGTCTTATGGAGCCAGGGCATGGAGCTTCATTTTAAACATGTAATTAAAACAATTATTTGGAATCATTGGTGCTTAAACCTATTTAATGCTGTGAAGGATTAGAAAGATCGTTTCGCTGAGCTGCACTTGTGGAGCGTTTCATAAATGAGCTTCAAATTAAAGTCTTAAGTATCTTCTATATTTTAGGTGACAAAAGATTTCCTGGCTGGCGACCAAAACATAGTATTATCGGCCTTCCACTTTACTTCCGGCTGCTGCATTCAGCGGGGTTTTTGCTTATTTCGGAGGCTCGGCATCCCTCGGTCACAGAATTTATTTTACTGGAGTCCAGAAATGAAGCAGAAGAGGAGGCCAGGCCTCGGAACCACGGAGAGTACAGAGGGGTAACAGGTGGTGGCAAAATCTATAGGGTGAAGCATAAGACTGGGTGTAAGAGGGGTCCGTATGATGGAGTGGGGGGCTGTATGATGGACTGGGGGGCTGTATGATGGACTGGGGTCTGTATGATGGACTGGGGGCTGTATGATGGACTGGGGGCTGTATGATGGACTGGGGGGCTGTATGATGGACTGGGGGTCTGTATGATGGGCTGTGGGTCTGTATGATGGGCTGGGGGCTGTATGATGGACTGGAGGGCTGTATGATGGACTGGGGGCTGTATGATGGACTGGGGGCTGTATGATGGACTGGGGGCTGTATGATGGACTGGGGGTCTGTATGATGGGCTGGGGGGCTGTATGATGGACTGGGAGCTGTATGATGGACTGGGGGCTGTATATTGGATATAAGAGGTTTGGAGGCGACATAAGCTATATAAAGGAATAGGAGGCTGTATAATGTAAGGGGAGGCTAGAATTTGCGTGGTGCGGGGGAAGCCGGGTGGTAAACTCAGAGTTAGGATTTTAGGCTGCGGGAAGAAGTATAAAGGGGAGATTGTCAGATCATTGTCTGCTGTGATATCTGGGGATGAATCACTCGGCGGTACCTGCGGCTACAGAGGTCAGTGCGGGTGTAAAAGCTCTGTGAGAAATATGTAACACTTTATTGTCTGAGGAAAGGGGGGATATGGGAAGTCAGATGAAATGTTTCTTTTCTCTAGCGGTTTAGTCTTGTATAATTGTTTTTATTATTTGGAGGAACTCACTTCTCGGTATCTCGCCATCTCTCCTGCGACTCACTAAAACCCACAACCAGCTCTCTGTTTTGCTGTCCTATTGGCCGCCGCTCTCTAGGTCGTGTATCAGCATGCGCCACGCTGTTGCGTTTGACCCCTGAGTGTCTCCGGAGGGCGACAGATCCGGTAAACGAAGCGCGCTCGTGCGCCTCAGGTTGTACGTAAGTCTTTTTATCGCGTTCTGGTTCCCTGGAGCCCCAAATGAGAATATCATCGCGGCAAACACTGACACCTTGCACTGACTGCCGCCACCACAGACTTTTCTATAAAAGTAATTTTATACGTGACTGGAAAATTTGCCAAGCTTCTGAAAACATCAAGAAATTGTGCCATTCCAGATTTGGTGCCTAATGAGATGTCTCGTGTCTGGAGAAGTGTTTATTTATGAGTCTCTGCATGGAATGGCGCAGATTTGTCTCCTGACACCATGTCAGAATGCCGGCTCTGCGCACTGCGCCCGTTATCTGCTCGCCTCCTATTATAGCTAGTAATTGTCCATTATGTGCTCAGACATGGCGCTGGAGAAGCCCGCAGCACCTAATGGAAGCCGCAGGGAGATCGCCCATCGGCCCGTGAGGTGTCATTATATGGAAATCCAGACCCCCAACACCCCACAAAAACACGTCGTGTCTACAGCAGCAAAAACTGCGACCAAGAAAAATAAAAAGAGAGAAAACGCCAAATTTCCATTCTGCGCTCCTCACATTCTTTGATGTTCTTTGTTTTAATTACAATTATTCATTACAAGACCAATACGGCTCCCAGGGGCCCCTTATACAATGGTAACAAGATCCCAATCAGGAGGTCCTGCATGTTCATTATCAGATCACAATAAGGGGGAAGAGGTAGGGGGGTGAATCTGCGGGAAGGGGGATGAATCCGGGGGAAATGGGATGAATCCAGGGGAAATGGGATGAATCCAGGGGAAAGGGGATGAATCCGGGGAAGGGGGATGAATCCGGGGGAAATGGGATGAATACAGGGGAAGGGGGATGAATACAGGGGAAGGGGGATGAATCAATGGGAAGGAGAATGAATCCAGGGGAAAGAGGATGAATCCAGGGGAAGGGGGAATAAGAAGAGGTAGGGGGATGAATCCGGGGAAGGGGGATGAATCTGGGGGAGGGGGTCGGGGAATGAATCCGGGGGAAGGAGAATTAATCCAGGGGGAAGGGGATGAATCCAGGGAAAGGGGGATGAATCCAGGGGAAGGGGGATGAATCCAAGGGAAGAGGGATAAATCCAAGGGAAAGGGGATGAATCCAAGGGAAAGGGGATGAATCCAAGGGAAAGGGGATGAATCCAGAGGAAGGGTGAAGTAAAACCAAGGCCAGGAAAATGATAGCGGAAGCCTCAAGTGGTACCAGGACCATAAAAAGATGATGAGGGAACTTGGAGAAGGTGAGGAAAGGGAATAAAGATCCTAGGTGAATGTAGGGGGGGGTATAATTTTGTAGTATATGGGGGTTGGGCAGGGGATATATATGTAGTATATGGGGGTTGGGCAGGGGATATATTTGTAGTATATGAGGGTTGGGGGGGTATATTATTGTAGTATATGGGGGGGGGGTATATTTGTAGTATATGGGGGTTGGGGGGGTATATTTGTAGTATATGGGGGTAGGGCGGGGGGGTATATTTGTGGTATATGGGGGTTGGGCGGGGGGGATGGATGATTCTAATTAGGAGCAGTGGTACAATGGATTATAAAGTCATATACAGATGGCTGCATAGTGAATAATGAGCCTACATTATAATATTACATTATATCATATTATTATATTATTACATTATATTATTATATTATATTATACATTGTGAGATGATGGAAAGGAATTGAATATTTGTGGTAAAGGTCGCAATATTCCGTCTGATTCTGGAAAATTCTGCTGTTTCAGGTTCTGTAAATTACGTGAATAATTTTGCTCGGTCTAAGATGTGACCCAAAACGGGGACATTTGGGAAATGATAATTGGGTCGGTAGATTTCCTTGATGTAGATTCACAAATGATTCACTGTATAACAATCATTTCATTGGGAATGTTCTCCGGGATCTCGCTATTCATCCATGGAGTCCCGGCTCCGACCCGTTTTCATTGGATGAATCTCATTTTGGTAATAGTTCCCATAATCAATAAACAGAACCCAAAACACAGAAATGATTGAAGTTTGTCTAGATTTTAGAAGACGTCCCTGGAATTCTAGAAGATAATATCGATATTATTGGACAATTATAATCTTTCTGGTTTATAAAAATGAATGCGAGAGATTTCCTTTTCAGGGTGAATGATCAGGGTGAATGATCAGGGTGAATGATCTGTGAAATATGGGTCAGCCGGGCTGTGGCTCTGTAAATGGCTCAGGCTGGGCCCCAGGAGAGATAAAAGATGAGGATTTATTAATGTTACCGGCTTTCTCCCGGCTCCCCGTGGCCCCGCTCCTACATAACCGTATACAATATTTACGGGGAACGCGGCGCCGCTATCTGAGACTTTAGAGGCAGAACTAACCCATAAAATCCCTAACAGCCGGCTATAAAGATGGCGGAATATCACCATCCACCTGGAAGTGCCAACCCTGAAGATGGCCCATATATTGTCCCCTTATCTCCATTTTACTTATAGAGCCCCCCCATGGTCACATGACCTCTGGGAGACTCCGGCTGTTCCATCATTTTACTGGGATTGGAAAACAAACGTGGGAATAGGAACAATTCATCCTGGAGAGAAATAATAATATAGAGAGACGCTCTGTACTTAAGGTGTGGCCGCAGAAATAGGAAATGTGAGATAAGATGATCACTGAGAAACGTGTTTATGTGATGAATATATTCACAGAACTTGTTCACCACATGCAGAACTCATTCATACAGAATAATTACATTTATATAATGTGGAATGTGAATACTTTATAGAATAGACATTTATTGGTGAATAATTAGCGGTTTCAGCCAGAATAAGTGTGAAGAATGAAGAAATGTCTGAAAGTCTCTGACGTGTGAAGGGGTTGGGAGAATGAGTTTGAATGGAGGGTGAATGGAGGGTGAATGTTTTGTGGGTCATCATATGGGGAGTTGCCTGGAGGATGGTTGTGAATCTCAGTTTGAGGAGCTCCATGGGGGGTTCAGGTCACAGTTTGGGGGTAGCTGCATGGAGGATGGTTCTGGGAACTTGGAGAACTTCATGGGGGTGATTGTGGATCATAGATTGACGGCTGTTTGGGGGTGGTTGTAGGCCTGAGCTTAGGGAGCTTCATGGGGTGAGGGGGGGTAAATCTCAGATCCCCCTTGTGACTGCCCAGCACCCTCTTGTGACTGCCCAGCGCCCCCTTGTGACTGCCCAGCACCCCCTTGTGACTGCCCAGCGCCCCCTTGTGACTGCCCAGCACCCCCTGCATGTTATTGATGCAGAATTGGGGTTCAGGCTACAATTCCTCTCAGTGATTTTCCAGAATGTGCTCAGTGAATGGACACAATCCATGAGACATCCCCTTCCTGCCCCCCAGGCCCCCCCCCCTGGGTCATCGGATCATCTGGGGCAGATCTGGAAGGACATTGGTGTCGGACACAACAGATTAAGCGACTTTTGTGTTACAGCCCAAATTCAGACAAAACCAGAACTGCAGGTGAATGTGAAGAGACCGGCAAGGAGTAATGAAAAGGCAAAATGTTTGTAACTCATCCCCCTATTGGAGGAAGTGCTGATTGGTCTCTGCTTGTCTATAGCGCAGACAGAGGCTGTGGGGCTGCACATTATTATCCAATATATTCACACCATTTCATGACAATTTGTTTTATTAAATACCCCCCGAGGGTGATAACACGGTGACCCCCAGATCCACAGACAAACAATTTTTTATAGATGCTATTAGGGAATTCTGTGTGAATGGGCCCCTGTTTTGTGTCATGTGAGCGTTATCAATCAGAGGCGGCATCCACACACAACCTATAACAAATGATAATTTATAATTAGTCAGATGTATGAGCGGTGACCCCTCAGGTGACACACAGGCCCGGGTGATGGGTTCATCCAGCCAGTAATTGCTCCATGACACCGGGTATGGTGGGGTATTACCGACCCCCGAACGGTCCCTGGACACAGCAATGTCCTCGCCGGCCTCCATATTGATCCGTCTGTGACAAAGAATTTCACTATTTCACCGAGGAGAATCGATCGATAGCGAGCAGAGAGCAAAACAACCGGCTGGAAAGATGTCAATAACTCAGCAAATAAACAGAATTCACCCAATATGTGGCCCCTCGGCCTGCCGGCGCCTGCACTGCCAATACTGACCCTCAGCGGGTGGGGACAGTGCCGGATTTATAAAGAATTGCTGCTCATTATGACAACGTCTGTAAATGGCTGCTTCCTCCATCATCTACTGGGGAATGGATTCACCCAATTTATGGCGGAGTAAACTGTATGCAGGAGGGTTGTACACAGGTGAGGTATACGGGGGAGGGGTGTACTCAGGTGGGGTGTATGCAGGTGAGGTGTACGCAGGTGAGTTGTACGCAGGTGGGGTGTATGCAGGTGAGGTATAAGCTGTGGAGGTGTACACCAGAGGGGTGTAAGCAGGAGGGGTGTATACAGGTGAAGGGTTGTGCACAGGAGGGGGGTACACAGGTGAGGTGTAAGCAGGTGAAGTGCACACAGGAGGGGTGCATGCAGGGGCGGTGTACGCTGGAGGGGGGTACACAAGGGAGGTGTAAGCAGGACAATTGTACGCAGAATGGGTGTATGCTGGAGATCCGCCATCTTGGTGTCCAACGTATCTGCGAGAAATTGTGGAAATCATGGGAAACAAACAAAAGTGAGTAATTATGCAGAGTGAATAAATCGGGGAAGGCGTGTGGAATTATTAGACGCCGCTTATGAATACGTGCGCAGCCCACAGCCCTCGGGCGGCACCACCAGACGAATCATTTGCTGCTACTTAAAATCTCATTTTGCGCGGAGCGTTCGGGGCAAATTCCATGTAAATATTTTATCATTTCTCCCAATGCAGCGGAGCTTTGTTACCGTAATTGGGAAATTAATGAATCAAATTCAGGGAATTATTCCTCAGATGCGGTGAATGTAACATGGGGGAGGGGGGATATCAGTGAACATTGCACCCCCCCATGGGTTCCACGTGATGGGGTGACAGATGAATAATGACAGCGGCTATAGAAGTGTCAGCGAGTGGAACATTGCGCCCACCTGCTGCTCCTATTCCTGCAGAATCATGACATTGGCAGATTGGAAGCTCCGGCATTCCAGAAATCAGGAAGCGTTATACCTTCCACTAGAGGTCCCCGCACGCTGATCCCCCGGAATGCCCTGTATTATAAATGGAATAGGATAGCCGGGGACAATCCAGACATTCAGCAGAGTGAATCCCACAGGAAGATTCCTCATCAGAGAATGTAAGGTGAATGTCACATTCATTGCTTTGAGACTTCATATTTGCTGATGGATTGTTTTTGTACTAATGTCCATCCATCGCATTTATTCCCTGCATCAAGTTTTATCAGAGTTTTGTCAGAACCGCATATAAAAACAGAATAAAAAAGTGAAAGATTATAAAACATTGTTCTGTAAATCAATAAACTGGGGAGGAGCAGAGTGCAGCACTCCGGATGGTGACAACAGTGATGAATGTTTATGTGACAACCCCGGACCACAACTAGGAGACAGGGACAGGGTGTTGTCACCCTATAACAGGAAGTGCCTGAACATGAACCCAATATGGCAGGATCCTGTGAAAGTATTTGATTGAAATCTGCAGATTTGGAGATTTTGCAGATTGGGTGAGGTTTTCCATTTCCCCGGCTGTACAAATCTTTATAAATATCAGCGATTATTTCCAGCCCGGCTTGTGTCACTTTAATTTCTGTTGTCTCGGAGATTTGTGTGGCGGCTCCGGGTAAAAATAGATTGGAGCTGTGCAGCGATTACACATTCCGCAGGCGGCACTCCGACTCCTTTCATTTTCTACCATTTGAAAAGTTCATAAAAAGTTACATAATGGGGAGAAGATTCAGCAATTCCCCGCATTGCCGGGGGAATTCAGCAATCTTCCCGTTTTATCACCCAGATAACCGGGCGCTTTATCATCACTCACCCGCTACACCGCGGGGTCACCATGGCTAGAGGGGTCACCTATGGCCAATGCGTGCAGACCCAGAATATACCAACTCCCCAGAAGGACAGCGCCATCATTGTCCAGGCATCACCCATCTACTCCCTGGACTGAGGTGCCCCCATTATATAAACCCCACTGTCTCTGCCCCTAACTTTGTGACTGCAGTCTGACAATTGGGGGAGAAGAGACTGAGGAAATGCTTCATCCTGCCTGCAGCGATCCTGTGGCTGTATATTGTGAGATGTCAGGAATTTATTCTTGGAAAGGACTGACAGGTTCTCTTTTATATCTCAGCGGATTGGCTTGGACCGATTGGGCATGGGTTATTTTCTTTTTGTTGGATTTGTGACCCCAAATTTTATTAAAATTACACAGTTATATAGCACCAACATGTTACACAGCGCAGTACAAAGTCCATAGCCATGTGACTGGCTGTCCCTCACAATCTAATGTCCCCCCATACTCATATGTCATTATCACAGTCCAAGGACAATTGTTTGGGGAAACTAATTACCCTCACTGCACGTATTTGGGATGAAACCCACACAGACACAGGGAGAGCCTGCAAACTCCATGCTGATAATGTCCTGGCTGAGATTCCAACCTGGGGCCCAGCGCTGCAAAGGCCGGAGTGCTACCCACTGAGCCACCGTGCTGCCCAAACTTTGCAGAGAATATTTTCTTGTCTCATGGACCAGAAATGTAACCAATCAGGTGTGACACTCGCTCCGATCCCTGATTGGTCGGTCTTGTGGAGGTTGTGATGTCACAGCTGGGGTCCCCCTCACACCTGGCACCCCAGGTAATATCTCTGCCCCACATCCAGCCATCCAATCAGAGGATCCGCCGAATTGTCAACGCCACACGGAATAGAAATCCGGATCACTGCGACATCGCAACCCCCCCATTGTGGGAGGGGCAGACACACAAACTACTGGGGGAAATCTCCTCATTGTGGGAGGGGCAGAGACACAAACTACTGGGGGAAATCTCCTCATTGTGGGAGGGGCAGAGACACAAACTACTGGGGGAAATCTCCCCATTGTGGGAAGGGCAGAGACACAAACTACTGGGGGAAATCTCCCCATTGTGGGAGGGGCAGAGACACAAACTACTGGGGGAAATCTCACCATTGTGAGAGGGGCAGAGACACAAATTACTGGGGGAAATCTCCCCATTGTGGGAGGGGCAGAGACACAAACTACGGGGGGAATATAGCTTGATGCGCCATTCATTTCTAGTCAATGCAAGGCATACAAATTGTTACCTGCAATCAGCACCTTACTGGACAGGCCAATCACGGCCTCTAGAATACAGGTATGTCTGACACAAAAATCACTCTAACAATGGGGGAAATAAAACCAGAAAACACAATCAGTAATAATAAAAGATTCAAAACATTGAAAAGCATATCAGTAAATCTTAATATTTTTATCTAATAAGTTGTCTGCAGAGTAATCTCTAGTGATCCTGCCATGGAGGTCATTGTACTTCCTGTTTTGGGGTGACAACGCTCTGTCATTGTTTTCCAATTGTGCTCCTGTGTTGTCACCCTGCCATATAAGCATCTAATGCAGACTACAAGTTACCATTTCTGCACACATTACTCACACACAGCCCAAGGTTGTCACCATCAGCAAACCCCCTGAGAGATGCCATTCAGCCATGACTGGAGTGCCTGTAGACAGGAAGTAGCTGCACAGAGGCGGCAGGGGATCAGCAGCACTGAGATGGGACAAATGAAATAAAATATGCATTGTTCCTGATTGCAGTGCATGAAGCAGAGGAATAGTCACCCAGTTCCGGTTTTATATCTACTTTAAGCTTTAAGAAATATTCAGAAATAATCAATCAGTGCGGTGTTCAGTGTTGTACCTGGCAGGTGTTTCCTCCAGCACTCGTCCTCCCCAATCTCAGAAATATTCCGCTGACATTGTCCCGGGGGTTTTGTACGGTGATGCCCCCCCCCCCCTCGGGGGAGATAAATAGAAATATGATACAGCAGAAGGCCTAATGACTGGAAATCTCATTAGTGCTGGTTGTGCGGGGCCGATCGGCTTCATTAGCAGAATACACAGAACGTGTTTACTTGATAAATATAGAAACGTCTCATATAGATCCCCTTCATCTGTGTGCGGCCTATAGGGAACACTGCGTCCCCTTCATCAGTGTGCGGCCTATAGGGAACACACGGCGTCCCCTTCATCTGTGCGGCCCATAGGGGACACGGAGTCCCTTCATCAGTGTGCGGCCCATAGGGAACACACGGCGTCCCCTTCATCTGTGCGGCCCATAGGGAACACTGCGTCCCCTCCATCTGTGCGGCCTATAGGGAACACTGCGTCCCCTTCATCAGTGTGCGGCCTATAGGGAACACACGGCGTCCCCTTCATCTGTGCGGCCCATAGGGGACACGGAGTCCCTTCATCAGTGTGCGGCCCATAGGGAACACACGGCGTCCCCTTCATCTGTGCGGCCCATAGGGGACACTGCGTCCCCTTCATCTGTGTGCGGCCCATAGGGGACACTGCGTCCCTTTCATCTGTGTGCGGCCCATAGGGGTCACGCGGCCAGTGTCAAATGGTCACTGATGGACTGGTGAATGTTGCACTCCCGATGAATATAACATTCATTCAATAGTCCAAAATATCAGCAGACTGGATGCTAAATGCACAACGGTCGCCATTTGAGACTTCTTTGGTAGCAGCACCGATGGGCGCTGGTTGGATATCCCCGGCTTCTGTATGGTGATGGTGGCCCCAAACCCCAATGAGGGAGGAGCAGGACATTGATTTCCTGTCCGGGGACACGTTGTCACCTCCTTATTGGTTGATCATTGGTCAGCCTAGGACACCAGCCAGTTGTTTGGAAATATTAATAACTGGGTGAATATTGCTGCCTTCCAAATCTAATGGATATTTGTTATCATTAAACCTCCTGCTCCAAACTTCCAAGGTGTGAACTACTATACAGGTTGGGTGAATGTTCTCTAAAGTGAACGGCGATTGAAGAATAGCCAAGCACATTCACTCAGAGAAGAAAAAAACCCCAAGAACATTCTGAGTGAAAGAGTTGCCTCTCGTAGACCTCAGTGGGGTTTGACTAATATCAGGTTCATTCATTATTTCCTGAACCTGAGCAGAATGAATTGTTGTGTGAATATGTACACTCCTTCAGTATATTATTATTAAATATTATAAAATCAGCAAAAATGTCATGCAAATATACTTTATGGCTGAAAGTTGGTGGGGTGACCCCCAGGCCCCAACATTCGCCTTTATGTGAGATTGGTGGACTTCTCATTCCTGAACGCTGACCATAAATATGGGGTTACTCCCCCTCTATTATCAGTAAGATTGATTCTGTCTGTGGGGATTTGCCCCCATTGGTGAGGTCAGGTACTGATGGTGGGATTTGCCCCTCATTGGTGAGGTCAGGTACTGATGGTGGGGATTCGCCCCCCTAGGTGAGGTCAGGTACTGGTCAGGTACTGATGGTGGGATTTGCCCCTCATTGGTGAGGTCAGGTACTGATGGTGGGATTTGCCCCCATTGGTGAGGTCAGGTACTGATGGTGGAATTTGCCCCTCATTGGTGGGGTCAGGTGCTGATGGTGGGATTTGCCCCTCATTGGTGAGGTCAGGTACTGATGGTGGGATTTGCCCCCTATTGGTGAGGTCAGGTACTGATGTTGGATGAAAAGACATTTATGGAGCTGGCTTTGTACCCCGGGGCACAGTCATGGGGGGGGCAGCAAAGGATTTTCACCAAACGGTGACCACAAGGCTGGAGGAGCCCAGTTGTCTGCAATGTCTTTGTATGATGGAAGATTACCGGGACCCCTCACTAGGGACCCCTGAACCCCATCATTGGAGGGGGAAATACCCCACAGTGAATGACATGTCTGTAATCTGTACAATATCAGGGGAGTGAGGAAGACATTTTACAAACATTTGGGGTTCATATTGTATGGGGAATTATTTATGGTGATTTCCATGACCCCGCATTAGATTTTATATTTAGGAAATCTTTGCCCCAACATTCACCCTCCATGTAGCTGGTAAATATTGGGGATCATTTTGGGATGATGAATCCAGGGTGGTGAATCTGGTGAGAGATTGGTGTGTTTTGTACAATCTGTAAATCATCTTCTCTGAAGTCGGGTGACTGAATTCCGGCATTTTGCGGTGAATAATCCCGGTGAATAAACAAGCCGCCTGTTTCCTGGCTTTGAGAGCCGCCTGAAGATGTTGCAGTTATTTGCGCGTTGCGGTCCCTGCGGATGAATTGTCAACATCTTGATCAGAGAAGAGAGATAAATCCGGCTGCTATTGGCAACACGCTCGGGATTGGATGGCAGAGACGGGAAAAGCCGCCGAATATCTGCTAATTTGTCAGATTTCAGCAAGCAAAGTGCACCTGTCCCTTCCTTCACCTGAAGAGCGGCGACGTCTGACCAAATGCTGGGACAAAATCTAAATACAGTGGGAAATCTTTATTCAATGTAAAGCCCCCGGGGACCAAAAACACAGCTGGGGCCCCTGGTTTGGTGTTCTTGGGGCATTTACATGTTTTTGGGTTCCCTCTGATCTCTTTCTCTGCTGTTTTTACAAATTATTACCTGGGGGGGGGGGGGGGGTACAGACATCATGTTATTTATCAATGGAACGTTTCCAGGTATTAATTACCCCTCACACACATTACAATACCTCTTTTAGGGGGCAGATATGGGGGCTTAGGGCCAATACTGGGGCATCTATAGGTGAGGGATGGGGGGTTAGGGCCCAATACTGGGGCATCTTTAGGGGGGGGATGGATGCTTAGGACCCAATACTGGGGCATCTATTGGGGAGGGATGAGTGCTTGGGGCCCAATACTGGGACATCTTTACTGAAGGGATGGGTGCTTAGGGATCAGTACTGGGGCATCTATAGGGGAGGGATTGGGGCTTAGGGCCTGATACTTGGGCATTTTTAGGTAAGGGATGGCAGCTTAGGGCCAATACTAGGGCATCTATAGGACAGGGATTGGGGCTTAGGGCCCAATACTGGGGCATCTATAGGGGATAGATGGGGGCTCAGGGCAAATACTGGGGCATCTATACGCTGGGGATGGGTTCTTAGGGCCAATACTAGGGCATCTATAGGACAGGGATTGGGGCTTAGGGCCCAGTACTGGGGCATCTATAGGGGAGGGTGGGAGAATAGGGCCCAATAGTGAGGCATCTATAGGGGAGGGATGGTTGGCTTTTGACCCCTATAGTTCTTTAGTTAGGGTTTAATGGGTGTGATAACGTTTATGGATTTCATCCTTTTCTTTTAATATATTCATTGACCCCATGAGGGAAAAAACTGGGGGAGGTTTTTGGGGGTCATTAGTGGGACGATCCTTGTGAAGGGATGGGGTAGGGGGGTATTTGTTTATTATGTGGAGGGATGTTGGGGGGGTATTTGTGTATTATGTGGAGGTTTGTGTATTATGTGGAGGGATGGGGTAGGGGGGTATTTGTGTATTATGTGGAGGGATGGGGTAGGGGGGTATTTGTGTATTATGTTGAGGGATGTTGGGGGGGTATTTGTGTATTATGTGGAGGGATGGGGGGCCCTCTGAGCCCATAGGAGATATAACTATAGCAGGGGATGGAGGGACCCAATAGAGGGGGAATTGTGGTTTTTGGGGTTCCGGAGGGACAAATGTAGGTGACATGTTCCAGGTAATGGGCAGTAAATATCGGGGGGTAGTTATTCCGCCATGGATAGTTTCCTCTGATGGAGATCATTTCCCTGATGGAGCCGTTATATTGCGGCAGATCCGGGCAGATAAAAGCTCCGCACATATAATGACATTGGGATGGACGCATGGCGCCTGGTCACATGGGCCATGCAGGGGGGGGGGCAAATGGTGCCGTATCATACGGAGCGCCATAAATGGGGTCAGATATAATTCGGTGAGATCAGACAATGCAGCGACTCGTCTCACATCAAACAGCTCGAAAGTTTATTGAATTTGTAATTCCGTATGTCGCTCCATCTGCTTCCATTCCTCCGCAAATCTCCTTCACGCATTCTCAGCGCGTCCTAAATCACAGAAACGTCTGAAATTTAGGATTTGTGTGTTGTAATGTCCATCAATCCGCTGCATGGGAAGGGTTCAGCTGATGAACATCCTCCATTGTCAGGAGGCTGAAATAAGAACTGTCTGTGTTCCCCTCTTGCTGCCGGTCAGTTTTCCAGACAATGGAAATATTAAAGCTTTCCGAGACTGGAGAAGATGGACTATCATGGAGGAACCTGGGTGATCCAGCAAACCTGGAATGGATTACTTGAAATAGTTTGTTATTATATGGTAATGTTTTCAATCTTGCACCAGATCCATTCCAGGTTTGCTGGATCACCCAGGTTCCTCCATGATAGTCCATCTTCTCCAGCCTTGGAGAGCTATAATAAATCAGGCCCGTTATGTCTGATTGGTGCTTTAATAAATATGGAGGACCCCGGACATCACAGATGGTGGCTTGTATTATCTATACAGGGGGTGAATGTGTGCTGTTCATAATCAGCTCGGGTGAATACCTTGCTGCAGGTGTGCCTCTTATGGAGACTTCCTCCTTGTATTCAGTATGCAGCTCCTCATGGGCGGTGCCACCTCTCATGGTGCCTTGTATGGCTATTGCTGTATGCAGGTTCCGGGCAGTGCTTCCTGCACCCCCTGTCATTCTATTGGGGCCCTATGTTCAGTGGGGGCCCTGCAGTTGCGCAGCCTGCTCTACCCTGGCCCTGATGATGATTTTGCATTAATGGTCAGCAGTCCCGGTATTCCTGTGGTCCGCACCCCCCTCCGGTACCAGTTGGTACCCAGTGCTGTAACAGGGGGACTGTTGCTCAGGTTGGTACTGATTTATTCTGTCACAGGGTTGTCAGGTATGTGGCCATGTTCAGATACTGCCAGGGCCACATCAATATTATATGCGGAGCTCTGCGCCCCCCATGTGGACTTTCTATGCCCCCTCCCCCATGGGACATCAGATGAGCGCATGGCGCAGGTTGAGGTTGCGCATTCTGCATGCGTGGGGTCGGTCAGCATATAATTATTCTATTCTGAGCTGACATGACAGGTGCACTTTGATAGCTGCGCTTGTGTTTGGCTGCCATTGTTGGCGGCGGTGATTGGCGGTGACAATTGCCGTGTCGCAGATTTGCGCTGAATGCAATTTGTGTGCCGGACGCTCTTTGTTGGTTGTTATTGTTCAGCGAGGAGCCATTGTGAGGAGCGCTCAGATCAATAGCTGCGTATTTCAGGGGCAATGAGCCGGAGATGTGAGCAGCCGGTGACACGGGAGGGGTAATATGGGGGGGGGGTCATTGTTCTGCCACCAGCCATTGTGTGTGTGAATGTGTCAGGTAAACACAACCCCCCCCCCCCCCCAGGTGTCACAGGCAGGTGGTGTATGCAGCGTCACCTGGGGGGGGAGGGGGGAGGAAACAAAACCAGCACAGAGAGAATTGGGGCCCTTTACAACACACGAAGGGGGGGGGGGTAGTAAAACAGCCGGGTGAATCTTTGGGTCTGTTATGTGAATAAAGTGTCAGATTTTGTTCTGCTGGACTGTGAGGCCCAAAAGTGACCATCGGTCTCAGTGGTAGCCTACAGTGGCCCCTGTGCTCTTGGGGCCCCCCTGCAGAACTCATTATATCTACGCTGCCAGGAAGCCAGGGGGTTTACCCCAAAAACCTCCCTGCGATGATCCCTGCAGAGTGGTGAATAGTAGAAGTGAACCCGTAGTGATCGGCAGTCCCTGCGCCCACCCGTGTCATGTGACGTGCAGCGATATAAGCAGCGCTTTCACTACACATTCATCCAAAGGTTCACTTTCTTGTCATGGTATTTCATTTTTTCACTCATCTTGTGACCTCCGTGCAGAATTCCCCCCAGAAATGTTTTAGGCTGTGGGTGGGTGGTGGCGGCCCCTCCATTGGCTGGGTATTGAAGTGCCGGGCGGTGCGCCCAGCTAGAAGGGGCCGGGGGTAACACTGTCACATGGGGATTTGCTTTGTGTTTGGCACAGATGACATGAAACTAATTTATTTTTCATTTTTTAGGATTTCTCACATTCACCGCTGATTATTCACCGCATGGATTTTGTGGTTTCCCCCGATCACCGGTGAGTGACACTAATTGTGCGCCGTGTCAGCAAGCAGCCAATAGAAACGCTCCGCATGGGGAAGAAGCAACAATTGATTGGGCAGAATATCGATTAGTGGGAAATAAATATCTGAAGGAATGATTGCTCAGCAGAGGTGAATGTCCTGATGAATTAGCTGGTTCACCCTGAACAGTGAACAGAAATCCACCTTACATTCACCCTCCATTCACACTGTTTGAGAGAATTGAAGAGGAAGTACTGTTCACAGACACCCAATCCTTGCTATCACATAACATGGCTGTGTCATGTTCTACCTTTATATTTCAGCTGGTGATCCTGCCATGAAGGTCAGGCACTTCCTATTTTAGGGTGACAACGCTCTATCTCATTTCTGATTGGTGCTCCTGTGTTGTCACCGTGTCACATGGGCTTTGATAGAGACTACAAGCAGACAGTTTTATTCCCCAGACATGGCCACCAAGAAATGCCGCGGGGTCATCACTGGGGTGCCGGTAGACAGGAAGTGGCTGCATGGAGGATGCTGGGGGTCAGCAGAGCTGAGATTGGAGAAATAAGGGGAAAAAATGTGAAAACAATTCACAGCTTGGCGTGTTCGGTCTAATGATGGCGCCGGTCTCCCCGGTCCCATAGTGCTGATGATTCTAAGATTGGACTCCAATCCAATACCTGCCCTGTATGATTCACATTCCCTCCACATTCACTCTACCTTATCTACACATTCCCTTCGTATCATCCCCATGAGAATTCCCTAGATCCTGCCAGGAATTTTACCACCCCATAAACAAAGTGCACCAATGAGAAATCAGGGTCAGTCAGTGGGGTGCTTCCTTAACGTGGGATAATAATGGATGAGGGTGACACATATGAAGATTTCTGTATTCCGGACAGCTGGGCCAGCACTGACCTGGACATGCCCAGCAGTGGGAATTCTTGTTATTGATCTCCTGTCACGGTGACTACCCGAGAGTGATGGATGGATTTAATATCCTGGTGACCCCAGCCGGACGCCTCACCTGAGTGAATGATTCACTTCTAACTCCCAGAAAGAGCAGCAAGATTGGGGATTTCTAAGATTCTGAAGATTCAATTAAACCCCTGCATGTGTCCACCCCCCACCCCGGATCAGAATCACAGATGGGGGGGGGGGGAATAACGATGGTCAGCGAGGCTAAAAAAACGGGGGCAGGGATTACCCCAAAAATACAAAATGAAATCAAAATGATTCTCATCCATGAAAGTGCGGAGCTTAAATATGGGGGGGCAACAACATTCCAGAGATGAGGGGCAGCATGAGAGGGGTTCCAAGGACAATGCCCCCCCAGGTCCCCCCCATCCTCAATGCCCCCCCAGGTCTCCCCAATCCACAATGCCCCCCCCCCACCATCCTGGGGGCTTCTCTGCCCACATATCACCCAGATTCCACAAAAAAAGATGTCTATTGGGGTATTTATCCCCGGGTCACTCTGCTGCCCCCCCCCCCTGCCCATTTGGTGCTGTTCAGCCGAATTCCCCACAGTTGTAGCCCCCCTATAGAGAGAAAGAGGCAAAATACAAATATCTTATTGCCCCCCTGGGATTGGCATCATTCTCCCAATTTAACTGATCATAGTCAATAGGATCTGATGCCCAAAATCCTAATTACCACGTGGGGCCCTGGGAGGAATCCAGAAGTTGCTGTTACCCCAAATACCCCAGAATTGTGCAATCATCCAATAAGGGGCCATATTTGTATCATGGTCACCATTGGCTTCACATTTCTGGTATCACCATTCACCGATGGCTGACTGTCATTGGTTCTACCCCACCTCATCGGCGCCCCCTATATGTCTACAAGCCAAACGCCTGGTAATGCCCCCCATCCGGCCGCAAACTAATTGAAGGTTGGTGCCGGCCCACATAACCCTGCCACCTTAGGCCTTGGAGCCCCATTCCAGTGATCACCCTTCCTCCGAGTTGGGGTATTTTGTGGTATTTACCCCTCGCAGACATTTACCCCCGGCTTGTCCCTAATACCATAACCCTGCATTACTTTGTATTCGGTGACAATGGGGGTGACATATTGGAGGAGCGCAGGGATGAGATTTTCCGCTCTGCAGACATTCTGATATAAATTCTCTACAACTCCGGAATCCTAAACACAAATCTCCATCCGGAGGGCCGGCACCAATTAATCATCACAGGCACAATTATTAATTATTAGCCGCAAATAATCTTCTAGAGCAGGAATAGGAGGCTGACACTGCCACCCCAAACTGCCATGCCAGGGGGCAACAAGGGGACATCTGAAGGGCAAAGATTTCTTACATCCAGGGATATACATGTGTAAAGGGGAACTCTTCCCATAACCCAAAACAGCAGTGCCAATGCCAATTGTCTGCAGATTACATTATTATGATGCCCGAGCAAAGATGGCGGCGATACAGGAAGATAACCTATCATTCCTATACAGCGCTGCGTAATATGTTGGCGCTATATATATCCTGTTTATTAATAATAATAATAATTCCTAAACTGGAAATAATTACCAACCAATCAGAACGCACGATCCCCCCACAGAACCCAAATATTTGTCGGCTTTTGGAGATTTATTTTTTTCCTTTCCTTTTCCCTGTTTGCCAAATGACTCTAAAAATTGACTAAAGCAGAAACTGCGAATATAATTGGCACAATAAAATGATAATGGAGTGAGCGAAGAGCGACAAATTAACGGAAACTCCAGCTGGAGTTTATTTCTGCTGCGATTCCTCATAAATCGGGAATATTAGAGGAATATGAAATCTTTATTTTGTGTCTGTCCGGCGGATGGCGCTCTAGAAAGGCGCTCAGCGGTCGGCCTTTGCGTTTAATAACGTCTTTCCTTATTTAGATAACTTAATAGCTGTGGAATTTTAGTCCGGGAAGCTAAAATGGAAACGGTTCTGTAACAATTGTCGATTATGTTTAATTGTGTAATCAGTGGTGGGGTAATTACAAATTTATTGCACTTTGCGGCGTAGACTGATGTTCCTTACAATGCGTCCATGCTGATGAGGAAAACGCAGCGAGAAGCCACAAAAACCCAGGACAACCCTGCGAGCGCATTCACGCAATTTTATCACCGGGATTAACCCTTTCATCACGCTGCTGAAATCAATCCCCGAAGAGGCCCTGTCTATGGCACAACATTGGAGGAATTGGCACAGGCGGAGCGCCCCCTAGCATCTGACTGCCTGCCCATAAATCAGGGTATTATGGGGTAAAATGGCTTCAGCTCTATTACTGCATTAACTGCCCAGAATTCCCTCTGATCCGGGGGAATAAAACATTTTTAAAGCCCCAGGGGCCAAATGGGGACTTTTTAGGCAGTGGGGTCTGGATGGGGAGGGGGTTTAGGGACTGTGGGGCACGAGGAGGAGGTGTTAAGATGGTGGGGGCTGGAAAGGAAGGGGTATGGGAATTTAGGAGAAATAAGGAGAGGTGTTTGGGTTTTGGGAATTGGACAGGGAGCGGTTTAGGGCATTAAGGATATTAAGTTTAGATGTTGGGAGTTGGAGGGAAAAACCTTTAACCCCCCGGGGCTGGAGGAGAAGAATTTAGGTCTTTGGGGCTGTTTTAGGCAGGAATAGGTGGGACATTAGGTTTAGGGTCCTTTATGACCCTTTTATGGTGCAAATAATGAGCAGAATGAGGAAAACCACTGACTTTGAGCCCGGGCACCACATGGTACATCACATAGATAGGGACAGCACTGGACATGATGGTGCCTAGGCACTCCGGTCCTTGATGATGTCATCATATAAAAACTCCGCCTCCAAAAGTATCACCTGAGCTGTTGGGAGCTTTCCCCAGCATCCTGTGATGAATGTTGTAATCTCTCATTGTTTGGAATGTTGCAGTGATGTTGTTATGGCTCTCACAGTGAGCAGCGCTGCGGCATATGTTGGCGCTATACCTAATATCAGTTATAAGAACGCTCCTCCACATAGCTCTCTTGCCGCAGGGAAGTCATTTGTTCCGGCTGTAGGGAGTTTATTAGTCCTTCTGTCAGAGATGGATGAGCGCCGAGGTGAGAAGAGCCCGCAGACACCGATTTATCAATAACGCGCCCTATGAATATCGCACAATTTATTTTCACCTCTCTGTCTATATTTGTAATTGTATCAGGGACCCTGGGGGAAACCTGTGACCCCCCCAATCCATTTATTATAATCCCCCCTCCCTGTGACACCCTTCCCTAAAATACCCCCCCCTTCATGTAATCCCCCCCCCTCTGATTCTCCTCTGTAATCCCTCTGCCCCATCATCATGCCCCTCCTCCTGGTATCTCTCTCCTCTCTATGCACAGTGATTGTGTTCTGCAGCGTCTTTGCGTTACATAAGATGTTCCATGTTTACAATCTGCGGCCCCCCACAGAGCTGACACAATTATCATTGGAAGAGATTCGCTGCCTGATGGGAGCAGGACTGAGGCCCAAAGGAAAAGGGGGTTAAAGAGGACCTGTCATGACTGTAACCAAATAATATCATTTATATTAAAGGAGAATTATAGACAAAAAATCCTTGATGATCCTGCCAATATATGCACAACCCCCACTTCCTGTAACTGTCACATGGACAGCTTGGCTAATACTAATATTGGGAAAATGCAGATTTCTGATTTCATCATTGACCCCACAGAATCTTCTCCTAGGATTCTGTCCTCCTGATATTACCCCCACCCTCCCGCTGATCACCCCCAGCACTGTGATTACCCCATTACCTCCTCCCCCTCCTTCTGACCCCCTTTTTCCTGTGATTCACCTTCCCCCATCTTGTTATACTTTCCTCCTCGTAATTCCCCCTCAACCTGATGCCCCTTCATATGATCCCCCC
>NC_092868.1:60661230-60672026 GCF_032062135.1 Pyxicephalus adspersus
ATTTACCCCTATTACCACCACTCCCTCCTAGTACAGATTGCTCATTACTGCCCCCTGTATTTCTAGTGAAGGGTTGGCCTGACCTTTGGGGCTGAGGGTGTCGCTCCCCTTGTTGGGGGGGGGGGGGGCATTGCCCTGTTAATGACGCATTAATATTGCATGCAATGGTTTATAGGGGAGAATCCTCATGTATAAGGTTTTGTAGTCACACTGCAGACCCTTCATGTTTTCTGGTGTTGCTGCGCCCCGAGGTTCTCGTCTCCTTTTCAGATTCAACATTTCCACAAAGCTGCTGACACAGCTATTTAAAGAGGCAGCGATTGTGTGTGCAGCCTGCTGATCGCATTAATTAGTAATGCAATGAAAGAGCAAAATGATTAACCAGCAATCCCTAAAGCTCAACTTATTTTCTGCTGCATGGCGCCAATCCAGGGCCCGGAATCCCTCAAACACTGAGAACAGAGGAATCGCCATATCCTGTGTGATACCTATTATAGGGTGGCCCCAACCCCGAGGTGACAACCCCAAACCATCAATACAGGTGAGAGCCATCCATGTATTGGGGGGTGATGGCACATAGATCAGTGCAACTGCTCAGTTCTTCCTCAGGACCTTTATGGCAGGATCTCCATGTGTCATAATATTAAAAGCCACATATCTAAAATGACTGAAAATGGCTTCCATTTCATGAATATTACTGCAAATAATTTGTATAAGAGGCAATTAATAATAATCAGATCTGCTGGACACACAGATGGTCACTATAAAACTGATATTAGAATTCAGTGATCAGCTCGATCACTATATCACTATAAATATTTAAAGCTACTGAGCTCTGTAAACAGAAATCATAAAACATGAAATGGAGCCTGCAAAAAATAATGAGATTGCAATACTCAGATTTACCTGAAAAGAAAATATCTATTTTTACAATGCCACATTTTTATTTCGGTTTATTATACGTTTAAGCAAAATAACTGAACTCAGCTCCCTGAGACCCCAGGGGTGGAATCCATTTATTATTATTATTATTATTATTATTATTATTAATAATAATAATAAACAGTATTTATATTGCTCCAGCATATTACACAGCGCTGGAAATTAAATAGGCTCCCAGGTACATTTATTTTTCCCCCTCTGACCAACATCAGTCTTTAGTTACATTTGTAATGAAATCGTCTCCTTGTCACCTGTATGGTGTTGAATACCCGAGTTTCTTCCCCCTTTTTTCAGTATTTGTATCTTTGTATTCTCTATGATGGATGCCATAGAGCACAGAAGTTCTCCCCTGTGTATTGGGGAGTTTTGTCCATCTGAAATGAAGTTTTATTAGAAACGCTGCAGGCTGAGTGAATACAATGAGGGAAATTTCTCATCCCAGGAAGAATCGTTCAGCAATACGAGGAGAGCGATGACCTTTTCACATTTCTTAAACTATTAATAATTACCCAAAACTTTCTCTGTATATGAAAAGGATTAGCAATCATTGCTACCAAATCCCCCCACAATTCCCCAATACTCAGAGCAACCAATCAGCTTCCATCGGTCATTTCTGAAATAGAGGTTTGTAAAGGATTCTGATTGGTCAATACATTTTTACACCCAGCCTGACTGTGTATGAACCAAAAGTTGCAGCAAATGGATTCCCCTTGTATCAGGGTTGTAATGATTTATTTATGTTGTTGCTGTTTTAATGCTTTGCAGCATTTCTTTACCTAAAGCCCGCCGTGCTGTTACCTGAACAACCAATCAGGATTCATTTTTTGTAATAAGACAACGAATCTGATTGGTTAACTTGAGCAACGGTGACATTTTCCTGACATTCACTGAACTTTCTTTCGGGAGAATCCACCAAGTCAATGTGTTTCAATGGCATTGATTGATTCTCCAGCAAAGAAACATGGGTGAATGTCATATTCACTGTTTTATAAACATGGAATCACTCTGGTCGTGGAATGTACTCATTGTTGGAATGAAAATACCGATTTTGCCATTTGTCCCTACAGATGACCCCTTTGGAAGATTTCCCCGCACTTCGCATATTCCATTATACATTTTGGGCTTCCCATCTCTTTCTGTAGTGGAGACAGCAATTACCAGGGGAGGGTGAATGATGGAATGGCCATGGTGAATGCAGCATTGACTTTCTGTGTCATTCAAATTTTATAAGATAGAAGCAGCTTCCTTGTGAAGGATCTGGCACAGCTTTATATATTTACATTTCATCCAAGGATTAAACATTTCTTTTTGTTATTTAATGAACGATAATCCTGGCGGTAATTCCCACTCTGTGCGGGTCACCGGCGCCATAAACGTTTGGAAGACGCCAGGTATGGAAGAATGGGGCCCCTTGTAAAGAGGTAACAAATAACGGATTACAGATAACCCGCAGCTAACTCATCTTTTCAGTATCAGGAATCCTCGGCGGTTACGGTTCAGTGCGCAGCGTTCGGCGGCGTCTCCATTACCATAATCATACTGTACAATCTTATTACAGCTTTCTTACCTGCTCATCCCTAAATCAGTGAATGTCGGCGGATTAGATGATAACGCAATCTATTAGAGTAAGCCATCTTCTTTTAATCATGTTACTTTTTGGAGATTAAGTGCGCTTTTTTAATAGTTTTGTTTTATATAATGGAATTGTCACGTTCAAAAAATAAATCTGCGATTGATGAAATAAAAAGTACAGATTGAATTCTTGTAGGATAACTTTCAATTACGGGCCCCTGCTGAGCCACATTTATTATTTTTAAAGACAGAATTGTGATCATTTTGTGATTTAGGGAGTTCAATATATTTGGGGTCTGTCTTTCCAGCAATGTATCATTGCCGCGTCTCAGCTCCGTGAATGTTTGATGGCGATATAAAACCGCAGACAAGAAATACAACCGCAGAGACGGCAGCCCAGATCGGCCCATGTCGGAGCACGTCGGCCCTTAGCTTAAAGGGGACCTGAAACCGCTCATCTTGTTACTTCCCCTCCCCCATCTCAGAAATGGTACTTCCAGCATCCGTCCAGAACCTACGGGTGACACCAGAACTCTTCTGGTGATATCTTGAGGAATGCTGAGTAGCCAAAATCTCACAAGTTGCTCCCTCACCCCACGTCCTGCAACATGGAGGCAGAGAAAGGGATTCCGACCTTTTTATTATTTTATTTTCAGTGGAGTAATTTGGGGGGGGGGGGGACTCTTACCAATCCATGGACTGTGCATGGGGTCCCTGAAGGGTCCCTGAAGGGTCCACTACAAAACTCAACTCATTAGATCCCCTTTACTCACTGACAAAACCACAGCAATAATAAAAACGGTGTTCAGGGATCTTCCTGGTGCCCGTGGGTGGAGCTGGGCTGGCACGGCACATCACGGCTGGCATGGGTAATGAATGGTGGTGTGGAATGAATTCATTGCTAATTTCAGCAGCCAATGGACAGCACAGGTGGGGGAGAAGCCATCCCTGTAGTCCATTCTGTAGTCCATCAGCCTAGAAGGAAGTCAGGGGTCAGAATCAATGATAAAATACCAGCCAATCACAGAGAAGGAGAAGAATCCCTATTAATAAAACCATGAGCTGGGTCTGGAGTTCAGCTTTAAATTTAAATGTGTACAGCGTGTTACTATTGGTTTATAAAGGAGCCACAGCCTGATTGGAAAAGCCTTTCCCTGCCAGCATGCTGCATAAATGGGCCCTTGCTGTCTGTATAGAAGTCATGGAGCCCCCAGATGTCTGCAATCAGCAGGAAGACTCCGCAGGTATCGGTCAGACTCGGCGATTGGTGCTTTATCAAAGCAGAGTGTAGAAATGATTGCAGACTCAGAAAATGTGGTCTCACCTCCAGGATAAAACAACCTTATAACACTGAGCACACTGATGAGGGTCAGCAGCACAGAATATAGAAGTCAGCAGATAAGAATTTGTCTGTTTTGCCCGGAGTGCCTGTTTATTAAAGTTCCCATTGTGCGTAGCAGGGCCGTGTTTTCTTGTAGCGCTTTCCATCTTTGTTTTCTTGGTGAAGGGCAGAGCGGCGGAGAGCTGGCGGCATAATACCGAATCTCTATACATCTGTCATGTTTATGTAATCTGCGCTCACACATACACGCTGTGCCCAGATTTGCCGTCTTTTCCTATAGAGAGATTCACCCGCCAGTACTGCGCCCCATCCATGGGCGGCATTCCATCATTCCGCAGCCAGCGCCGGTGACGGCCTAAATTCTCTCCGACAAGGACGAACAGATAAAAGAGCTCGGGAAGCCGTTCATAAATCACGCCGCAGCCCCAGGACTGCTGATGCCAGATTTCAGGGAGGCGTCTTTCACAGACCACCCAATATAAGAGACGGGGAAATCCTGATGGCTCCCAAGGTGCTGCTTAGGAATACTAAACAGCCGGATTCACCTGACGCGAAGATCTGTAATACCGAATGAGTGAATCTCAGAGACCAATGGAGCCATTTACTGGTGGGCCAATAGTGGTGCTGGGAAATAAAGTACGGAACCAATCCGAGAATCGGGGACATTGGGTCTGCTGCGTGTCTATGGGGCTCCGATATCTTACACGCAAAGTCTGCCATCATACGTGTAGAAGTGGGGTCCCATCTATAGGGGGGCTGCACACATGTGGGGCTCAGACATTCATACATAGGAAGCAGTGACGACGCCAGACGTGGGGTCTGTGATTGGTTCATCCAATAATTTCTTATTTTGCGCCCTTGGGGTTTGCCCTTCCTTCTGCCTCAACCAGTGAATGTTTTCCCCTTAGCTCAATCCTGATTTTTTGGTGTATTGGTTTATTGGTCAGAGTTGGTTGGGTTGAGGCTTTTTATAGACACCGGTGAATGTGCCTTGTCATCTATAACAATTTGAAATTTGGTGAATATCCCGAATTGGGTAAAGGGTTCAGTGAAAGTTCTGATTCTGATGGGTCGTAGTATTTGGCTTTGAGCACGATGGTAACATCCGGAGAGGCTTCCCTTTAATCTCCATGTGACGTCAGTTACTATGGAATGTGCAGCATCAGTTTTGGGTGGAATTACCCTTTAAAGTACAACTTTAGCTGTGTGAACCTGGCAGCTGAAAGCTGAGCTCAGCCTGTCAGTGGGTGGAGCCTATACATGGGAGCTCCTCCCCTCAGCAATCAGTGCCCCATTCTGGATTCATGGTGTTGCCCATGGTTGGGGCGCACTCGGGGTGGGGGGTAACATTCAGGAAGATGTGGATAATGGAATTCTCTACGAATAAGGAAAGACGTCGGCGGGAATCGGAAGCAGTTAAACTTTAACGGCATAATCAGAAACAAAATGAATAAATGTGTCTGCTTTTCTTCCACCTGAAGGATGAGATGTGAATGTTTTGAACCCGGGAACTGATCCAACTTTCATTTGGCGGGGGAGGGGGAGTTGTTGTCGTCCTGCGGTTGGGATCTGTTGGCGTTGTCAGATTGGTGATGGACATGCGTCTGTTTGTACAATGTGTCCGTGCGCTCCTGGCTTGTCAATCAGCCTCTCTTTGCCTCCTATTAATCTTTGAACCGTACGGCAGCCGGCGTTGTAGCCCTGCGGCTGAATATAGGAATATCCGCGTGTTTTATGAGCTCGATCAGAATTCATGCCGGATTGCGCCTGGCGGGTTCATGCACTGTGTCTGTTGCATGTTAATTTGTGTTTCTCTCTTCCAGCAAGTTTCCTGCTCATCCTCCTGTTTATTGCGGCATGTTCTAGCCAGATAAGGGGCCCCGGGCGCGGCTCTGGTTACCCCGGCTGTGGGCCAGGATTTGGCTCTTCATCGGCTGTATTGTATGAGAGTAGCACTGCGTGTCCTTGGGAAGTGCAGCACGCTGCCCATGTGACCTGGTAGGCCGCAAGATTTCTGCCCACCGGCATTCTACCCTGGCTTGGGCAGCCAATTGGTGGGTTCAAACCACTCCCTCCACTGGCTGAAATGTGCACTGCACACAAGCATGCCATTGAAGTATCGGCCAAGTTTAGTTTAGTTTTGGATAGAACAAGGAAGAATTAGGACTCTTGGCAGTCAGTGACCCCAATTCCTTCATTTCCTGTCTGGTAAAAATGTTGTCACAAGAAGAGGAAGTGAAATCTCTTTAATGGGGCCCCAGAAAGCGGTGGATTCTGAGAGGAGTTTGTGTCTTGTATGTCGGTACCAGTCTTATGTATCAGCAGGTCTCTGGATGTCTGGTATATAGTGTAGATCTCTAGCAGTCTCTGGTGATGTGGCACCAGTATCATAGTTCTTCCGTAACCAATCAGCAGCTCTCAGCAGTCTTAGACTCTGATAGGTGCAGGCTCTAGTTGTGCCATGGTCTGATCATTCTCTCGTGCCATGGTCTGATCATTGTCTCGTATCATGGCATAGGTGCAGGCTCTAGTCATGCCATCGTCTGATCATTCTCTTGTATCATGGCATAGGTGCCGGCTCTAGTCATGCCATGCTCTGAGCAGTCATTTTGTATCATACCATAGGTGCAGGTGGGTTTGGAGTGCAGTTGCAGGTTTGGTCTCAGGTACAGATGTCTTCTACATGGGGGGGTTGCAGGTTGGGCTGTGAGTGGGAGGTTGCTGCCACAGATCTCTGATCCACCCACTCACTATGGTTGGGCCCCTCCATCCTCCTGTGTGGCCCCCCCTGCAGGGTAGATGAGAAGGTTCTCTAGCTGTGAATTTGGGTTAACATTGCAATGAATAGGGAAGCGCCCTGGCATCTCCATGCCACACGCTGAGCAGTAATTAGAGAGTAACCCTCATTTAAATGCAAATGAGCCTGCAATTAGCGGAGCAGCTTGGGCAGTTGGTGATTTCCCGGCCAGCGCAGGATTGGGCAGCCATCACTGGCGGGCAGCACAGCTGTGTTTGTCAGGTTACAGGGTGAAGCTTTTTGCTGCAGAATTTAACTGTTTCCCCATAAAACGTCTTCTTCCCCTCCAAGTGACGGAAATAAAAAGAATTCGGAGCTGCGGCTGCAACATGAGAAGAGATTGCCGATGAAATTAAATATTTAATCCCTACGGGCTCCTCCACCGCCTTGTAATCGGGTTTTATTCCCGCAACTCCGGCACTCTCATTGTTTGGGCCTCGCTGAGCATTTTGTGGCCGCACAAAGAAGAAGCTGAACATTGATTGATAATTAAAGGGTCCCCCCCCATCCTGCAGATCCCTACAGACAGATTGATAATTCATTTACAGGTGGAGTCTGCTGGCTTGTGTCCTGGATAATCCCACCGATCTCTTAGATGGAGGATGATGATGGCGGATAGAAGTTGTAATGTTCAGCAATATATTAAACCTTTCCTATCACCATTATTGGGTAACTATCAGTCCCAGCTGTCACTGACCCACTGACACCCCCAGTCACAGTGGTCATGTGATCCCAGTCTGCCGTGACATACCGAACACATTGGAGGCTTCATTAACAAACCCTTAGCCTGCAGATATCATTACAACCTGAAGGTGGCAGTGTGGATCTGTTTAATTCTGTTGTTGTCAAACACAATTACAGTTTAAAAAAGTAAACCATTAAAAAAAAGAAAAATTATACTTTTTGAGACAGGAGAACAGATTTTATTTTCTGCTGCAGTTCAGTAATGATAACAGGTCTTATCCTTCTCCCAGTTAGTGAATGAACAGTGAAAGGAAAAGCAGCACAGTGATGAGCTCATCTCTCTGTCAATCTGCACATTTTAGCAGATCCATAACTCACCATTTTGCTTATCTGCAGTTGGCACATTTCCTGTTGTAGACTTGGCAGTGATTTTGCAGCTCCTCTATGGCGGGTTTCATTCCAATCTCTCTGATGATGTCATATAGAACGCAGTGATGTCATCCTTATCAGTAGAGCGGAGGATGTGGCTGATGCAGAAATGATGCATGCACTAACATTCACCGCGGAGAAGCGCTGCAAGGGTCACGAGCTGTGATAAGTGGCGCATTAAAATGGCAGTCGGCGCTTTGTTTACTGACGGCTGAGGTTAAATGGCAGCGGCCGGCGATAACACAACTGAACGCAAGAATTTGGCAGTGGCTGCAACAACAAATAATTAGAGGCTTCGCTTTCAAACGTCTAGAGCTGCGTTCAATATCAAAGTGACAGCCACAGATATGAGCACAAAGACGACAATTATATTCCACATTTTTACTTTCACACCGCTGAAAAATTGCTTTTCAAATGTCCGCGTGGGGAGTCAGCGGGGCTGCGAGGACGCATCGCACTAAATATTTGCAAACAAGCCGGCGTCATTCCTGATGGATGAGAGATGGAGCGGCTTTATATCATCCATGGAGGGGCCAAGAATTAAACCCGGGGGGCTTCACAATACAAAGTGCAGGCATAGCAGAGATATAACAATGGCGTCACAGAAAAAGGACAATGACCCCTAACCGGCACAGGGGCCCAATAGTGCCTCATTGGAGGGCTAAAATCCTCCCTGACCAATCAGAATCCCACTCTCACAGATGATTGAATTTGTTCAAATTTTCAATATATGACTAAAGATTCCATTTGACTTCAAATAATTTAAATTCAAGAGCAACATTGAAGAATTAAGGCATGAGCCCATGGGGCCACATATCACAGCGGGGCCCCATATATATTCCTGAAATTTAGCTATCCTATGACCAATCACAGGGCCAACTGGGGATCCCTTCCCACTTGTCAGGTATAGGTAGTGGTCTTAAATTGTGGACACAAGCATGATATGTGTGAGCACCGTTTAGTGCAACATCGTACTGTGAATCCAAAGTAGCATAATGGCTGACTCAGGGGAAGGGTTTATATTATCCACTCCTTGGGGGAGGGTTTATATTATCTACTCTTGGGGGGAGGGTCCATATTATCCTCGCGGGGGGGGGGGACCATATTGTGTACTCCTGGGGGAAGGGTTTATATTATCTACTCTTGGGGGGAGGGTCCATATTATCCTCTCCTGGGGCGACCATATTGTGTACTCCTGGGGGAAGGGTTTTTATTATCTACTCCTTGGGGGAGGGTTTATATTATCTACTCCAGGAGGAGGGTCTATAATATCCACTCCTAGGTGGAGGATCCCTAATATCCACTCCTTGGGGGAGGGGCCATAATATCCACTCCTACGGGGAGGATCCCTAATATCCACTCCTTGGGGGAGGGTCCATAATATCCACTCCTGGGGGGAAGGTCCATATTATCCACCCCTGGGGGGGGGACCATATTGTGTACTCCTGGGGGAAGGGTTTATATTATCTACTCCTTGGGAGAGGGTCTATAATATCCACTCCTAGGGGGAGGATCCATAATATCCACTCCTAGGGGGAGGATCCCTAATATCCACTCCTTGGGGGAGGGTCCATAATATCCACTCCTGGGGGGAAGGTCCATAGTGGCCTAGGATCTCAGTAAGTGGGTTGAATATTGCTGGGCATTGGGATCGGCATAATACCCGGGAATAGTTAGTATACAGGAAACAGTGACAGATAGAAGGTAGGTATTGCAGCAAAAGCTGTATTTTTTCTTTCGAAGATGTTGTTTAAATATATTTTAAAATTCAGAGTTTGTCTTTAAGATGTAAACTTTCTCTTCCCACATTCTTGAAAACCCTGGAACCCTCTCCAAACCTCCAACTGACCCTCGTAGAATGTGTTGTCACCACTCAGTCTGTTCCCCACATCAAGAATTTATCTATAGGACAATATGTTCCCGCTTGGTAACAGATTCAATTTGCTTTGGTTGCTGCTCAGCTGTAACATTCCCAAAGCACTCACAATAAAGGTCTTACCCGAAGAGCTTACATTCTAAATCATGGCGGGATAAAGGTAAGGACATGTGGGAGGAGTTTTGTGTAACTCCGCCCACACAGTTCACCTATTTGGGTATTGTACAGTATGACTGCCGGGAACACAATAGAAGAAAGGTAAAAAAATATTCCTAATTTTCTGCTGATTATTTACTAAACACCCCAAAAACTGAATCCCCCCCTTTCTGTATTTTTATTTTTTATGGCATAATCATGTGACCTGCATTAGATCTTTCTATTGGTGGTGGCGCTTCTTTAATATTTACCATCCGCACATCAGACGGAAGTCGCTCATTGCAGCATTTGATGAGTTTTCTGATCAATGTTTTATCAGCTCCTTGGCGTTGCGTTGATGATGATTTCTAAAGATTTCAATTTTCCTTTGAACGTCGCGATGTGGAAAATAATCTGCAGAAAGCCGGGAGACCCCGGGGGGATTCCCTGAATTTTCTGCCTGATGGGGAGAGGAAATGTTTAATAATTTGCTGAACATCCGACGCATCCACGTCAAAAAACCCCAAGTGTCCCCTTTTGTGAATGTTTAAATGTTGTGGAGGGGAGAGGAGACACGGAGGGGAGACACGGTCCCTGAGCGCTCGTCTATGCATGATAAGAACTGCAAAACTCAACTCAAATACTCGCATGTCACCGAGTCCGGGATGGATGGTGTCTGGGGCTATTGTCATCTGATATAACAAAATACAGACACAAACTGCACCTGGACTGCCAGATGACAGAGATACATGCGCCTACAACAGAGATACATGCGCCTACAACAGAGATACATGCGCCTACAACAGAGATACATGCGCCTACAGAGATACATGGGCCTACAACAGAGATACATGCACCTACAACAGAGATACAGAGATACATGCGCCTACAACAGAGATACATGCGCCTTCAACAGAGATACATGCGCCTACAACAGAGATACATGCGCCTACAGAGATACATGCGCCTACAACAGAGATACATGCACCTACAACAGAGATACATGGGCCTACAACAGA
>NC_092868.1:60672360-60680430 GCF_032062135.1 Pyxicephalus adspersus
ATGGGCCTACAACAGAGATACATGCGCCTACAACAGAGATACATGCGCCCACAACAGAGATACATGCGCCCACAACAGAGATACATGGGCCTACAACAGAGATACATGCGTCTATGCGTTTTTTTGCCCCTGGCATCACATTCTCAGTGTATACAGACTGACCATCCCCCTCATATCTCTGTACACTGATGAGTTCATTCAATCTTTGTATAGAGAGGACAGAAATCAGAGGCTTTAAGCTGCGTACACACGTCCAATAATTATCGTTGGAAACGATCGACAAATGACCCATTGTCCAAAAATCTTTTAAAAAAATAGCGACCAACGACGCAGATGAACGAGTATTGTTGTTGGAAATGAGCGACCGGCACGGCGGATCTGATTGGCCGATGATAGTTCGCTATCTGTGTGTGTACGGTCGTTTAGGGATGGTGCATGTCTCTGCAATACGCTTTCTCCTTTACGTCACTCCCTGCATCCTTCAAACCATTGTATCTAACGTGTGTACACTATTGGTGGATTATATTTGAACGATCGTATCGTTACAGCTTGTACAGAATTGTGCACAATACAATCGTTGAAGTATAATCGCGCATAATCGTTGAACGGTCGTAATCTTTCGCTTTCTAACGATAATTATTGGAAGTGTGTACCTAGCTTTACACTCCAGGGAAGGATGTTTGTGCTGCGAAATGCATGAGCCAAGCATCCCTGCCCACGCGTGCTCCAGTCCGGAGTGCCATGAATCCTGTTTTGTGTATTATTACTTTTATGTTTTGCCACATAATTTGTATCTGTGTCCATCCAGTCCTTAGTTTTACACAGTCAGACTACAGAACTAGGCTGGTGAGCTGACTGTACTTTATAAAAGGTGGGCCAAGCACATCTCCCACTTCGGCTGCTCTGTTGTCAGGTCAGCTTAGGATGAAGCCTACAAGTGGCAATTTCTGCATGCAATGCGCAGACAAAGATCACCGTTGTCACCATCAGGAAACCCACCCTGGGGCCATCACTGCGTAGACAGGAAGTGGCTGCAAAGAGTCTGCAGGAGAAATTGGAGGAAACAAGGATTCTGTATGACAAATATTTATTATACACAGAGCTCAGTAAATGAATTCATTGAGGAACCCCAAGAACAAAGTGCTTCTCTTATTGGCCCCGGAGGTCCCGGCACCAAAACCCAAAATTTCCTGGGCTGAGGCCAAGTTGTTGGATTTGAAGTTTTTTGTTCCCACAGAGAAATCAGAGCGAGATCTCAGTTTGCGGTTTTATAATTCAGAGATTTTCCATCTCTGTAGCCGGCGGGTGAGGGGGGGGTGAGTTGGGGGTGCAGTTGGCGTTAGCGAGCGTCGCATTGTCTGATCGGCGGTGCTGGAAACGTTGCCACTTTGTGCTCCCGGCTTTTCCCTCCAGTGGATTTATTGTCAGACAAACACCTGAGGCGCGAGCCGCGCAGCCAACGCCGGGCGCTCAGCCGTAGGGGCACCGCTGCGCCATCTCCTGATTTCCAGAGCGCATCTTATATCATATCCAAATGTCATCTCACCCAACAACGCCGCCAATGCAAATCACAGAAACTTTTTACATTCTGACTTTTACAGCTTGTTCAGAGAAGAATCGCATCAGCGGCTCCGGCGGAACGCAAGGCAAATGTTATCCTGGCGCTGGATAAAGGGGGCCTCCGCTCTCAGCTGTTTGGAGAATTCTGTTAAATGCAATAGCTGCATGCTGACATTCTAAAGAATCGGACATTTCGATATGGAGAATACCTGCGTTGTCTGCACGCCGTGTCTCCATGGAGCGCCTCCCGCAGGATGGAAGAGGTTAAACAAGTTTTCCTGACGCATAAAGTGATATAAAAGATTCTGACAAACATCTGGGCCCATTAAGAATCGGAAGGTGAGCGATACTTTCATGCGATAGTAATAGCGCAGCATGCCGTCCCCTCTCATGTTATTAAGCCTGGAACGCTTTCTCCCGGCATGACGCAAAGCTCCCTCCAACGCGTGAACATCTTGGAACTGGCGCGGTATTTATTCACCGCCACATTCATCTTTATATACATTGCCAGCTTCTGTAAAGTTCTCTTTGAATCGCACATCTGAACGCCGCGAGGACGCCATCGGCGGCCACTGATGGTGCGCACAGCGGTGTAACACAAAAGACAAAATGACACACGGCACACCTGAGATAAACACGAGGTAGCTTTGTCTGGCCGCGCTTTGTTTCACGTCCGGTATTAGACAATGCAGGACAAAGGGGCCCTGTCTTTTTGGTGTACGAGCGCCAGAAAAGAGCCGGCTGATCAAGCGCAGATACTAATTTAAAGTCACATCAGGGGAGCGAAAGTTCAGAATAGGCCTGGAGTTGCCATGACGACCGTTATAAAGTAATTAGAAGCAAAATCACAACAAAAGGAGAGCGAGCGGAATAAAGGAGCCGAGAGAAAGGGAGGTAAATTAAGACGACGAGGGTTGACGCCAGTCATGGTGTCAAGGTGATGCCGCCGCGGTGACACACGGGAATCCGCTTTAATGTCAGCGCTCACTTTTGTTGTTGTTGTGTTGACATTTAAAGAACAACCCAGTGCGTCTTTCTGTTTGTGTGTTATAAGGTATTGTTACTTTGTGTCGGAGTTTAATATAAAGAAATTGTCATCCTCCGTCGAGAAGGCCCTCAGCTCCCACTTTGTTCTTCTTCATTTTCAGATGTCTTCTCGGCAAGACACGAATCAGCTATTGTGCCGCGATTGTGAGCCGAGAGACGCCAACAAAGGGTGACATTTCTGGATCCACAGCGGAATAATTCTTTACACAAATGTTATTATTGTGCCATTGAGACACATAGCTTTCATGGTCGTGTTTTACCTCCCCCCAGAGTGTCAGCGTCCCCCCTTCTCCATCATCATCATCATTCTCCAGTCTGATGTCTCCAATGTCTGGCAGGATCCACAGGGGTGACAAGCGAGGACATTGAGGAGGTCCTCCGGGGTTTGGGGCCTGCAGACTTTTTATTGACTGATTTGGGGGATCTCTGCACTGAGATTTGGCATGGTTTGGGGCGGAGAGGTAAAAGTGACTACACTCACCGTGCTCTGCAGGGGTCCCGGGACCCCGGACTGACGGGCAATGTAGATAATGTCAGGAAATCCAGCTGTGAGGGCCGTCTGATTGGTCAAATCCACCTCGGACCCTTCACAAGCCAGAAATAGTTCTTCCAGTCTCAGCCACACATAAACATCAATCACCCAACATAATACAACCTTGGGGTCCTGACCATAAGACAGTACTGGATGGCCACTGTGTCACCCTAATATAGGGACCCTGTGACCCCAAAGTGTTGGCTCTATTTGACCAATGTGCCAGAGATTTTGTATTTTGCAAGACTGACATTTATATCACCAATGTGACCCCCCCACCAACCAAGCTGGGACAATTACAATATAAGGTGGGGGGAACATAAAAAATCTCAACTCATCCAGTGATTGGCTGTAGCTTCAGGTTAGTGGGACCCCCCCCATAGACAAGCCCCCCCCCCCAGCTTTCCACATTTATGTATAACACATATGGCATTTGATAATCTTTACGCCATTCCCCCAGGCAGGGGTACTTTTCACTAAGGCCAAGGCCAGCCTGGTGAATATTTACAGCTCGGGTTCTCTATTGTCTATTGAGTGGCTGCAATCACCTTTTGTACAGACATTGGGTTGCTGGGTGGCATTGGGGTGCTTCATGCTGAGCTTCATGGTGGTCTGCTTCTCATTCTGCTTCCATAGAATTATCTATTATAGGAAACAGCCAGTGAGGAAAGTATTGAACCTGAGAGCCTGAGAGCGTTCACCCACGGATGGATATTCATAAGGCCAAGGGTGAAAGTTATATCTATACTGTTCAGGTGTTACTTACCTGTCCCACTGCACCACCAAACTCCTCTGCCAGGAATCCCCCAGTTAAGTCTCCTAATAAAACAAGACATCTGGGAGGGTTCTGGCTGTGGCCCCCCCCATGCACCCTGTGCTCCCACTGACCCCGAACTACTAATCAGTGGGGAAAACACATAATCCAAAGAAAGGTTGGCTCATACAGAACTTTAATCAGGGATATCTCATTTCAGCGACTGATAAATATTTTCTTCCTCCTGCCTAATAATTTCTGTTACTAGAAGTTTCATTTTTGCAGCAGATTTTTTGCTTTCTATCCTTGGATGAGCCTCAGTCATTTGCCCCCAAAATTAGTTTTTTTGCACTCTCAGGTGGGGCCCTGCTGCCCTAATAAACACCCCCCAGGTCCCCGGATCCAATGTTTTCAATTTCCATAATGCATTTTTATAGAAGAGAAAACAAAAAAGATGAAAAACAGCAAAGAGAATGAATGATAATATTTGAGATCTTTTTGTGGCCTTCATTTGGCCGCTCTCAGATTTGTTGGAATTTTTCTATCCGATAATCTGACATTTACTGAATGGTCACCATGACTCGGGCTCAGTGTGGGAGGTCGGCGTTCTCCTCCATCAAATGGCGTCTATTAAAGTGGAAATCGTTTCCTTCATCTTTGGAGCTGTGTGAGTCTTCTTTAATGCGGCACAATGTGATTCTGCTGCGCGGGATGAGATTATCCGAGACAAAAAGCCGTATATTTGGTGTGGAAAGGGGTGAAAGTGCAGATTCATCCGTCCCTGCCGCGGTCTGATGTCTGGAGGCCTTTGAGTTTGTAATGTCGGCCTAGACATTGACTTCGTGTCCCCGGCGCCTCCCGGGAGCGTTTCAGCAGATGGCAAAACATTCAGTGAAGAGGGCGATTTAAACTGAATAGTACTTTAGCGGCGGAATTAAGTGCGTCCTCGTTTTACAGGGATGGGAAATTCTAACAAGAGACGCAGCACTTTGATTTCCACAGAAAGTGGTGTCACGCAGTAAGGCAGCCAAGCAGCCAGTCGGCTGTCACAGGAACGCGTCGGACGATTGTTTGTTCTAAAAAGACGCTGCGAGGAGTTGTCACCGATGTGAGGGAGACTGAGTACCGTGTCACCCATTATGAACGTCCTCGGCTCTGTCACATGGAGCGCGTAATAACGACAAGATGTGAGAAGTGATGGTAATAACAATATTTATATTATCCTTCATTTATAACGTGGCAGCGTATTCCTGCATTCTCCAAGCACAGAACCCCCCGGTGCAATCCGGAGTACCCAGATCACCGGCTGGCATTGTGCTTTGCTCTGCAGGTCGCTGTGTGTGAATCAGGATGAGCAAGGACAATACCGGAATAATCAGCGGCATCCAATCTATGGCACAGGTGCCGAGTGACACCATTGCAGGGAGAGGGCCGCATGATGTAGCCATGTCAGAGAATTGCTGACCCCCCCCCCCGGGGTAATATTTCACCCCTCACTCCTGTCTCCTTTATTCCTTCCTCCATATAAACCCCATTGCTGGCCAGGCTCAGCTCTATCGGAATAATAATTCACAGAACAGTCATGTGTCACAGGATAATGTGCTCAGTGTCACCACCACAAAGAATGGCAAGGGCTCAGAGTCCAAGAAGAGTTCAGTTATCATCCAGAAATACATTTTATTGGGTGATGCCTGCAGGCTGAGGCCTTCAAATTGCCCCCAATGACACCAGCTGCCATGCATGTGGATAACTCGGGGTAAGTGACAACAGGCTCCATTGTCTGTGGTCAGGGGAGCCGGTGTCCAGGCAGAGCCATAACCACAGATTCAACATTCATCAAAGAAATGATTCACCCAGATTTAGTAAAGAAATGCACTGAGATTTGTAAAAGCTTTACATATTGGTAGAAGTGATTGTGAAAACTGAATTCCCCGGATTCTGCTGGATCTGAAACCCAAAGTGAGCATCAGAAACTTCCTTTTGCTCCCCCGTTGTTTTGGAGGGCAGACGACTCGCGTCTCTCCGTTATTCATCGGTGGCGGATGGCGTGTAGATTGAAAGCATTGCAAGGCCCATTGTGTGCAGGAAAATGAGCAGCCATTGGATGGATCCACTTGTCACAATGACCTCTCCTGATCTGTAAATATTATTTCATGGTGAATAGCGAGAAACGAAGGACGCAGAACACAGACAGATGATTTGTCCTCATTTCCATTTCTGCATTAAGAGGTGAATGTCAATGATGAAGATACAACAACTAATTCCTCCGCTGTTATTGTACATTGACCCTACACTGTGCTAATGACATGTGACTATGGGGGCATTAGATTGTGAGCTCCTTTGAGCTTTGAGTCGTGTTTTAGTGACATGACTATAGACTTTGTACAGCACTGCATATTATGTCAGCACTATATAAATACTAGCTAATAATTAGATATAACGTCACTCCCTGGTGTCATTGTAACAGGGGCCAATAAAACAGAAACAAATCACATTTCACTTCTTCATACTTTAGTTTTATATACAGCATTGTACCAATCTGCAGGAGGAGCAAACACAGAATGAACAGGGAGCATGCTACCTGAGAACAGATCATTCCCATCCTCCACACTCATTGGCTGGAAGAATCCAAGTGGTGTATTCCCCTCATACAAAACACAAAGCTTTCCCAATAATGTCAGAATTTATAAATCTAATAAGATTCATTTTAATTGTCTTTCTGCAATTCTGACACTAATCTGTTCCACATATCGATCAAATAAATCACACAAATAACTATGATTATTAGCAGAAAAGCTGCAGTTACAATGTATCACTTTGGTGAATGGTTTTGTTAATTAAAGATGAATTCCTGTGGGTGAAAATCATTCATTCGGTTTGTTGTTTCCTGCAATCTATAAATAAATATTAGGAGTAAGCGGATTGCACAGGTGGAGGCTGCAGTACTCAGAGCGGCCACGGGGTGTCATCGTCCCCTCGTGTCCTGCATGTCAGCGCTGAGCAGATTGATATTCACTGCACAGTGCAGCCTAATGAGAGCAGAGAGGAAAGAGGATTCACTCAGTGACTGTGCTGCATGAAAATATTCCCTTCTCTATTGTTCTAATGGAGAGTCCTGGGCCCACAAAGTCAGCTGCATCTGGCGGCCTGTGTCTGCTAGGTCACTGCAGAATAGCCAGCTGAATGATTGTTAAAGTCAGTTTTATCACAATTCCCTACATCAGATGGAGAAAAGGAAAGGAAGATAGAAAGAGGAGAGAGAATAATAAAATCAGGTAAAGTCAAAGACAGAGAATGAGAAAGCTGGAAATAGAGAGAAAGAATAAAAAGAGGAAATGACACATGCTGCAATTATTCTGTCTTTGTCTCCAATCTCTGACACAAAGAAAAGATTCCCCCATCTTTCACTATAGGATAAAAATGTAACTTGTACCTTCTGTACAATCCAATATAAATCATTTAAAACAATTGCTATCATAAATACGTATAAGAATCACATAATATGCTTACATAGAGCCATGCCCTAATCAGGAAATAATAGGAAGATAAATCTGAGAACTTTACAACAATCAATAATCATAGCTTAGAAATGGAGAGAGAAAATAGTGAAGAAGGAAACATTTCATAGAGCCAACCACAGACATCATATAATGCATGAAATAAATATCTCCCCGCAGTCATTTCACTGAGAAAAGGCACAATATTGGATTTGCATCATTAACCTTCTTGGGTCTAATTAAGAGATCGGCAATGAAGCTCTGTGTGAACAGCAGAATCACCAATACCATTCTATATATTCACCATATTCACCGAAACCCTTCACCATATTCACCATTCTATATTCACCAGAGACACCAACACCATTCTATATATTCACCATATTCACCAAAACCCTTCACCATATTCACCATTCTATATTCACCAGAGACACCAATATCATTCTATATACACCAATACCATTCTATATATTCACCAGATTCACCAAAACCATTCTATATTCACCAGAGCCGCCAATACCATTCTATATACACCAGATACACCAAAACCATTCTATATATTCACCATATTCACCAAAACCCTTCACCATATTCACCATTCTATATTCACCAGAGACACCAACACCATTCTATATTCACCAGAGACACCAATACCATTGTATATTCACCAGATACACCAA
>NC_092868.1:60681427-60684967 GCF_032062135.1 Pyxicephalus adspersus
ACCATTCTATATACACCAGAGACACCAATACCATTCTATATTCACCAGATACACCAAAACCATTCTATATTCACCAGATACACCAATACCATTCTATATTCACCAGATACACCAAAACCATTCTATATTCACCAAATACACCAATACCATTCTATATATACACCAGAGACACCAAAACCATTCTATATTCACCAGAGACACCGATACTATTCAGTTTTTGCCCCGGAGTCACCTATAATATTCACTCAGGTATTGATATGTGTTATTTTTCTCTCCTGGGGGAAGTGATTTGCTGTTGCTCAGCTGACATCCTCTTGTTACCCCCCAGAAATCTATAGTGGGGTCACCTTATAGAGAACCAATATCACATCTGCCATATGCTGCACAAATGTAATAACGTTAGCTGACAATCTCTATTATAGATTTACTGATCCAATCACAGCAGGACGCCATGGAGAATAAAACGCCAGAAGACGTTGAATTTGTTGATTTTTGTTTTCTGGTTTCACGGTTAAGAAGTTTAAGTGAAAGTTGTGTGAATGCGGATTGTGGTGTCACTGGGGCCCTGCAATGCGTCGCTGTGACACACAGCCGCTCTCTGTCTGTCTCCTGGCATGATTGCGTTATTGAGATATTAGGCCGAACATATTCAAGATAAAGAGGTTAAAACCTAATTCTTTATTGATCCGTTGTTAAAACTTCAGCCACAATTCTTGTGAATTTTTTCTGTGCCGCTCTGTCTCGGGGGAACGCTAGTTTATGGAGCAAGTGTTGAGGAACACAGATGAAATTTTAAGTCTAGATCAATAAGGCGCTGCAGATTTTCGAGCTGTGACTTTCAGCTTGGTGGAATTTCTGGAGAAGTAAAACGGCCACCGGTGACCCAGCAAAGTGTTATATATAGAGCCCCCACCACCCATAACTGGGGGGCATCAGCTGGGCAGGGTGCTGGGCAGGGCTGCCCATAGCAGCATACACATGAACATTCTTCACCTGGGATACAGATTTATACATAGAGGCCATCCGCTCCCATCCACGGGACCAAATATGCGACTTCTTGTGCCTAATCCACCCGTCCTGCTATCTCAATAGACTTGAATTTAAGAATTTATGCCTTTTATTTGCGGCTCGCAGATCCCCTGAGGAAGCCGTTTAGCGAAACGCGTCGGGTATGAGACGTTACTACTATTCTTCCACCGACAGCTCTTACTACAGAAGCCAAGGATATACATGTCTAGTCTATTGCTCCCATACCCCACTGATTGGGGAGACACCATTCTATAATCTGTTTCTTCACATCATTTTTATGAATGAATTGTCATGAATTGTGTTTTATATGAAGTTGAATATAATTCACTCAATTCACTATTTATTGCCAAAAAAAAACAGCTTTTCTCTCTTCATTTCTCCATTTATCTATGTTTTTTATGCATTTAGCATATATTGGGCTGGCAAGAATGTAAACCTAACTATAGAGAGGCTGATAGACGCTCCTTTTCATTATCTTTACATAGAGGCCATGTATCTAAAGGGCAACTCGGAAGTTATCCCTCATACTGGTATTCCGGGGAGTCATTAAAGTAGCACCCCAAAGGCTACTAATCCCCAGGCATAGATTCCTATGTAAGTTCTATAAAATAAATAACTGTATAGTTCTTTTTACAATTTATTGATCATTTTCTAAATGTAAGTTAGATCCATTCCACTATAAAATATATTCAGACACTCCGAGATATATAATGTGTTTATTAAGATACATTAAACACATATTACATATACACTCATCTATATGCATACGGATAGCTATGTATAATTAATTTAGTAAACCCCATTTTATTGTAATTCTCCATACATTTATTATACATGATCCATACATACATCCAACGTGTACATCAAAGTGTCTGTATACTATGCACACCCTGAATACGTAATGTTACTTACTGAACCCACATGTTTCTCATGCTGATGATGTGATTATATTCCGCAATGTAAATGTAATTTGAATATTTCTTTCTGCCATTGTTACATCAATTAGTCTCTACGAGTCCCCTGAGGAAGCCAATCGGTGAAACGCGTCTGGATTGGAAACGATGGTACCTATTGTGATCACTAAAATGAGAATAAATGAAATAACCAACGCTCTGATTACGGCCATTTCTGTACACAAATATTGTTTATAAAATCGCTCAGATTGTACTTTCTGTTATTATTAAATATTACTTCCCTCAGATATAAATCCCCGCTGCTTATTCTTCTACACGATTTCTGATGTAACGGGCTTGGCTTTCTTTTTGGTTTTCTTCACTCTAAAGGGAAATCGGAACATTTGAAGTTGTCACAAGAACAGAAATAAAACTTTCCTGTAGGAAGGGAATTTCAATGGAAAGATTTCACTTCCTGTTACATTCCCAGAAGTGGAAATAAAAGGAAATTTCCTGGACAGCACAGAAAGGAGCTGACGATGATTATTCCATCTTGGATGTAAACCATAAAGTGAAGCAAAGTTATCCTTTAAGAAGTCCTCCGCTTAGCTCGGCCCCGTATATTCCCAGTGCTTAGAACCTGCAGAAATAATCCCACAAATCCACGGGAAATATCTCAGCATTCACGTTTGCAAAGCCTATAAGGCTGCTATTGGGATTTTTATATTCTGCGTAGGCGATGTGCTGCCAATCACATGACTGGATGGTATCATCACTTTCACCTTGTTCACTAAACTAAGTGATAATCCCCCTGCAGGTGAATGGCTTTGCTAAGTGAACAGTTTAAACTCCTTTAGTAAATCCCCCCCCCCCCCCCCACATTCTCATTGGAATGGTGAGTGCTGTGATTGGATAATAACAAACATCTCGGTGAGTCACCCCTCCACCGATGACCTATAATCCTGTCGGCTTTTACAGCGCGATGCTAAGCGCCCACCCTGGGAATTTCCAGGAAAAGTCTTTAGCGGATGTACTTACAAGATGTTTAATTGCAGCGGCCAAATCAGGGAGAGAAGCTTTAGATTGTATCAGCTCCTCCGGGGATTGGTAGCGACTTCAAGGTCACGTCCGTCTCTTACATAAGTAGCGGTGTTGTATGGAAACCGCGTACCGTGTGCACCGCGCCATGTCACACGTAGCCCATGTATGATCACAGCCAATCAGAATATATCAGATGTGATTGGGGATCTATTTTACTGCAATGCTTCTGATTAATGTGACCCATTTTCTGCTTCACCCTCCATCATCCAGAGAGGAATTGGTTTTGTATATCATTCCCAGAAATCTGTATGAGCATTGTATGATTGTCACTGCCATCACATCTGTGTAACCTAAAACACAGAGATGGAGGGAACAGCAGTCATCCCTGACTGACACAGACAGCAAGAGTCACTAACAAGAAGAGTGTGGTGAGCTGAGCTGCAGAGTTACCACTGGGTGGTGGGAGCATTGGGAGCTGAGCCGCAGAGTTATCACTGGGTGGTGGGAGCAGGGGAGCTGAGCTGCAGAGTTATCACTGGGTGGTGGGAGCTGAGCTGCAGAGTTATCACTGGGTGGT
>NC_092868.1:60686139-60688397 GCF_032062135.1 Pyxicephalus adspersus
GGAGCTGAGCTGCAGAGTTATCACTGGGTGGTGGGAGCATTGGGAGCTGAGCTGCAGAGTTATCACTGGGTGGTGGGAGCTGAGCTGCAGAGTTACCCCTGGGTGGTGGGAGCAGGAGGAACTGAGCTGAACAGTTACCCCTGGGTGGTGGGAGCAGGGGTAACTGAGCTGCAGAGTTACCCCTGGAAGGTGGGAGTAGGGGGAGCTGAGCCGCAGAGTTACCGCTGGGTGGTGTGGGCAGGGGGAGCTGAGCCGCAGAGTTATCACTGGGTGGTGGGAGCAGGGGGAGCTGAGCTTCAGAATTACTGTTTGATGGGGAGGGCAGGGCTAAAGCAGTCCAATAATCATTATATTGTGTTTAAGCGATCAGCAGAAGTCGAATCATATATTATCTGTCATGTCTCCCAACAAGTGAGGAATCGGTAAGATGCAGGTTACTGATTTGTTGGTGCTGGAGTTCTCTTCTCTGTCATTGTCTCTATCAGCACACCCACAGCTGCCAGCTTTCCTTTCCTGCGGTGGGAGAGGTAATATATGAGTCAGGGGGGTGCACAGTGATCTGTCAGTGATCCCTATTACATATTATTGTCATCTGCATCCCTTCCATACATGTCAGTGTTGTCCTGGTGGAATGGTCGGTGTCACCATTTATTGTATACCATAGATCAATAATCAGCAATGAGGCGGTCTCAGGATATTTGCTGCAGCTTCAATGCTCCCTGTGCGGATGGTGAAGTGTCCTGGGAATGGACCTAATCTCTTTCAGGAGAGGACTGACTACAGGTGTTTGTCTCTGTCACAGGAACAAACTCTGACCAGGGATCGCTATGTAACTACAGCACCGCCAACGGTCAGAGAATCGACAAATCAGATTCTGATAAATGGGACTACTGAGAGTTACAGTTCTGCTACCCTACAGAGGACATCCACATACCAGGGGACATCCGGAGCTCCGCCACAGGTTATGATTATCTGTCTAGAGCCTGAGCCCAGGGAATTATAATTGTACATTTCTCCTTCTGATGTTCATTATTTCTCCTCTGTGTGATCTGTAATGATCCCTGAGCTGCTCACACATGTAATGCAATCCTCCAATAACGCTCTGACCATGGGGGATGGGTATTGATTATTGGTAAATGGCAGAACCACAATCCTTGTCCTATACCAAAATCTGCAATATGGGAGTGACCAGATGATGGAAATTTACAGTCAGGAAGTGACCTCTGCTTGTGAATTGTGCTTTCTGGATGTTTTCAAGCAGATGGTAAAGAATTCCCCAATCTATTTCAGGGAACAGATTACTGCTAGGACTCAATGTGCTGCAGCCAATCAATGGTCGGCTTTCAGAATCCTGCATTTTGACTCCTTGCATTGCCGGCTATGTGCAGCCATACACCATCCTCATATATACACCGTTCTCATATATAGACCATCCTCATATATACACCCTCCTCATACATACACTATCCTCATATATACACCCTCCTCATACATACACCCTCCTCATATTTACACCATCCTCATATATACACCCTCCTCATATATACACCATCCTCATATATACACCCTCCTCATATATACACCATCCTCATATATACACCCTCCTCATACATACACTATCCTCATAACGACACCCTCCTCATACATACACCGTCCTCATATATACACCATCCTCATATATACACCATCCTCATACGTACACTGTCCTCATACATACACCATCCTCATATATACACCATCCTCATACATACACTATCCTCATATATACACCCTCCTCATACATACACCCTCCTCATACATACACTATCCTCATATATACACCCTCCTTATACATGCACCATCCTCATACGTACACTGTCCTCATACATACACCATCCTCATATATACACCCTCCTCATATATACACTGTCCTCATATATACACCCTCCTCATACACACACCCTCCTTATACATACACCGTCCTCATACATACACCGTCCTCATACATACACCGTCCTCAAACATACACCGTCCTCATACATACATCGTTCCCATACATACACCGTCCCCATTTATACACCGTCCTCATACATACACAGTCCTCATACATACACCGTTCCCATACATACACCGTCCTCATACATACACCATCCTCATACATACACCGCCCCCATACATACACCGTCCTCATACATACACCGTCCTCATACATACACCGTTCCCATACATACACCATCCTCATACATACACCGTCCTCATACATACACCGTTCCCATACA
>NC_092868.1:60688990-60716954 GCF_032062135.1 Pyxicephalus adspersus
ATACATACACCGTCCCCATACATACACCGTCCTCATACATACACTGTTCCCATACATACACCATCCTCATACATACACCGTCCTCATACATACACTGTCCTCACACATACACCATCCTCATACATACACCGTCCTCATACACACACCATCCCCATACATACACCGTCCTCATACATACACCATCCTCATATATACAATGTCCTCATACATACACCGTTCCCATACATACACCATCCCCATACATACACCATCCCCATACATACACCGTCCTCATACATACACCGTCCCCATACATACACGTATTATTCAGCAGACATGGATTGGATGCAACGCTATATGTGGCTATAATCGTTATATCAATGTTAATAACAGTTTGTGGGCTATCAGCCATTAGTTCCTATGATTACTCGTCTGATCGACGTATTCTGCGCCTTGTGTGGTCGCTTTGTCAGCTCAGATCTGCCAATCATTTGAATGTGAAGGAGACGAGCGCTCCTCTGAATGTTAAATAGCTCCAGACTGGATGGGAAACCTTAAAGAGGAGCAGCGGAGTTTTGGGATTGTGTGATCAATCGGGAAGATATTGACCTGTAACTGCTTTTTCCTAAATGTTGATCCTCCGACAAGCAGTTCGGTGTAATTGGAGCTCCGGCTCTGTTTACTGTCTGATCCGTAACATGATTCCCGGTGACATTATTGAGTAGGTAACTGTTTAGAAGGGATTTTCTTAATGCACATTTCTTAAGAGGGCGATTACCAGGCTGACTGCTAATTACTGACAGAGAAAAGCTCAGAAGCCCAAATCTGGGCCCAGAATGGCCGAGTGGCCATAAAGGCCGCAGCCTGGGGTGGTGGAGTCTCATGGAGAGTCATGGGGACTGTCATGGGGTCATGGGGACTGTCATGGGGTCATGGGGACTGTCATGGGAACTGTCATGGGGTCATGGGCTGTCATGGGGACTTCATGGGGTCATGGGGACTGTCATGGGGACTTTCATGGGGTCATGGGAACTGTCATGGGGTCATGGGAACTGTCATGGGGTCATGGGGACTGTCATGGGGTCATGGGGACTTCATGGGGTCATGGGGACTGTCATGGGGTGAGGGTGTGATATAGGGCAGAAGATCTTACAAGGTTCGGGGTTTAGGGGAGGAGGTCATGGTGACGGATTGAGTTTAGCCATTGGTTAGCTATAAGCAACAATGCCCATTGCCCTGTGCCTAGAGCACTGGAGAGGGAGGGGGGTAATTAAATGCATTTCTAAAATCATTCACCGTTTGTGCGCTGGAAGTTCAGGACTACAAAGAGAAGGTGATATTCTGTGGTGATAAACCAAAACTTGTGCAACCCACACTAGAGCCGGTCTATATGCAGAATTCCGGTGCCCCCTCACCCTCTGTGCCCGCTCTCCTCTCCCAAGCCTGGTAAGGGCAGCTATAAAGGAGGAATTTATGTTAAGATGCCCCTCTAAACACAAAGAACTGGAGTGAATGTCGACCACATTTGGTGCTCAAGAGCAAAGCGCATTCAGCTGCCATTAAATAACTGGTATGAGGGCCGCCCGGTGACACCACGGCAATTTATTGTATTCTTACCGGCCTCAACAGTCACTTTACCTGGCCGCCATAGCCGTCACCATCCATGGGAGGAACAAAGCTGCTGAGACATACAAAGAAAGCGCCAAATTATTATATGAAGGGCGCTCATTAGCCCCCTCTGACCCGCAGCTTCACCCCCATCCATGGCCGCTGGTTTTGGAGCTGTGACAATTCTTTATGTTTTTAGAATTGAATTGAAATTGTTTTTGCTATGAGGACAGACGTCTTCCAGCATGTTAGATATTATTTAGGAATTAGGAAGCATTTCCTTAGTCCCTTCCTCCCAATGATTGCACATTGTAATTTTGTATCCGGTCACAAGGTGAGAGGCTGCAGCAGGGGCTGATCTGTGTCAGGCGGTAATCTCGGTCCAGATGGTGACCCTACAACAGGGGTGTCAAAATCTGGCCGACAACGTCCTTTGTTTTGGCCCCCAAAGGAATCCTAACTATGAACTACAGTTGGCCCGCCGCTGCATTGATAGGAGCGCTACTACAATTCCCGGCATCACTATAGACCAGCGGCCTCTCTGCCTATGCGTGGCCCCACATTGGATGTGTTTTATAGATGCAGGGAATTGTAGTAGCCGTGCTATTTTAGTTTAAAGTTTGGCCCGCGACTTTGTCTAAGTTTTTCATTTTGGCTCATTGTGTATTTGAGTTTGACACCCCTGCCCTACAAGATGGCGGCATTGTCAGGGGCAGTATTGTGATGTATGAGGGGTAATATTACCTAGACGAGTAATTCCTGAGCATGTAGCACTTAAAATAAGAATATATATCTGATGACAGGTGCACTTTGACAATACGTCACCCCGTCATCATCCAGGCAGGTTGTGGATTTCATCCAACGTTCACATTCGATCTCTAATCATCATAATTCCCACCCATCGGCCACACATGGGATATCGCTGTCTGCGGCCCATTTGGGGGGGTTTTGGTGGTTCTTGGGCACTGTACAAATATTTGCTCTGCGATGAATAATAAATGAGTTAGCACAGAGCCCCCCCGGCTCTCCTGGCTGTATTTCCATCCGCGCTCTGCCGACCATTTCTTAATAGAGCCAATAAACCCGGAGAGGTGAGCTGCCATTCATCATATTAATGGATATACAAAAGGTCAGGAATAATGACCAGCCAGCACCGTTCTCCCAGCACCATTCGCCATTGTCACGCCGCTACTATTGTATCTCATGAAGTCATTTCGGAGCCGCTATCTCTGTACGTGGATGTATGCTATGCGATTCCTGATTAATGGCGCTGAGACTCACATGCTGGAGAGCGTTAATTAATTGGCAATTTTCTCTCCAGCAATGAATTCCAGCCTGATGTGCATTCAAATAACATCGTGTACAGATCAGCGAGGGGAACAAACACCAATACAAAGTCACTGGAGACCGAATGTCCCCAGGGGGGGAACATGCGGGCAGCCTGGATTCTGGGGGGGGGGGACACAAAGCTCCTGTGCAAGGTATTGCCGTGGCAATATTTGTGCCACCCATCATCCTCTTCACCAAACCCGGCTGTCCATGTAATTGATTCCCATATTGTAAACTCAACCACTAACTTACTTCTCAATGTCACTTCAAACTTCTTTTCTGAAATCTGTCATGAAGGTTTTTACTCTGGCACTTCCTGTCACAGTGTGAAAACATTCTCCCCCTTCCAGTTATTCTCCTGGGACTTCATATGGAGACAACACAACACCGCCATGGCACAGTGTTGTCACCAATGGGTGCCATGATAAGAGTGATATTAGATAATAAATACCTTCATAACAGCACTGAGATGTGAAAATGTGCAGAATAAAGCAGGATTTTATGAGGAATATCACATATTGTAATGATTAGTGATACACTCAGAGAATTCATCTACATTCATTTCATCCTTTACAATATCTGAGGTCATAAAGTGACAAACTCATCAGCACTGATCACACAGACTTGGAGCCTTCAGTAGTTTCCCCTCCTGCTATGAGAGGCAGGGGTCCAGAAGACCCCATTACATGTCCACTTGGAGGATGATAGAAGGGTGACTCTGCCCTGTGGGTTTGGACTATATTGGCTGGCGGGGAATTATTTACTCTTATGGGTCACCCCTTGGCATGGGCTCCTCCATATCTTCTATAGAAATTCCATCCATGAGGTCTGGATCTCTGTGTGACAACTGAGCGGCTCCACTCCATGTAATAAACTCCATGAGATGGACCGGGTCATTACCAGAGCGGGGACAGAACACTCAGAAGTTCCCGAAAATCAGATTGCTTAGCTCTCGCCCAGCTGTCCCACCTTGTATTTGATGCCCGGTGACAACTTAAACCCTCCATTGTGTCCTAAAGACATCCAGGACCTGAAGGGAAATCCACGGATCATCGGTCTGAATACAGGATAACCTGTTGGGGTACACAGAATAAGAATTAGTATAATGATTAGATTTTGGGATTTACGGCACAGAAATGGGTCAAGGACTGTTACCCTGAGGGGCCATTTATAGCCCATTAGCCCCACAAATACCCATAACTCACCCCGGAGTCCAAAACATTTTACTAAAATGGAGAAATTTCTCCAAACTGTTCCAATTTTCTACAAAATGTCCACTAAGCAGAAACTCATCTCAGAATTTTCTCATCTCGGTGTTCTTTTTTTGTCATTTCAGTGTGGTGGTCGCTGTGTGAGATATTTCATGGTTTTATAAATAAAGAAAAGATGTTATGGGCTCCTAGTTGTCACTCACCCTGGGGCCCTGCAGATCTGGGAAGGACTATGGGCTGACTGTCAGAGCGGCTATAGCTGGAATAAAATTCTCCTCTCAGAATTCCTCTGCAGTTCACGCTTCGGATGTAACATCGGCCCGTGTCTCCTCTCAGGTGCGGAATCAGTATTCGATCGCAGTGCCACATTGACAGAGTAATTTACCGGTGCAATTGAGATTATTCCAACACACCAAACTTCTATTCCGCTGCAGCTACACACTGCGGCCTCACCGCATCTTCCTTCTGAAATTTTTACATAAACCCAACTAATCCCTGGACAGAATAAAAATGCCGGAGAAACAATAGAAGTTGTATCACGTATACACGGCGGGTGCTCAGGGGCCACGTCTGCGGTACATGCGCGGTGCAGTGACACGGAAGAATAACACATTCACATAGAAAGGGGCTTCCACAATAATAAATGTTTTATGTTGCCGCAAGATTTCTAAACCTAAAATTATTCTCATATGATTTGTTTGTGATGTAATAAAATGAATGTTTCATCCAGGAAATCGGTGACAGAAGACCTCGGATGTTTTATTTTGTGTACAATATGTAGTCACTCATTTTACAAAGCTTGAACCTCGCTTGTGGCAGTCAGGTAACTTGTGGATAAAGAACGATATTTCCACCAATTAGTCATAAGGTACAGGGCGGACAGGGGAATTCAGTGGTTGGCATTCAGTGGTTGGCATTCAGTGGTTGGCATTTAGTGGTTGGCATTCAGTGGTTGGCAATTAGTATTTGGCATTTAGTGGTTGGCATTCAGTGGTTGGCAATTAGTATTTGGCATTTAGTGGTTGGCAATTAGTATTTGGCATTCAGTGGTTGGCAATTAGTGGTTGGAATTCAGTGGTTGGCATTCAGTGGTTGGCAATTAGTATTTGGCATTTAGTGGTTGGCATTCAGTGGTTGGCATTTAGTGATTGGCATTCAGTGGTTGGCAATTAGTGGTCGGCATTCAGTGGTTGGCAATTATTGGTTGGCATTCAGTGGTTGGCAATTAGTATTTGGCATTCAGTGGTTAGCAATTAGTGGTTGGCATTTAGTGGTTGGGAACAAGGGAAGGCTGTAGATCCCAGAAGGGGGGCTTAGCTAACATGACATTAGTTATTGAGGGAACAGAAATGGACCGTAACCCTAACTTTACTCTTTGTTTATCAGTAAATTCATGACACACAACTATGGGAAACAATTATTTCTCTTCTAAGGTATTTTCATCTACCGCATGACCAAACTAAATGCAAAATTTGGTTAAAACTTCACCAAATTTATGTTTTGTGGCTGAATTAAGTTTGTCAAAGTCACCGTTCATCCCCACCCAGCTATTAGCACCTCGCATGTTTATTTTTGTTTCTGTACATGGTCACATGGGGGTCTGTGTCACATGGGGGTCTATGTCACATGGGGGTCTGTGTCACATGGGGGTCTATGTCACATGGGGGGTCTATGTCACATGGGGGTCTATGTCACATGAGGGTCTGTGTCACATGGGGGGGCCTATGTCACACGGGGGTCTGTGTCACATGGGGGTCTGTGTCACATAGGGGTCTGTGTCACACGGTGGTCTGTGTCACTTGGGGTTCTGTGTCACTTGGGGGTCTGTGTCACTTGGGGGGGTCTGTGTCACACGGTGGTCTGTGTCACATGGGGGGGTCTGTGTCACACAGGGTTTTATGTCACATGGGGGGTCTACGTCACACGGGGGTCTGTGTCACTTGGGGGTCTGTTTCACTTGGGGGTCTGTGTCACTTGGGGGTCTGTGTTACACAGGGTTTTAAGTCACACGGGGGTCGTGCAATCATTTTATATGTGAATAATAATCAGCACGCTATCCTTCTGCGGCCATGTCTCCACCATCAGTGACTCGGGTAGTAAGTGATGTCGGCGGTTATTATTACTCCCCGGGATGGCTTTGCAGGCATTGTTCCTTGCCTGGTAATCCTGTTCTATAATTGTACCTCTAAGCTGCCATTATTGGTTAAGCCCGTTAGTTACAGGTTGCGGTCTCTGACACTGCGAGAAGATTGAACAGAGTGAGATTGCTGAGTTAATGTGATAAGTCGTCACTGGACATCGCCCCTTGACCTTCCTTTGGGGCCCTATCACACTGAAAGGATATGGTGGTCTTCATCCATAGTGTCCCCGTGTGACGGCTCTGGAGCGGGCGATGCGTTATATGTCAGCATGGCGGCCTGGAATGGATGGTTTAGCCAGCGACTCGATATACATTCTGCAGTATGGAGATTTAGAACCACAAGGCTCCCTCCGCCACGAGCTCAGCCTATAATAGGGTATTAATTGTTTGCGCTGGGAAGTCAGGGGTAAATAAACAGCCGGAGGAATCAATAATCAGCCAGGTCAGATGAACTTATTTATCGCTCTAGCAGCTGCCGGCAGCAGCCACATAATAGATGCATATGGAGTATTAAAGAGGTTTATTACGTCCTCTGCATGCTGCAGCGAGCTTATTCTGTGTACGCTGCAGAGCTGCCAGCGGCGTCGCCTCTCTGGCGGGGTGGGGGGGGGGGGTGACCTCTGTCTGCAAAACTGACAATGTGATCCACTCACTGGGGGACACACAGCACATCTGATCCAGGATGAGATACAGACACCAAACACACGGGGCCACAGACCCAATGGATCAGTTCCAGGCTCCCCTCCATCACAATATCGACGAGATATTCTGATATTTATCTCTAATTCCAGGACAAGGAGCAGCTGTTGCTGTTTGAGCTTCTTATAATGAGAAGGAGATCACTAAATAAGAAAATGCTAAATAAGAGCAAATCAACATTTACATATCCTTCTCACATTGCAACATTTACAGGGCGACTAAACGCCCGCCAACCTGCTCAACCTCTGCTCAGCCATAACCCCCATTCAGCGGGATGGTTGGCAGACATTAGGTCACCCTTTAACTCCCGGAACAGCCCATCTGCTCCCCACTTTTGAAGCCCCCAAAATGCACTCCCTTAGCTTCCCATTAAAAGCCACTAAGCAATCTTTATGTTTGCTTTATGTTTTCCTTAAACTTCAATGCATTACCCATGTCAGAGCCATGTTGCCCCATATTAGAGCCATGTTGCCCCATATCAGAGCCATGTTACCCCATATTAGAGCCATGTTGCCCCATATTTGAGCCATGTTACCCTATATTAGAGCCATGTTACCCCATATCAGAGCCCTGTTGTCCCATATCAGAGCCATGTTGCCCTCAGTTGCATCAGAGCCATGTTGCCCCATATTAGAGCCATGTTGCCCTCAGTTGCATCAGAGCCATGTTGCCCCATATTAGAGCCATGTTACCCTGTGTCAGAGCCCTGTTGCCCCATATTAGAGCCATGTTACCCCATCACAGAGCCATGTTACCCCATATTAGAGCCATGTCACCCTGTGTCAGAGCCCTGTTGCCCCATATTAAAGCCACGTTGCCCTGTGTGCAGTGAAATTAATACATAACAAGGCTTAGGTGTGCCCCCTTTTCCTGGCTACGCAGACTTTTGGAGAGCTTTAAACCTGCTCAGGATCTTACCCCCTCACCAACTATGGGCACTGATAGACATCATCTGATCAGCCCTTGTTGCCCTGTTGCAATTACTGTATAAACAAGGCTGCATGCCATATAAAGCTCATCATGGGCTCCATAGACATCAAAGTGTGGCCAGGCGAATGCCATCGTGTCTATGGGTATCCATGTCAGATCAATAATTCTCATCAATGTATGCAAAGCTCAGCACGCTGCTCCTGGTGCATTTTGGGGTAATAAATGATAGGTGTGTTAGGGATAAGATTGGGGTTCATTTAGGGGGTTAGTTTTCTTTTGGTGAGTCAGATTTCAGTGTTGGGGTCAAGCTAAGGGCCCATTCACACTCTGAGCTGATTGATATTGCATCGCCTGGCAGCTGAGAACGGATCTGGCACTTTTTTGTTTTATTTCTGCGCCCCACGATACAAAATATAGATGTTGTGGTGTCCTGCAGTGCTCGTGTGAAGATTACTACAATGCCAGTGCCTTGGGGTGCAATTAAATATGAATGACACCACAACACAGCATACCGTGATTCTCATGTTAAGAACAAGCAGGATGACCACAATGTGAAGATGTGATGTGAACCATAAAAGTTTGGCAAGCAGAGATCTTCTCAAATTAGCACAAAATACCAAAATACAATGTTTGGGGGCCTCCAGGACCCTTTTATCTAGGTGACTATGAAAGTGGTAATATATATATTGCCTTGATAATATCTCTCTCTAATGGACTCTCCATGGGGCCGGTCTGACCAATGGTGAAGATGAATCGGTCTCTGTCACACATGTCCACCCTCACCTTCAGTGGCCCTAATAAAGATCAGAGACTCCCATGCCAGGGAAAGGTATCTATGCTGAGATATGGTATTATATGTTTATTTAGTGGTAGAATTCTGGACACTGATCAGATCTGTATATATAAAACCCTGCTGATTCTTATCGGGTCCAAATGAACAATTTACATTTATTGTATGTGATTATTATGTTCTACATTCACAATTCTCACTCCACCAATCCCCTCAGGCCTTCCATGGTGACCTTATGACATCACTGTGACATCATCACTCACATTTGGACAGTCGGCGTATCTCCATGGTGTACCCAGAGCAGATTTGGCGCTGCAGGGAGCCCCCCTCCCCCGCAGAGAACAAAATGTGTTTATCTCAATGCAGACACCATCGAGCCTTTGTGTAATCACAAAACTCTTTAGCAGGCTGTAATATTCTTATAAAAGGCAGCAGGGGGTATATTACAGTCATGGCTTCCTCGAGGTATAAACTCATGTGCTGGATAAAATGCCATTTATTTATATGAGACATCTGGATTAGCCGAATATATGGCCAGCGGTGAAATGCTGAGTGGTGGTGGAGAAGGGGGGTGGTGGCATTATCAACCACTTAATGATATGAATAAATGGCCAGACTGCTTCTTCCTTCTGATCTCCTCTGTCATCCTCCAATTCTGTGCGAGATTTCCTGGACACCAAATAGAAGATTCCCATATTCCATGTTATATCCTCATATTCCATGCCATATCCTCATATTCCATGTTATATCCTCATATTCCATGTTATATCCTGTTATATCATCATATTCCGTGTTATATCCTCATATTACGTGTTATATCCCCATATTCCATGTTATATCCTCATATTCCGTGTTATATCACCCTATTCCGTGTTATATCCGCATATCCCGTGTATTATCCTCATATTCCATGCCATATCCCCATATTCCATGTTATATTCTCACATTCCATGTTATATCCTCATATCCTGTGTTATATCCTCATATTCCGTGTTATATCCTCATATTCCATGTTATATCCCCATATTCCGTGTTATATCCTCATATTCCATGGTATATCCTCATATTCCATGTTATATCCTCATATTCCGTGTTATATCCCCATATTCCATGTTATATCGTCATATTCCGTGTTATATCCCCATATTCCGTGTTATATCCTCATATTCCATGTTATATCCCCATATTCCATGTTATATCCCCATATTCCATGTTATGTCCTCATATTCCATGTTATATCCTCATACCCGCCCCTCCTCCGCTATATACTGGGAGATATAAGAATACAGAAGGAATTCCTCAGCTTTGATTTGAGCTCCAGGTTGGCTCTGTGGAATTGTCAGAATGATTCCCCGAGTATCGGTCACAGCTCCATCCCGTCTATAACGTTCCTTTACAATTCATCGGTTTGGTCCAAGCGCTCCAATCACACGGTAATAATTTGCTCCCTAAACACTTGTGTTAATGATTGCAATATGAGCTGTCCGGGCGCCCATCTCGTCTCGCCAATTTCATCTAATTACAGACTTGTATCTAATAAAACGATCAGTAAATCCGTCCAGGGCCGCCATGACAGTGGACGGGTCCTGGGGGCTGATAAAGTTATAAAGAGACAAAGAATAAATAATAAATATGTAAATAAAAAGAAACTGAGAAATAGACAGTCATCAATTGTCTCTAAACTGAGGTTCATTCAGGGTGAATCTATTCACACCGAAATCATAAAACTTAATATTGGTTACAGAATCCGCTGTATAAATCACCGACAGAAAATAATTCACCGGCCATTTTATTAGTTACACCCTGCTGGCACCAGGTTGGACCCATTTTTTTGCCATCCTTCCCCCTGGCACAGATCCCCCAGGGGCCCGGATTTATTCCTCAGGGATTTGCTCCATACTGATAACATCACACTCTGTGACACGGCGTGTTATCTTGCAGGAAGTAGAAGATGGGGACATAAAGGGAGGGATGTGGTCAGCAACTATACCTGGGGCATTTATACCACAATGAGTGGGTACTAAGGGGGTCAAAGTGTGCCAAGAAAATATCCCCCCTCCCCCGACACTAGGCAGGAAGGTTCCGTGATTTCATGTTGTCACCAAAATCTTACCCCATCATCCAAATGTCGCAGCAGAAATCAAAACTCATCAGACCGGGAAATGTTTTTCCTGTCTTGTCAAGTTTTGGTGCCCCCGTGTGATCTGTACCTTCGGGTACCTCAGGGACCCTTGGGTCCCAGCTGACAGGCGTGGCCCCCGGTGTGATCTCCTGCTGCTGTAGTCCATCGGCACCAAGGCTGGATGTGCTGTATGGTCAGAGATCTGTACTGCAGACTTTGAGGGTAACAAGGGGTTATTAGAGTTTCTGTTGCCTTTCTATCAGCTGGAACTCGTCTGCCCATTCTCCATTCTCCTCTGACCTCAACAAGGCATTTTCACCCAGATAACCCCCCCCCCCCCCCCCCCCCCCCCCCCCCCCCCCCCCCCCCCCACCAGGAGCATTTTATATAAACCCGGTGTTGGTTGTGGATGAAAATCCCAGCAGGTCAGCAGTTTCTGAAATACTCAGACCGGCCGTCTGGCACCAACAACCAGGCCATGTACAAAGTCACTTCAATCATCTTTCTCCCCCATTCTGATGAATTGCTGCCATGTGATTGGCTGATTAGATTTTGTGGTAATAAACAGTTGCACCTAATAAAGTGAAGGGGTTCAAATGCCCGGATGTAATCAATGCAACGTGTACAGATGAACCGTGCGGATTCTACAGAGACTGCCATACCTGAAAAACCCCTCCGGGTCTCTTGATGAATGTTTTCACCCAAGATTGACCCAACTTTTACTCAAAGAGCTTTATTTATAAAACAGGGAATCAGACATTCCCTCACAGATTCCCCGGTAGGAATCTTCCAGGTTCATGTGTTGCAATGGCATTGATTGATTCCTACCAGGAAATGTTTGAGGGAATGTCAGATTCACCATTTTATAACCCTAAATGTATACACATATTTACATTTCAATCAACTAAAAAATGTGCAAATACTTGAAGTTGATTAAAACATTTTCTAATTTGATCCAATGCTAAAAAATATATAAATTGAGTGAATATTGGGTCAAAACATTTATAAATAAAACCACACATGGTAAATAAATAAAAGCAGCCAATGAGTGTGTCCTGCAGACAGGGAAGGGCATTGTAGTAATTTCACAGCTGGAGGATAAATGAGGCCAATAACTGAGTGAATGTCGTCCTTATGAACTGGCGGTAGAAGCGCTGTATGGCGGGAATCCTCCCATGTTATCCTGCATGTGGCTCAGCAGTGAACAGACTGACAGCTCTGCAGAGGGATGAGGGCCGGGGCCCGCAGGATCTGCCTGGTCACAGCTCCAGCAATAAGTCTCTGGGCTCCCGTCCTCTGATAATATGTTAATTGCTAATTGCTGATTCCTATCTGCTCTGCACTCGTTAGGGCGTCAGACCCGTGGCACCAATGGCGCTCGGCACACACACAGCCACATTCATTAGCTGAGGGTTAGCCTCTGACCTGCAGGATTGCAAACAATATCTGATTAGGGAGGAAGCGCTTACACTGGCGCGTTTCGCAGACCTTTATTTTCACCGGGAATATTTGCACTTTGCTCCTCACCCCTAACAGAGCTGAATTGTCCTTCAACTGCCAGAGCTGGCTTTGCTGCTGATGTGGAACTACAAGCCCCAGCAGGTCCAGAACTCTGACCCCGGCTTCTTGGTAAAGATTTGGGTACATCTGATATTTCTCATTGCTAACCAATATGAGAATAACTTATATTAAAGACCAACTGAACCCCCTGAATAAACTGGATAAACATTCCAGGGCAGCAGAACAGAAGGTGGGCAAAGTTTTCCAGATAACTTTCCATAGAAAAAGCCTAAATAGAAAAGCCCGTCCACTGCCAGCATGCTGCACAGAAAGACCTTTGCTTTCTTCATGGAATCAGTGGTCTCTCTGCAAAGGTCTGCCACACCCTGCTGAGTCAAAGCTGGAGCTATCCAATCAGCAGGCAGCATGACCTTGACTGCAAAGCTTTTTCTCTAACTCAGCAGGGGGACCATGTTAGTGCTCTGCATTGGTCCATCTCTACTGCATGCTGATCATTGTTTTGGATCATTATCTGGAATTACTTGCTAGGATAGTCTCAGTCCATTCCCTGGAATCCATTCCCCAGGCCCATTCCCTGGGATCCATTCCCTTGGTCCATTCCCTGAAATCCATTCACTAGATCCATTCCCTGGGATCTATTCTCTGGGTCCATTCCCTGGGATTCATTCTCCAGGTCCATTCCCTGGGATCCGTGTCCTCAGTCCATTCCCTGTAATCTATTCTCCGCGTCCATTCCCTGGGATCCATTCTCTCAGTCCATTTCCTGGAATCTTATTTCTGGTCGCTTCTCTGGGATCCATTCTCCTGGTCCATTCCTGGTGATTTATTCTCTCGGTCTGTTTCCTGGGATCCATTCTCCTGGTCCATTCCTGGTCATCCATTCTCCGGGTCCATTCCCTGGAATCTATTTTCTGGGTCCATTCCCTGGGATCCATGTCCTCAGTCCATTCCCTGTAATCCATTCTCTGGGTCCATTCCCTGAAATCCATTTCCTTGGTCCATTTCCTGAAATCTGTTCTCTGGGTCCATTCCCTGGCATCCATTCTCTGCGACCATTCCCTGTAATCCATTCTCTGCGACCATTCCCTGGGATCCATTATCTGGGTTTATTCACTGGGATATATTCTCCCGGTCCGTTCCCTGGGATCCATTCTCTCAGTACATTCCCTGGAATCTATTTTCTGGTCCATTCCCTGGGATCCATTCTATTTTCTGGGTCCATTTCCTCAAATTCATTCTCTGGATCCATTCTCTGGCAACCATTTTCGGGAATCTTTTCTCCGGGTCCATTCCCTAGGATCTATTTTCTGGTCCATTCCCTGGGATGCATTTTCCAGGTCCATTCCCTGGAATCTATTTTCTGGGTCCATTTCCTGAAATTCATTCTCCGGATCCATTCTCTGGGATTCATTCTCTCGGTCTATTCCTTGAAATCCATTCTCCAGGTTCATTCCCTTGAATCCATTCTCTCGGAATGACCGCGATCATTCCCTGGGGTCACTCCCCTGAGGTTCGTTTCCGTACATCAGATTCCCAGTGATGTAACAGAGGTTCTGGTGGACGCAGGTCCGTGGTCTTCTGACTTTCTCCCGGAATAGAAGGATTGGACTCATCAATACTCATTACAGTAAAGACAAGCCGGTCTTTGTTTTAGGGATCGATCCCGCACTCTGCACACCGCGCTGCCATTAGCTGTCACGTCAGGCCGCACATTTATATATTAGTGGCAGCCAACAAATGCGATCTCCTCTCTGCCGGTGATTGTGGCTGCGGCCTGATTACAGCGCTGCAGTATTTGGGGCTGATTGCTTCGGACGGATAACCATCACCTTTAGCGCATTGCTTATAACAACGGTAATTTTTCTGCGACTCGTTGCAATCATTTTTTATTTTTTATTTTCCATCTGGAGAGCGGCGTCTGTTTTCCAGTAAAATTGACACATTTAATTGGGTCAGAGACGGGGCGCCTGTTAGTGGCGTTTTTATCCCCTGAAAGCAGAAATGCCATCAGGCCGCAGATTTTCATGGGAAATTGATGCAGGTGAAGTGAAATTGTTCCCACTTACCGGTGAATGATAGGGTGACCTCGGATCCAGTGAGAGAGGGAATATTATTTATAAAGGACGCCCTGGAATATTACAGAGAATGACGCATCTGACAACTCTGCCCCCCGGGGGATCTCCCCAACCCCAGGAAATCCCCCCCCCCCCCGATGATTGGGATGGAATAATATCAATGTGGGGGCACCACGGTGTGTATAAAGTTCCTAGATAGCAGTAAAAACACAACAAAGGTTCTAATCCCCCTCATAGCACATTGAAAATACAATAAAGAGGCCCTGTCACCACGTGAACATATTGCAGGTAAAACACAGAAATGTCAAATTGTTTTTATTGTTTCCTTTCCATAATTGTTTTATTCATGTACAATATGTTAGTAGAATGTTATTACTTCTGGAAGAGCCCAGCACAGAAATCTCACACAGCTTAGTCCGTCTCTTCTGGGAGTGTCTAATTGCTATATGTGCTGGCCCAGCTCCTCTACGCCTCCCCCAGCTCCCTGCATAATTTATATATAGCTGCTGCGGAGGAGAAAACACGAATATTATGGAGTGTCAGCTCTGGGTATTTCGGGGTGCAGATTTCATATCCAAGATGGTGGCACCCAGCACAGGACCTTTGGGGTGATAGGTGAAGAAGATACAGGAAATACATAATTATTATTGGATGATGGCTGTGAAATGACTTTCTGGTGACAGGGTCTCTTTAGGAAAGGGTTGGGTGGGACCCTATGTTACTCTGGGGACAATTTTCTGTCACCCTTTTACCACTCCTAGGAGAAGTTTTTTTTACCCTATTTGCCTATTTGGGGGGGGGGGCAGTTTCCTCCCTCCCCCTATTCACCTCTCCTGGGGTTGCAGAGGCATTTGTCCTTATTTACCCCGTTGTTCTCGCCCCATCATTCAGTAACCCCTGAGGTGCCGGAGATTGGGTTTGGAGACAATGGCAGGTCATGTTGGTCCTCTGCAGATTCTGGGGGGCCCCGGGGTTTATAATGAATCCCCCATCTGATGTATGTTGTGGTAATAATGCTTCGTTGTCCTTCGGAATGTCATTGATATCACCCAACACTGTGAACTTGTCTTCTGGCCCCTGAGGGGGATTCCAGGGCCCGACCACTAGTGATGTCATTATGGAAGAATGTCAGGACTAATCATATCATCCGGCCGGATTCATTATGTGAAGGATTCATTCTAAACAAAAACTCATTATGTGAATCTTCCATCAGAAGCCACCGATGGGCTGCCCAATGGGCGGCTCGGAGAACCTTCCCAATGCCGGTCATCTGTGGGGGTCCAAACACCAACCAGGAGGCTCCGCCCACTATGGGCCCGGTGACATCACAGATTTCTGGACGGAGCGATGTCACCGGAATGATTTTACTGCAGAAGAATTTTCAATCATAGATCTGCCAGGTGAAAATGTCTCTGTTGGATGGTGAATTTATGGTAGCTCAATTTATGTCATGACTGTTTTTAAATGTTTTCACACAAGATTCACTCAACTTTTACCCAAGATTCACACATTTTGCCAGGGTCTTTGTAGTTGTCTGTGTATTGTTACCCTTTTTCTCTGTATTTGTATCTGATATTATTTGTGTCCAATAATGAGCTCCTAGGGGCCATTCAGAGGCCATTGAACCCTTAATGCCCAATGCTGGGCTTTTCAATATTGTACCCATGCAGCGGGGCCCCTCAGCACTGAATGGCTAGGAGGAGAATAAAAAGTAAAATAAAAAAAAGTAAAATTCTCTCATTCCTCGTTCTCACAGGATTCCTCTACTTCGTGTGATTGGCCCCTGAAAAGGTTTAAATTTACCACCGGCCAGTTACCCCTCCGTAATGTCATCATATACAATGCAGGACCAGCAGAATGATGAGGGGCCGGGGTGAGAAGTATTTGTACTCCCCCATCTATAAAATAAGCACTGGACCCATACAAACCTTGGGGCGGGGGCACCCCGGTTTCCCTTCCCTATTGACTCCAATGCATTTTACTGCAACCCCCCCATTTATGCTGAGACTTCTGATTGGTAGACAATAAGGGGGGAATAGGATGAAGCAGAACCCCCAATAACAGCACAAATAACACATGGGCATTTGATTCGGGGCCCCGGGAAATATTTCCATCATGAGACGGATTGGCTGCTTTCCATAAGATGGAAATGTTTGGATGTCTTTAGGTCTGCGTGTTGCCGGTGTTAATGGAAAACATTTGAGGAATCTCCCGCCAGGACCATTTCTCTCGGTCGGACGCTGCCACGCGCTCTTTGTTTGTGTAATTGGCAGGAATATCTCACCGTAGGCCGGCAAAGGACTCAACAGATTCATCACTTTGGTGAATTAACTGATTCACATCCACGCCGCCAGGTGAATCCATTCCCCATCCTTCCTGCATCAATATACTGACCATCAGATTCCAGAATCCCGGAATTCTCTGCAGATTGGGTGAAACCTTACTGTCATCATTCTGCACTGACATCAAATCTTTGCTAATTAGTAAAAGTCGCCTCGTTTTATTCATCAGTGCTGCTGTCTGGAGGATTTGTGAAGTCGCTCTGTAAATATTCCTGTATGCTGCGAAATTAATAAACATTAACGAGCTGTAATTATAAATCTGCAAAGACAAAAATCAGCGGGTATCAGAAAGAACCAATCAGGTGAACCCAGGGCAGTTCATTTATTGGTGCAGCAGACTCTTGTAATATGGCAAACAGTCCTTGGCAGTGCCCGCTATCGTCACATGTCTCTTACAGACAATCAGAACTTTGCACAGCTCGCTTGAAATATGACAATTTCTTACAGTCCCACAATGGTGGAAATCATTAGAAGTATCTCTAGCAGTCTCATGTATGATGGTCGCAGTCTCTAGCAGTGCTGTATATGGGGTGTAACAAGCAATATATGGGGTGTAACATGCTGTATGGGGTGTAACATGCAGTATATGGGGTGTAACATGCTGTATATGGGGTGTAACATGCTGTATATGGGGTGTAACATGCAGTATATGGGGTGTAACATACTGTATGGGGTGTAACATGCTGTATGGGGTGTAATATACTGTATGGGGTGTAACATGCTCTATATGGGGTGTAACAGGGCAGACGCCTCTGTAATTAGCGCCGTTCTGGAGACACGGGGAGTGCAGCATTTGATATCAGCGCAATATTTCACCTCAGTAACAGCCAGCTGGACCAGATTGCCTCATTTTTCACATATTACCAGTCAAGCGCAAAACACGGCGGGAGCGCGGCACGGAGAAGACACAAATTATTCATCGGACTGCGGAGAGCGCAGGAAATATTACCTGTTGTGTGAGGAGCCAGGGGTGACAAGACATCACTCGGGTGGGGAATAGCACCTCGGCCATTAAACAGAGAATTATTGGGGGGTCTCTCCTGATATAAGAATGGGGCGCTCCTTGTGTGAGTGTGGCGGGTGAAATGTGAATCTAGATGTGAAAGATGAGAAAACAGCCACCAAGGGGGGCAGAACTGCTGCTCATCACAGAACTTCTATCATCCTTCTGTGTGCACCCCAATCTTTACGCCCCCTTATTCTGGGCTCTGACAATCCGGTGACCATGCAGAAGGAGCAAAACCAAATCAAATTCTTATCCATAAGATTTAGGGATTCATTCTTTGGGGGCAATTTTACCAAAGATAATTTCCCATTGACCAAACATTCATCCAAATTAGACTCAGCATGTGAAACTGGAGTGCACAGGAGTGCACTGTGACACCCCAACACCACCTGACACCAAAACACCATGTGACACCCAAACCACCTGACACATAGCACCATGTGACACCCCGGCACCACAGGACACCATAACACCATGTGACACCCCAACACCACATGACACCATAGCACCATGTGACACCCCAACACCACATGACACCATACCACCATGTGACACCCCAACACTACATGACACCATACCACCATATGACACCCCAACACTACATGACACCATAACACCATGTGACACCCCGGCACCACATGACACCATAACACAATGTGACACCCAACACCACCTGACATCATAACACCATGTGACACCCCAACACCACATGACACCATAGCACCATGTGACACCCTGGGATCATGTGACATGTCTTCTTTAACAAAGGGTTAGGGTTATGGTGGGTTTGGGTCTAATAAGAATAATTGTGACCCTGAGGAGACATTCAGGGTTCTACTTATAAAACAGTGAATATGACATTCCCCAAACCTTCCCTCATGGCATTCTTCCAGGTCCATGTGTTTCAATGGCAGTAATTCCCATAGGGCAATATTTGGGGGATTCTCCCTGTTTTATAAATAGAGCCCATAAAGTATTGTTCCCTTTCAAATCACTTTAATCGACTCAATTTTGCTAAATGGAGATATTTTTCATCAATGTCCCAACTTTCTGTGAAATTTCAGTAAAAAATTATCAAGGTTACAAGGTCAAGCCTTCCTGGGGGCCCGATCCCCTTGTGTCACTCCGCCCTGGGGTCACTTTTTCCTGGCGTCTCTCCCCCCTGGAGTCACTCCTTCCTGGGGTCACTCCTTCCTGGGGTCGCTCTGCTCTCGGGTTGCTCTACCCCGGGTTCCATTTTTCCTGGGGTCACTCCCCCCTGGGGTCACTCCTTCCTGGGGTCTCTCCCCCCTGGGGTCACTCTTCCTGGGATCTCTCCCCCCTGGGGTCACTTCTTCCTGGGGTCTCTCCCCGCTGGGGTCACTCCTTCCTGGGGTCTTTCCCCACTGGGGTCACTCCTTTCTGGGGTCACTCCTTCCTGGGGTCTCTCCCCCCTGGGGTCACTCCTTCCTGGGGTCTCCCCCCCCGGGTCACTCCTTCCTGGGGTCTCTCCCCTTCGGGGTCACTCTTCCTGAGGTCTCTCCCCCCTGGGGTCATTCTTCCTGGGGTCTCTCCCCCCTGGGGTCACTCCTTCTTGGGGTCTCTCCCCCCTGGGGTCACTCCTTCATGGGGTCTCTTCCCCCTGGGGTCACTCCTTCCTGGGGTCACTCTTCCTGGGGTCTCTCCCCCCTGGGGTCACTCCTTCCCGGGCCCTCCCCCCCCTGGGGTCACTTCTTCCTGGGGTCTCTCCCCCCTGGGGTCACTCTTCCTGGGGTCTCTCCCCCCTGGGGTCTCTCCCCCCTGGGGTCGCCCTGCTCTCGGGTTGCTCTGCCCCGGGTTCCCTTCTTCCTTGTATATATCATTATTCCTAATGCTTTGTTTCCCTTCACATCTGCAGCAAGTGGGTTGTCGGGTTCGTCGCATCTCATGGGTCAATGTGGCCCTGTAAATGCAGAACATATGTGCAATGCACCCCACCCAAAATTTGTGAATGTCAACCAGAGCTTGAATGTAACCCATAATTCCACCCTAAAATGAACTCTTTACACCTTACCAGACCCCAACTTCACCCCAACAATCATCGGCACCTACAGGGGGTTGGCTGCAGCTCATTGATAATGAATGTAATAAATGGGAATAGAAATGACATTTGTTATACAACCGGCAGCTCTAAAACTCTAAAACTTTTCAAATGTCACTTCCCAGCGTGTCACTGGTGTATTGGAGGCTCCCAGAGATTCCATTTCCCTCTTCTGTGATTGGCCGCCTGCTTTTTCCTGAGATCCCAGAAATCCCCTACAAAGAGTTTTGGAGAGAATCTCCCCGCTGTGTAGGCATGGCAGCATTGCAGCTTTTCTCATTTCCACAATCAGTAATATTGAGGGCAGAGCCCCCCATCCAGAATCCTTACACACAGAAAGATCCAGAGACATGGCCGCTAGAACATTGCTAGATTCTGACATGTAAGATCACGTGTGAGTCGGTGCCTGACACACGGGAGACATGAATCTACACGCATGTCCAATCTACTGCAGCTGAAACTTCCCCAATTTTCAAAAGCCGATGTCCTGATCAGTCCGCCGATTACTAGATGAGATATTCCGGATTCTGCTTTCATGCAGTTTGCAGGATTTCATACTGCCACATTAAGGGGCAAAAAAGTAACAATATTTTATTGGGGGTCACTGGGCAAACTACAAAGGCGGTGAGCTGCGGAACGCAGTGGACGCTGTTGTATCCTGTAATCTCTGCAATTAAATTTTCATTATGTGACAATAAATGTGGATTTTTATGATACAAGAAAAGTCAGGGGCAATAATTATTGGTGGGGGAGTTGCCGCGCCATGATGGGTTTACTAATAAAAAGGAAGGACTGGGCACTGCCATGGGGTACCAAAGCAAAAAGGTGGGCAGCCCCCCCACTTCCTCTCTATTGGAGGTCCTAGGCCTAGCCCCTTCATTTTTGGGGGTCCAAGTGTTGAAGGATGGGGCCGCTACCACACAAGCTGTCCACTGATAGGAATGTACACACAAATGTTGGAGGATTATTTATGTCCCCAAACGTAGATTCAGCATCAATATTATCGTTCAGTAATGTAAAATAAAATGTCCATCCTGATGGCCTGACCCCCAGAGACATTCACACATCCCACACCTGATGCTGAGTGACCCCCAATCTGCAGTAAGTACAGGGACCCCTGGACGTTGTCACTGAGTACATTGATCAGCTCTTGGCGAGCACTCATCTGACTGATGGGCACTGAAAGGCCGCTGAATGCATTTCCGGGTACAATGTTGCATGGCGGATTGAAGGGCACTTTAGTGGGATTCCACATTAGCGTGCGTTTCATGGTACCGTGATTTCACGGAATTGGGCCGCTCATCCCTACCATGAATTCTTCCCACCTTCCATCCTCTCGTTCCCTGTGGTCGGAGTTGCCTTTTTGTGCTCTCAGGGAATTTATGTGTTTTTTATCCTTTTGACTTTTCAATGAGAATTTGAAGTTGTTATTCTGTTACATTTCCTTCTTTAATCATTCTTCCTAATGTGACACAAAATCACAATACAACACAAATCATTTCTCTCCGGCTGACTTTCAAAGGATGCAAATCCACCCGGGTGAGTGTAAATGTGAACAGAAATCAATAGCCGCAGAGAAAAATAAAAACACTTTTATCAATAACGCTCCTTCTGCTCTGCATTCGCTGCGTCCAATTAACCCACTCAGCGCCATCTTGGCTGCTCATTTCTGGTTGGTCGCATTAAGGTGAACACAGTGAGACGCGCTCCGCACCTTCCATAATGTTATCATAACACGACAAGCGCACAGGTTGGTTATCCGCGCTCTGAAGGGAGATATTGGCGGATGTGAGGCTCCGATGACCCTTCAAATCAAACGTTTTCAATCTGCACTCTGCACAAGTCTGGGGAGTTTAGTGGGTTAGAAGGTCCAATTACAGCGGATGGAACATTGAAAGCGTCTGGATTATATCACGCAGAACGGAAAACCATTCCAGCCATGTTTGGGGTTCTGTATTCCCTGGAGGAATCTTCTGTACAGAACAGAGCTGGGAAGAACCAAAAGGAAATGATATTCAGTACAGTAAAGCCAATCCGTTTATCTCAGATTATTATTACTATTAGGTCGCAGAAAGTTGTCACTGGAATCGGTTTCCCCATTACAAAAGTAACTTTTGCCTGTTCTCCTGGTGACAACTCTACACATATGGAGTGCAGTGGTCACCCGGATCAATAGATGAGTGAATCTTTATAGCCAGGACATTATTAAACACTTTCCCAGTCTCATATGGATGATATCTCTCCTTTAATTGGTCCATCAACAAACCAAGAAAGTTCCCCCCCCCCCCCGGGCCCTGATAAAGGGGGGGGGGTTGAGCCCCGATATGTGTTGGCTTTATTATATGAACTTTTATGTGGCCATAAAAATATAAAACTAAATTTTGTACATTTGGCTTCCTCTTGCTTCTCCTTTCTTGGTTCATTGTTGGTGGGCAAAGATTAATATTTGAGCATTTGGCAATTACGTGACTTCCATTGCTACCCTGATGCAGCACATTGTACAGAAATCTATCATTGATCTGATGAAAGATAAAACTTATGATATATTGGACCTCATACATGTACAATGCTTCATCAGATCCGGGGTCACCTTCCTCCGGGGTTAAACAGAGAAAGCCGCCATGGATGGCCCTCCGGAGAATCATGATCAATTATCTCACAGAGAAAAGACAAATATCAATATGCTTTTCTGTTCTGTTTTATTTATCCCCGAGAACACGGCCCCAAATTCCACTTCAAAACTCAATTTATACAAATCGAGTTCAAACACCCCGGCACCACACAAATTGCAATTTATTATCATTAATGCTGGAGAAGTCTGGATGAAATCACACATAATACACAGTCATAATGTTAAATTATAGCGGCTGATTGCCGCGGCACAAACACAATCAGGTTTATTGAATAAGGCGAAGACTAATGTGCGCAGTTCAATAAGCCAAAACAATCAGAACTCATCTCCTGGACTCAGCGCCTCGAGCAGGCANGGGGGGGGGGGGGGGTAATGTTAGGGACTGCGAGGGGGGCCTGCTGACCTCAGTGGGGTATAGTAGGGGCAATTCACTGTACTTTCCTTGTGAGGAGGAAGAGGGAACTGGTGGTGGAGGGCAATACTGAGCATCTATAGTCTAATGGAGTCACACTGCTGTTTCTATATATAGGGGCATCCTATAGATGGGGCATCACAATGGGGCACTAAAACCCCCAGCAATGCTAAAACTAGCTTTCTTCCAATAATACAATGAGCCCCATGTTGTCCCACCACACAGGGTAACCACATAGATGTGACTCCCCAGGGCAATGCTTCATGGCTGTGCCGTCAATGACACATTCTGAAGTTCTTTGCAAGCTCAAATGCCATTTCCTTTAATGAATCCTCCAAAGCTTCTTAGCTCCAAGACAATTGGAATGGTGACAACGAGAGGTGTGTGTGGGTGATGGGGACTGTAATTGTGCCTGGGGCTCGTTCCCTAAGTGATCTCCCCTTCCCATACTGATGACATCACACAACTCCCACTGATGACATCACACAACTCCCACTGATGACATCATACAGCTGTGGGGTCTGCAGCCTGCAGCCTGTTTCTTTATTTACAAGCTGGGGACTTACCTCCCCGTACCTATGGAATCCACCTATGCACCTTCCATCCACACCCCTGGTAAAGCTGTTCCTGACAGTCTTGGGATTGTTGGACCCCTTACAACAGTGACACTACTTTGTTCTTTCTCAGAAATGACATTTGGCTTCTCCAAAGCTCTTTTCCCACCTGATGCACCCACACCGCCCCCATGGACGTGGAATCCCTGAATATGAAGCAAGGTGCACGGCACAACTCCTGAGCGGATGCTTTATCCCTTTCAGTCTTCATCTTTGTTCAGTTCTAGGCTCATTTAGCTAAATTCATAAAGAATATCTGGATTCGGACGTCCCAAATCCCAACACTATTGATGTCAATGGAGTGAAAATGATGAGGTTTGTTCTGGTCTCTACAGCAGCCAAATGTAAAAAAAATATCCGAGGAACATTGTGCACTGAAAAAAAGGGGGAATGGATACCGTGGTGGCATGGGGGCCATTTTATTTGGCTTGGAGGACAACATAAGAAAGAGAAAATCCTTCAATTCACAGACTTGTGGGTCCCAATTTGATCACCTGGCAGTGGCCCAGTATCAGGGCACTGCAATCCTGTCCTCCTATCCATGGTCTGGATGGAGAAATGGCTGACTTAGAGATTTCCTAGAGCTCCCCCTGATGGCCGCCTTTTTCCTTCATCCCATGGATCTCACATCTACATCTGTTCTCCGCACTTCCATAATCTGCTGGTGTGGGGCCCTTCCGGTGTAACACCGATTTACACACCGCAGCAGCGAGCTGGCACACATGTGACTTTTTCCTACAACTTCGGCGTTCGCTTTGGGAACTGTGCGCACCCAACATTCTCATTACGCGGGTCCCATGCACCGAGCACTACGGAAGACACAGAATTAAGAATAACCACTGGAAGCATTTTATGAATATTACTTTTATCACGTCTGGAACGTCTTGCAGATGGCGCTCCATCTGGACCAAACATCTGCAGCGCATTTTACCACTGACGGAATTTTGGGTCTCAATGTATTTTTTTATTCATTCAGCATTCTGAAATATGGGAAAACCACTTAATGGTACAATGTTGTGAATCAGATGGAGACACGTGGATGGCACTTCATCGCCTCGTGGTAAGACGATTATACAAGTAGCCATTACTCTGGGGAACAGCAAGGGAAACCCCGGTAAAATTGGCAGAAGCCATCAGGATGCCCGGGCATTGGACAGCCCACCATGTGGTGCATTTTATCTTCGGAGAGTTTCACATTACTTCCGATAAATGGATTTCTACAAACGTGAAACTTTTATGGAGGAGCCGGAATGAGAAAACACATTCGGAGAATGGCTCTTCCAGCTTGTGACGAAGTTCAGAGGATGAGTGTGCCGTTGTGCCAGGGCTCCTCGGTGTGCACAAATGCCTGGCTTAACCCCCTCAGGACAGGAGCAGTTAGCTGGCACTGGTTGCCCAGTTTGTGTTTCTCAGAGCTGGCAGATGCTGGTGTGGTTTCCATGACGATGTGACCCAAGGAGAGAATTGGGGTTTTGTGGCTGACTTCCCCCCTGAGCTGCCACAGAGGGCCATTGTTCAGGCGGCACTGGCATCTCTTCCAGCTCGCTGGTGTTGGGAGGCGATGAGAGATGGGTGCTCACATTAGACTTTGTGTCCTTCTTCCTTTGCAGCATCTGATGTCAGTGTCATAGAATGTCACCAACACTCCACTGACAGTCCCCTTCAGGGATTGCAATCTGCGCTGGCCTTGACAAGGGGGCAGACCCAGAGGATTATGGGTCCTGGTACTACATGCCCAACGTGACCTGCAAGCCCAGTGTATTCATTAGCATTCTGACATTTTACTGCTCGCTGAGGTTTGATGGTTCTGGGGAAGGGGGGGGGGCAGTGCGCTTCTGAATGTCGCCCAACGCATTCCACATCTATTGCCTACATCCTGAGCAATCACAGAGCAAGAAAACATTAGAAGGAGATTAACAAATAAAGAGAAAGTGGGAAATATGTGACAACACACAGGGGAGAGCAGCGTGCTGTGATTTCTTTTCCTTCTTATTGCTCTCTATTTCTCTCTTTTTGTGAGTGGAGATTTCTATTGCTGGCAGGAAAACAAATCGGTTTTACTATAAATTCCATGGGGAGTGAAGAATTGTATACAGACCTCACCAACACGAAATGTAATGTGTAATGATTGACAGGAGCGATACAGCTAACAGAAAGTGATGGCCACATCCAAACTTCAATGAGGACCAAGTGCCTAGGGGGGCATTCCCCCCATATCCCCTCAGGATGGTTGTCACAGACTGACGCTGGGGGTCTCATTGCTCCAGAGTGGGATTTACCCCAAGATATATGACACCAGCTGTGATGTGGACTTTATGAGTTTATATAATAAAGAATCATTGGATATATTACATACAAGGCTTTTATCGTAGTTTTCCACATTGCGTCAATGGAAGTGATCTCGGCATACATCCAACCAATGACCAGCTGACTAATATCTATTGCATGGAAAACCAACCTCTTATCTTATGGCTTAAACCCAGGCAGGGACTTCTGGTTATTTCGGAACAAACCCCCAAATAGGTGGCAATGTAAGTAGAAAGGGTCCTAGAGAAGAGGGGAACTCTTTCCATACAACACAATATGTATTCATCTTATTGGTCAATCTGTAGGGTGAGATCTCAGGGTTGTTCCTTACTCCTGTTATAAACTCCTGCGTAACATAAATATGTTAGAACAAAAGCTGTATCTGTACTCACACAACATCTATCCAAGCCATACTCCTTGGCAGAGCCTGGAAGATCTGGTGCCTGGAAGGTCAGACCGACCATATCAGAGGATCCTAAATTTTGATTGGTGATTTGTTGTTGGTGAATGCAGCGTTTTGGTTTGGCAGTTGCTATTCATACAAGAAGTCTGACAAGAAGGGAAATTGCACTGCACCCAATGTGTTGAAAACCATTTTTAGGACATCAAGTCATCCCCCATACAGTTCCTTATTCCCATATTATTCTCCATCCTCCTCTGTGTTACGTGGTTGCTCATTTCCTTCCTCCAGGGTCTCATTCCCGGCCTCCGGTGACCTCACATACAGAGCTGGGGGTAGAATCCGGGGGTCGTCGTATTTCTGTATTACTGATCATTACATTTATTGGGCTGCTGGGGGGTTCCTGAAACTTTCCCTGTTAGAGGAACTTTCTCCTTTCTGATAAATTCCCCAAAGAGTTGTTCAATCACCTCCTGGTGCTCCAGGTGAATGTTTGCCCCTCTGTACCTGGAAGGTGGGGGTAGATGGACACCTCTCTGCCTGGGGGGATTGGAGTGCAGATTAGGGACCTGGCGACTCCATTAATGTCATCCAAGGTGTCACCGCCTTGCTGCCTCTGTAATCGGGGTCCCCTCTGATGGGAAGATTCTGATTGGTTTCCATCTATTTCAGGTGGATTGGTGGGCAAAGGCTCAGATCTGATCACAGCACGATATTCCAAGCAATGTTCTGCCCTAACTATGGAGGACCAGCCTGGCACCTCTGACCATGTAATGTACAAATAATCCAATATGTCCCAGCCCTGAGCCCTGAATATTCAAGCATTAGGCTGCTATATATGCATTGGATAAATACACACATCTAATGCATATATAGGAGCCTTTTCACCTGCTAAAGGATTTGTATTTGTGAGCATCCTGGACAGAGATTTACACAGCTCTGTCTGCTAGGGAAAAAGACCAGATTTTGCAGCAAGTCAGCAATTCTGTCCCTCCCCCACCTGTGATTGGATGGTTAAAGGAGAAGCAGCAGACTGATGAGTTCATTTCTCTGTCCTGTAACTGATTGGTTCCTTGTGCTTCTTCTCACTTTCCAACCCTGAGCTCTGCCTTCCAGATTGCTGGATGCTAATAACAAATCAGATTCAGCTACTTAGGCTGTTTGTATATAAAGAAACCTTTGTATTATATTAATGAATATAAAACTGCATTCTATGTGTATTGTATATCTGAAGGAGTTCAGCTTGGATAATATTCACAAAATACCATACAAGCCCCTCTCCCCCGCACATATATCATTCTATAAATACCTCTAATGAGACATCTGCATCCATTACACTCCATAGCCTGGCAATAATGTATCCACATATGATCTGCTACAACAATTTCATGAACAGATCGCCCCATATGAATGATTCACCTGTCAACTAATCAGCCAATTGGATCACCTGTGATCAAACCTGCAGAGACGGAGAATGTATTGATGATGATGATGATGATGATGATGATTATGTATTGCTCACATGGTGTTCAGTAAAATCACCAATGACATTTGTATTATCTCTGTGATCAATGTACATCGGGGATAACTGAGAGTTCTGAAGGCTAGAGACAAAAAATTCTTTGTATTCACTTGTAGAAACCACCATATCATATCATGGATATCCATCATGGCATTGTGTGCTGATATGTATCATATCCGTGTATCATCCATGTATCTTCCATGTATCATATCCGTGTATCATCCATGTGTCTTCCATGTATCTTCCATGTATCATATCCGTGTATC
>NC_092868.1:60717440-60760944 GCF_032062135.1 Pyxicephalus adspersus
CATATCCGTGTATCATCCATGTGTCTTCCATGTATCTTCCATGTATCATATCCGTTTATCATCCATGTGTCTTCCATGTATCTTCCATGTATCATCTATGTATGACTTGTGTAATATCTGTCTATCATTCATGTATGATCCTTGTATCATCCATGTAACATCTGTGTATAATCCATGTACCATTATTATTAAAACAGTATTTATAAAGCGACAACATATTACGCAGCGCTGTACAGACAGATACAGACAGTGACACAGGAGGAGGAGAGGACCCTGCCCCGAAGAGCTTACAATCTAGAAGGATGTATCATTTGTGTATCATCCATGTATGGTCTGTGTATCATTCATGTCTCATTTATGTATCATATCTGTTGTGACAGAGTGTCCTAAAAATGACAGGGAAAGTGTTATTTGATATATAGGTTTTTAGGAAGAAACCGGGTTCTTTAGGGCCCTGGAGCTGGCCAAGGGAGTGAAAGGGTGGGTTCCTTGGCCCAAGCCAATCCTTACTTGGGTTATGTGCACCAGCACTCAGGTGCAAGGAAGGAGAGGGGATTTTGATCAGCAAGAGGCTGAGAGAGAGCCAGAGTGGATTCCAGGCTGAGAGAGAGCCAGAGGGTTCCAGGCTGAGAAAGAGCCAGAGGGTTCCAGGCTGAGAGAGAGCCAGAGTGGATTCCAGGCTGAGAGAGAGCCAGAGGGTTCCAGGCTGAAAGAAAGTCAGAAGGTTCCAGGCTGAGAGAGTATTTCTGCATCCTCTCCTTCCGTGTGCACCTGAAGTCTCTGACCATATGTTTATCTGTGTATCACCTCTGTATCATCCATATATTATATATGTATCCTCCATGTATAATCTATGTATCACCCGTGTATCATATATATATCAGTATTTATCTCCTCTCCTCCCTTATAGTGAGCTCTAGATGCCATTGTACCAAATACTCTTCCAGGTATCGTGTATCATCTATGTATCATCCGTGTATTATCTATATATCAGTATTTATCTCCTCTGAGTTCCTAGAAGTCTCTGTACCATATGTTCTTCCATGTGTCACCCATGTATCCTCCATGTATTACTTTTTATCTTTCCTACCTTATAATGTGAGTGAGTTCTGGATGCCAATGTACCACATTGCCACAACCTATCATAGCGCCATTGAAGAACATGGGCACCTCTGTTGGCAGCACACCATTCCAATGTCCCCAATCAACAATTTGGGATTACAGGAGAAGCTTCATGTTTGTGGTATTTACAGAATCCAATATATTGTTCATTATGAAGGAGACAAATCCCTCCGCGTGTCAGAGGTCAGGGGCTCCCTTTATCAGGACTCACAGGGGAGATAAGCAATCATTAATTATTCATATCACATGTTCATTTTCCATAAGCAGAATCCTTACTATGAAATGTCAGCAATGTTTTGTGTTTCACATTTATATTCAGTCATTAAGAACACACACAAGTTTTAATATATGAATATTTTATTATTTGTGTTTTCCTATAGGTGAACTCAATGTATTTTTTTAAACAAGAACTACATGCCTTGGAAACATCCAGAAATGCCCCCTCCATGCCATCCATCATGGTCCCGCACACCATGCCACCCCATCCCCGAGTCTACACGTGTCTTAACCAATCACCTCGGTGGGTTTGTGCCCAGAGATTCCCAGATTTGTGGCTGGGATGTGAAGGATCTCCAGCATCGGGACCTTCGAGCCCCCTGGCAATGCTGATAAAACAGTTATTATTATTATTTTTATTGATTTCTATGGTGCCATCATCTCCCGTGGTGCTGTGCAAATTATTAAATGAAACCGGAGAGGGCAGAACAGTAATAGAATACACAGAATGTTCAGTGACACGCACATACCCATGTACTGCAATATGGAGCAATAATAGGAAACGGGATAGAGATGACGTGGGGGGGGGGGGGGGGAAGTGAATGCTTACTTTAGATCACCAGTAAGTTTATCAAAGATTCACACTGTTGAGAATTGTGTGAATGTTGAGTGTGAGATGTGTGAATCTTGTTTGCAGATAAATGCAGATAAACAGATAAGAGCAATAGCTTGTAATACCTTTCTACTGAACGAGGCCAATTAACCCCCCTGGCAGTATGAATAATGAGGATATTGAAATGTAAAAGCGGTACGTTTGAAAATTCTCATTATTTTAAATTTCCCGCCTGGTCTCGCCTACCTGCCTAAGACTCGCAAGCAGATGACCGGCCGGCAATGCCGGCAGATGCTGGAGGACACCGCGGACATTGCTGGAGGATACATCTGGAACATGGGAACCAGGTAGGACTTGGTAAACTCCCTGGCAATTCCCTGACCCCCATCCCGACCCCGTCAGTCGTAGACAAGCTTTTCTTTATAGAAAACCAAATTGGACAGCTTTAAGGACATCACCGATAATGTGGCCAAAGACATCTGCAGCGCCTCCAATCAATAAGCTATAAAAATAATATTATCATCATCCTTTGAGGGCTGGGGGTCGCATCATTTCTTTTACACTTAGAGATGAATATTCTGAATTCTGCTGTATAGAGGAGATCCAATGGAGTCATCTCCATCCGCATGGGGCCACCCTGCTCCCTCCATCTAACATTGGTTGGTTAATTGGAGTCATCCGGTCTCCCCGTCACTCACAATGAAGATTGATAAGTGATATTGATTGGCCTCAGCACTAATCTGTGCTGTGTTTGTATTTCCCAGCGGAGCCCAGACTGCACATTTCTCTGCTTCCTAATTCATCTCCAAACCCAAAACTCATCACCCCCCCCCCCATAGACAATGACTGGCCAACCACAGCTCATCAAAAATAAAACAAATCACATATTGTACATCCCGAAGCGAAGTGCGCCAAACACACACCGACACCTACACGCACACAGACACGCACATACCTATGTACACCCACACACAGTAACAGGAGCATTATTCAGAAAAACTCCACCTTCCACCAATATAAAAGCCAGTCCTGAACTCCTAGACTTTGTCTAGGCTGAGATGATGTCATAAGTCTGCTGCAGGCAGGAGAAAACATTTCCTCAGTCTCCTCCCTCAGAAATCAGACTGCCAGTCACAAGGTGAAGGGCCGCAGCATGGGGCAGAATTGCACAGAGCCCAGGATTTACATGATTGTGTCATCTCTAAGCCAGCATGGCAGTCCAGGAAATAGAAAGTGAGCCTACATGATGCCTGCACAATGATGGTGCCATCCTACTGGAGAGAAAAGCGTATGGCAGCATTGTCAGGAGGCGCACTGTGACCTATGGGAGAGGTGATATACACCTGGAAGTGTTGCACTGACACAATGTATATGTGATGAGGGGTTCGGTCCGGTGGGGGTTTTCCAGTGATATTTTTAGGTCTTGACACATAGCAGAGGGAACGATGGCCCTGTGGACATCCTCAGGGCTCTATAGTAAGGCTTTCCCATCCCCCGACCTTGACGGTCAGTTCTCAGACAATCGTTCAGTTTGCTTCTCATTGCGCTCAAAATGCGGCGCATTAATGCGGTCACGTTCCATCTTCTGATCCGCGCATTTACTGTACTGGCACAGAATATCTTCTGGCTGCAGCTGCACCGACAGAAATAGGAACATCTCATCCCAACTATTAATTAGAATGAATTATAATTCCCTTTTAATGATTCCGCATTTATGGGGAGAGCGCCGGTTCATCCGATTAAACTCCTGCCAGAAACTCGTGTGAAGAGCGCTCTCTGCACTGCTGCCATTGGCTGAGGATTAGCGCTCAGGGGCTGAACTCTAAACAAGCCCTCCAGACTTAAGACTGCGGGGCGCCGGGCAGACAACGCAGATATCACACCATAAAACATTCACCGTTCCCGAGTGCTGAGATAAACGAGCGACCGCTGGAGAGAATGGCGAGGGCCAAACGTCAAGTCGAGGATACCTGATAACCCTCAAATAATTATAACGGGGGAAATACAGGCTATTCCTCCATAGTACATACCCAGCATTCCTCCATACTGTGCCCCATACATACCCAACATTCCTCCATACTGTGCCCCGTACATACGCAGTGTTCCTCTGTACTTTGCCCTGGTTACTTGTTGTATTTGACTGTTGGCTACCTGCATGATCCCTCACTGTGTTTCCATTGGCCCACCTGGTGGGATTTTTGGGAATCTGATTGGTTGGAATGGGGCAGCACAGACAGTTATCGTTTTGGTTTAGGTGCGGGTATCACCGGTGGTCCCATCTTTGTGAGTGGTGCAGGGTGGCGGTTTTCTGTCTCATTTCCGTCATTCCCGGTGTCTGTGCCTCCATCTGTCTCCTCCATTGTTCTCTCTCGTTAGTGGAGTCAGATAAGCCGGACGTTGGTGGTTTATTCTGCGATAGATCAGTAGATTTGCCTCTCGCAGATCTTGGCGCTCATAAAGCAGCGGTCTGGCTCATTGTGAATATGCAATTATTGTTACAAATTATCTGCAGCTCTTTATCTGTTATCTCCCTGCGATGCTTCATTGTGCCGTCATGTATCTCGTCTTCTACCAGTTTTATTCTTGCCATACAATATATTATCCCCCTTATCACCGCATTGCTGCCAACGCCACGCAGCAAGACGCTAATTCCACAAACCCATCCCTTCCCCGCCGATGAAAGAGGCGGCACGGATTCCTCATAATAATAAAACAGCGGCTTTGACGGTTTACCATCCGCCGCACCGCCGGCGTCTCCTCCATTGTCTGCCCTGAAATACAATGAGCATGTCGGAGTTTGGAGCGTTGTCACTCGAAAGCGCCATTATCCTGCGGCCCTCTGCCAACCTTCCACACTGGCGGCATGCTTTAAGGGATTAGTTATCTGATAATGGGGGGCGGCAATCATAAATCAGAAAACAACCTGGAGGATCCCCAATTTATAGAACTCAGAAGACAAACTACTCAGGGCCCCAGATATGTCAGAGCTTTTCCTGCACCACGATTGTGTTAGGTTCCCTGAGGGCGTGGCTTAAGTGGCCAGCAGAAAAGAAAGTCACATACTGATTGGTCAGCAAGTCTACTCCTGCAGGGTGCTGCTAAGCTGGTGGTAGTGGTGGGGTGCAGATGGTGGGGTGCGGATGATGGGGTGCGGATGGTGGGGTGCAGATGATGGGGTGCGGATGATGGGGTGCGGATGGTGGGGTGCAGATGGTAGGGTGCGGATGATGGGGTGCGGATGATGGGGTGCGGATTATGGGATGCGGATGATGGGGTGCGGATGATGGGGTGCGGATGATGGGGTGCGGATGATGGGATGCGGATGATGGGGTGCGGATGGTGGGGTGCGGATGATGGGGTGCGGATGATGGGGTGCAGATGGTGGGGTGCGGATGGTGGGGTCTACATGATGGGGTCAGATGGTGGGGTGCAGATGATGGGGTCAGATGGTGGGGTGTAGATGATGGGGTCAGATGGTGGGGTGCAGATGGCGAGGTCTACATGATGGGGTCAGATGGTGGGGTGCGGATGATGGGGTCAGATGTTGGGGTGCAAATGATCGAGTGCGGATGATGGGGTACAGATGATGGGATGCGGACGGTGGGGTGCAGATGGTGGGGTGCAGAAGGTGGGGTGCGGATAATGGGGTGCGGATGATGGGGTGCGGATGGTGGGGTGCAGATGGTGGGGTGCAGATGGTGGGGTGCGGATGATGGGGTGCAGATGGTGGGGTGTAAATGATGGGGTCAGATGGTGGGGTGCGGATGATCGAGTGCGGATGATGGGGTATGGATGGTGGGGTGGAGATAATGGGGTGCAGATGGTGGGGTGCAGATGATGGGGTGCAGATGGTGGGGTGCGGATGATGGGGTGCAGATGGTGGGGTGCGGATGATGGGGTGCAGATGATGGGATGCGGATGATCGGGTGCGGATGGTGGGGAGTGCGGATGGTGGGGTGCGGCTGATGGGGTGCGGATGGTGGGGTGCAGATGATGGGGTGCGGATGATGGGGTGCAGATTATGGGATGCGGACGATGGGGTGTGGATGGTGGGGAGTGCGGATGGTGGGGTGCGGATGATGGGGTGCGGATGATAGGGTGCGGATGGTGGGGTTCAGATGATAGGGTGCAGATGGTGGGGTTCAGATGATGGGGTGCAGATGATGGGGTGCAAATGGTGGGGTGTGGATAATGGGGTGCAGATGGTGGGGTGCAGATGATGGGGTGCAGATGGTGGGGTGCAGGTGATGGGGTGTGGATAATGGGGTGCAGATGGTGGGGTGCGGATGATGGGATGCAGATGGTGGGGTGCAGATGATGGGGTGCAGATGGTGGGGTGTGGATAATGGGGTGCAGATGGTAGGGTGCTGATAGTGGGGTGCAGATGATGGGGTACGGATGGTGGGGTGCAGATGGTGGGGAGCAGATGATGGGGTGCAGATGATGGGGGGATGGTGGGGTGCAGATGGTGGGGAGCAGATGATGGGGTGCAGATGATGGGGTGTGGATGGTGGGGTGCAGATGGTGGGGAGCAGATGATGGGGTGCAGATGGTGGGGAGCAGATGATGGGGTGCAGATAATAGGGTGCAGATGGTGGGATGCGGATAGTGGGGTGCAGATGATAGGGTGCGGATAGTGGGGTGTGTATGATGGGGTGCATATGATGGGGTGCAGATGATGGGGTGCAGATGATAGGGTCCGGATGGTGGGGTTGATTCCCTGCTTTAGCTGATGTTGGAGAGTAAAGCACAGTTGTTGTGTTTTGTTGATGTGTGAAGATGAGATGATGCAGAGTCCTGAGGGGTCCTGATGTGTTTTAAGGGGTCCTGAAGGGTCGGGGGTATCCTGACATTTCCCTCTCCCCGTTGTTGCAGAGCTTGCAGTCACATCAGACCCCCTCCCCATTATATGCACAGAGCAGGTACATAATTGCGGTTTCCCCGCGGCTCAGGTGATGGATGCGCAGCATGGTCTCCCCGCAGCCATGACAAGTGCTGTACAATCTGATCTCCAGGTAAAGAAGCAATTGAGACAAAATGCATCAGCTGCCATGGAAGTGACAACATCGTCCTCGTGGCAGATAATGCGACGGTTGGCGATAAACACCAATCCAGTCCGTCCACCAATGGCTCACTGCTATGTGATCACCTAATGCCAGGAACCACCCAACCACACATTGGCTGCACAGAGATCATCAGCAAGAGGCATGCTGATAGGAGGAGAGCAGAGTGACAGAGAGCTCATACCTGTGCAGCTTCTCCTTTCACTGTCCAGTCCAGGGGATGGAGAAGAGACCTGGAAATAAAGTCAATCAGTTCTCCTCTCCTGCCAGCCTGGCCTTTAGCAGCTATAGAAGGGGATGGAGGGCGGTTTGTATTTTTCACATTGCATTCACACAAATCTCTGCAATGGCCAGCCAAGTTATCTCTGAAGAAAGGTGCAATCTCGAATTGCCGCTGTCACTCGTCTTTCCTGGCTCAGCTTGTGGGGGAAGATATATAATATATATAGAATATATAATAAGTCATGAAGCTGCCATTGGTGAGGTCACAGAGGAGACATTGCACACAATGCGGCTCCATGGACTCCGGATGACATCGGGGCCCCCAGCTGATGAATGTAGAATTTCTCTATTTATTATTGGCCGATCGATCGGTGGAAGAAGAATCCATTGACTCGGCATTATGAAGGTCTTTACGCTCTTGATGTGACACCATGTGACAGTGTTGTGTTGGGTACATTTTCGGTGTGATGTGACACCATGTGACAGTGTTGTGTTGGGTACATTTTCGGTGCCATGTGACCCCATGTGACAGTGTTGTGTTGGGTACATTTTCGGTGTGTGGCTTTTTCAGTGAGTGTTGTCTCTTTTCCCATCACACATTCACACCAGATCTTGGTGTGAAGAAATGACAGCTGTGTGTACACAGCGATTTATAAGGGACCATCAGCCGCCGTGTGATGGATCTGTGCCTGCCGGCCATACACAATCCCATCTTATCACAACAATGGAAGATCCGGGCTGCCTGCTTGGCATCCATTTACATAAATCTGCTCTGCCCGCAGCTCCCATATTTAATTTTGCTAAAAAGATTCTTTAACAATCGCAGAACAATCTGCAGCGTCAATGCCGACCTCTCCGACAATAAATAAGTGATGGAAGGTGACAATGGTGCCCTGGCCTGAATCCTGATCCACCATCAGCACAGACGGTCGGCCCCGGGGTCCCTGGCTGCTCCCTCAATAACATTGCGCAATCTCTCCAGGACCATCGTTACATAGAAATAATCATTTGTGTTTTATAAAACAGTTTTTAGTGAAGATCGAGGAAAAGTGAGAGATGGAATAAGGGGTAACGTGGGTAAGGGGGTAAGGTTGGGGTTTGTGAATAGAATTCTTATGAGTTCTCAGGGTTGGGGTTTGTTATGGAGGAATAGGGGTAATGTTGGTGTTAGTGTTGGGGGTAGGGGGAGTATTGGGGGGCAGTATTAGGGTTATTGATAAGAGAGAGATTGGAGTTATGTTGGGGTTCAGGAAGGAAATGCTTTTAGTGTTGGAGATTTAGTGATATACTGTTAGTGTCAGGTGTTAGGGCAGGCATGGACAAACTACGACCCGCAGGCCTTATACGGCCCAATACGATGGTTTCTCTGGCCCTTTGGGTGTTCTGCAGCTCTCAACATGCCCCGGCTTGTGGAGGTGGGCGGGCTGTGTCCCTGCACATGATGGCATAACTCCACCCACTCTCCCATCGGCCCGACCCCTCTTTCAAATTTTATTATGTGGCCCCTGACTGAAAAAGTTTGCCCACCCCTGGGTTAGGGGTAGAGTTGGTGTTGGGAGTGGAGTTGGGGTGTTGGTGTTAGGGTTAGAGTTGGGGTATTGGGGGTTAGGGGTAGAGTTGGGGTGTTGGGGGTTAGGGGTAGAGTTGGGGTATTGGTGTTGGGGTTAGGGGTACAGTTGAGGTGTTGGTGTTAGGGTTAGAGTTGGGGTATTGGTGTTGGGGGTTAGGGGTAGAGTTGGGGTATTGGTGTCAGGGGTTAGGGGTTGAGTTGAGGTATTGGTGTTGGGGGTTAGGGGTAGAGTTTGGGTATTGGTTTCGGGGGTTAGGGGTACAGTTGAGGTGTTGGTGTTAGAGTTGGGGTATTGGTGTCAGGGGTTAGAGATTGAGTTGGGTTATTGGTGTTGGGGGTTAGGGGTAGAGTTTGGATGTTGGGGGTAGAGTTGAGGTCCTTGTGTTAGGGGGTTAGGGGTACAGTTGGGGTGTTGGTGTTAGGGTTAGAGTTGGGGTGTCCGGGGTTAGGGGTTGAGTTGGGGTATTGGTGTTGGGGGTTAGGGGTAGAGTTGGGGTATTGGTGACGGGGGTTAGGGGTACAGTTGAGGTGTTGGTGTTAGGGTTAGAGTTGGGGTATTGGTGTTGTGGGTTAGGGGTGGAGTTCGGGTGTTTGGGGGTTAGGGGTAGAGATGGAATATTGGAGTCGGGGGTTAGGGGTAAAGTTGGGGTACTGGTGTTGGGGGTTAGAGGCATAGTTGGGGTATTGGGAGTCAGGGTTCATGTGCAGCTTGTTGGGTATTTGTGGCCCCGGCTGGGCGCCCCCTGGGGGTTGGTATGTTATCTATTCTTCTTGATGATGAAGTGTGAAGCGCAGACACAGAAGATTCAAGGCTGCTCGGCATTCTTTGGTGCAATCAGCTTCTCCGTGATTTGGTATCTGTGTTTGTCGGTTGGGGGGGTTATTTCCCCCTCTGTCAGGATGTAGAGGGTCTGCAGGTAATTGGGGGGCCCTGTCACCGCCCCCCCATCTCATGTTATTATATTATGTCATAAAGTGTCCCCCCGCTCATCTATCTGGAAATAATCATGAAAGATCATTTCCAGTGACAGTGATGTGAGTCTTGTATGGGGTTTCATTGTGTGGTAACAATGTGGGTGACGCCTTTCCTGCATATATATTGGGGTGTAAGCCCGGCCCCTTCTTCAGTCACAGCTTCTCATTGGTAGTTTGGTTGCAGTCTCTAGTCACCTCTCGTACCCTGTAGGCAGCCAGAGGTGATCTTTTGCCCCAGTGGGAGCTCCCTGGCAGCAGGTAGTAGTAAAGTTGAATAATGGGGCAGATATGAAGTGGGGGCACAGCATTCCAGTTCCTGTTACCCCTGGCATTCTATCAGTGGGGTCCCTGGGGAAGGTGGGGGCCCTGGACAATTACTTGGACTTGTAGGCAGATGCAATGAATAGCGGGGCTATGAGTGAATGTTGAGTGAATAAGGGGGGCAGCGATGCAGAGATGGCACCAGATTGGTGAGATTGGCACTTTGTAAGAAATGACATGGTGCCATGTCCAGGAGTTTAATCATTTCCTCAGGTGAAGGGGGTACATGGTGATTTCTGGGGGCGATCTGTCTAGTGCGGCACTGCAGCCAGATTAACCCCACCTGTGCCACGGCTAGCCGAAGCCAATGTGTTGCCATAGAAACAGAGCGGCGGGGTGGGGTGGCAGCCTTGCTTGCGTCTCTCTGAAGATCAGATCCTCCCCGAACAATTAATTCATCATCAGTTAAATTTTAATGCCAAACAATGATATCCAGCGAGCGAGGCGCCCGGCTGCTGAGGTTTTATCTGTGCTGCCGCCTTACAACGCGCTGCCCCACGGGGCTTGTTCTAAAGATGCGCCGCATGTAGAATGCGCGGCACGTCCACAATGCACAGCCAGGTTACAGCGAGAAAATCTGCTTCCAGCAGCATCCCCCATCCTCCTCTGCACGCTGCGTGTTCACACAGTGCAGGGACAGGGCAGCCGGAGCCCCTCTGCTGCATGTACATATATGTGTGTATGGGCAGTGCCCACTGTACCGCCTGTACATATATGTGTGTATGGGCAGTGCCCGCTGTACCCCCTGTACATATATGTGTGTATGGGCAGTGCCCGCTGTACCCCCCGTACATATATGTGTGTATGGGCAGTGCCCGCTGTACCTCCTGTACATATATGTGTGTATGGGCAGTGCCCACTGTACCGCCTGTACATATATGTGTGTATATGTGTGTATGGGCAGTGCCCGCTGTACTTCCTGTCCATATATGTGTGTATGGGCAGTGCCCACTGTACCACCTGTACATATATGTGTGTATGGGCAGTGCCCGCTGTACCTCCTGTACATATATGTGTGTATGGGCGGTGCCCGCTGTACCGCCTGTACATAAATGTGTGTATGGGCAGTGCCCACTGTACCAACTGTACATATATGTGTGTATGGGCAGTGCCCGCTGTACCTCCTGTCCATATATGTGTGTATGGGCAGTGCCCGCTGTACCGCCTGTACATATATGTGTGTGTGGGCAGTGCCCACTGTACCCCCTGTACATATATGTGTGTGTGGGCAGTGCCCCCTGTACCTCCTGTACATATATGTGTGTATGGGCAGTGCCCACTGTACCGCCTGTACATATATTGGGTAGTGGCCAGTGATCAGTGTTGGCTGCCAGTCATGTGACTCCATAGGACAGGGGAGGGCACGCCATTCCACCATTATGGGGGCACCCCGGTGACCTCACAGATACAATTCAGGGATTTGCAGAGTCATCAGGAAGTTTTGTTTCTGTGGATTTATCACCCACAGCAGCAATAAAATATCATCACAATGATTGCATCCAGCAGAGAAGAAGCCCAGAAATTATGGGGGAACTTAGAGCACCCCTGGTAATATTTGCATGGTAAAGAGAACCTGTCATCAGATTTTCTGGGTCCAGCAATGTGATAATTCCAGGTATGCCTGCAGTAATACCTCTCACAGAGGTCACATTACTCCCCCGTTTCTCCATGAAAGGACAGCACCATCTTTGTTCAGGCATCCACTGGGCTGAGATGTCACAGAGGTGACCCCATGGTGTGAATCCCGGGGGCTGTGCAGTCCTTGGCTGTGTTCACAAATCTTTGTCCTGAATTCCCCCCATTGGTGGGCGGGGGATGGCGGGCCTCACGCTAATTCAGGCCCAGGGACTGCCATGGCTTCCAGGTCTGCACAGGAAGTGGCAGCCTTTGAAGTCGGCGATAATCTTATTCCCAGATTTGTCTGCTATTAATTCAGGACGGGGACACTCGGCTAATAATTCACGGCTGTAAAATCGCAGCAATGAAACTCATCTTCACCCTAATACACAAGATAAATTTCCCTGAGCGCCGGCTGCAGATTAATGCCAATCGGTGAGCGGAGTGCCGGCACATTACCGCCACCATATAATGAACTTATAAATGAGAGGAAGATGTGATTATTGGATATTTATGTGTACAGAAGGATAGCACGGGCCGCCATATTGGAACCGGGGACACCGCCGCCCAGGACGCGTCCTCTGATAGTAATGCCGCCATATTGGATTCAGATACCGAAGTATAGATGAGCCGGCACCATTCCTGCAATGAAGGCCGATGGCATTACCACGCTGGTGATCCAAATGCCCGGTCATATAGAGACCCCATGGCAGGGTGAGCGACATTCTCCTCTCTGATTGGACAACACAAACTAATACACCCAGAATCATAAAATGATCACCGAATGAGGTGAAGCTCTGCTGATTTCAGCCATCCAATCACAAGCAGGAAAAATTCCCACTTACATGCAGATAACAAACTGATTTTTCACCAAAATAACAAAGCTGAGTGATAATTCCCCTGCAGAGAGATCACCGACTTTTCTGAGTGAACAGCTAGAACTCCTTTAGTAAATCCCCCCAATGTGACCACTCAGACTGCCCATTATCCTGCAATTCTGACAGCCAGGAACATGAGAATTGGCCCCTCTGCACCCCCCCGTCACCCCTGCATCCCCCAACATATCACCCCTGCACCCCATGAGATGTCACCCCTGCATCCCCCAACATATCACCCCTGCACTCCATGAAATGTCACCCCTGCATCCCCCAACATATCACCCCTGCACCCCATGACATGTCACCCCTGCATCCCCCAACATATCACCCCTGCACCCCATAACATGTCACCCCTGCATCCCCCAACATATCACCCCTGCATCCCATAACATGTCACCCCTGCATCCCCCGACATATGTCACCCCTGCACCCCATAACATGTCACCCCTGCATCCCCTGACATGTCACCCCTGCACCCCATGACATGTCACCCCTGCACCCCATAACATGCCACTCCTGCATCCCCCACCATGTCACCACTGCACCACATGACATATCACCCCTGCATTCCCCAAAATGCCACCCCTGCACCCCATAACATGTCACCCCTGCACCCCCCACATGTCACCCCTGCACCCCATACCATGTCACCTCTGAACCCCATGACATGTCACCCCTGCACCCCATGACATATCACCCCTGCATCCCCCGACATGTCACCCCTGCACCCAATAACATGCCACCCCTGCACCCAATGACATGTCACCCCTGCACCCCATGACATGTCACCCCTGCACCCCACAACATGTCACCCCTGCACCCCATGACATGTCACCCCTGCATCCCCCAACATGTCACCCCTTCACCCCCGACATGTCACCCCTGCGCCCCCCATGACATATCACCCCTGCACCTCCGACATGTCACCCCCTGAAATATCACCTCTGCATCCCCCAACATGTCACCCCTGCATCCCCCAACATATCACCCCTGTACCCCTGACATGTTACCCCCCGACACATCACCCCTGCACCCCCCGACATATTACCCCTGCACTACGTGTCACCCCTGCACATCCTCGATCACATGACACTCTTGAACCCCCCAATTACATGACACCGCTGCACCCCCCCCCCAGACATGTCATCCTTGCACCCCTTATGACATAACACCCCTGAACTCCCCACAGACATGACACCACTGCACCCCCCCAACGTGTCACCCCTGCACATCCTCGATCACATGACAACTTTGCACCCCCCCATCACATGTCATTACTACACCCCCCCACCCGACATATCATCCCTGTACCCCCCTGGCATGTCACCCTTGCACCCCCACATGACATGTCACCCCTGCACACCCCCAGCATTGTGTGATTTCTGGTGACTCCCATTTATTACAGATATAAAGATTTGGAGCTAGGAACTAACATCCAAAGGTAAATCAAAACGAAGAAACTGCTCCAGGAAACAAAAAGTACAATTCTAAATTCATACAGCAAGACCGACTCATTCAAGTCTGAACAATATTGTACAGGTAGGCTGTGCAGGTAGGTTGTACAGGTAAGTTGTACAAGTAAATTGTACAGGTAGGTTGTACAGGTAAGTTGTACAGGTAGGTTGTACAGGTAAGTTGTACAGGTAGGTTGTACAGGTAAGTTGTACAAGTAAATTGTACAGGTAGGTTGTGCAGGTAGGTGTGTGCGTGCAATATAAAATGTCATCCAACAACTTACCAGCTCTATACAGGAAGCTCAGACTTGAAATGGGTGAGATGAACCCTCACAGGTGAGAGATGCTGCAATCTCCGCGTCTTCCCCCAAATGTCAGCATCACACAGAGCCAATATTCCATTTCCCACTTGCTGGATCCTCATGTTCCAGAGTAGAAAAGTTAAATTATATAAAACACAGCACAAACTAAATGAAGCTCAAATATAAACCATGCGTGCAGGTACGTCAGTATTAGGCTCCGCCCACTGCGTTCCGCTAGTTTCCCACCTCCACTCTGATGTATCGGGAGACGTTTCCATGTTTGGTCCACACACAACACCATGCCTATAGAAATCTCCCTCTGCTGCTATAGATTTGCCACACCAATATTGCTTCTAGGAACAGAATATTATTAAATTAGTAGAGAGGAGAAGCTTCTGATTGCAGCACGAACAAGCCAAGAAGATTGCAGTGACCAATGAAATGACAGAACACAACGCTTCATCCAGCTCCCCCTCTCTATGGGATAGGGCCCCACCAGGCAATATGGCCACCTCTGTCACTACTGTGCTATGTAATAATGGGGGCATTTTGTTGTATTACCCCCGGGGACATCATTAGGGCAGGCAGGTGGGGTAACTACAGAGGCAATATGGAGTTGGGATTTTATTGTGAGTTCTGAGGAGGTGAATTTCAGACATAAAGAAATGACAAATTCTCTCTGTGAGGTGACCCCGACCCCCAATAATGCCCCCATATATTTAGCGCCGGCTTTGCGGGGAATGTAGGAGCCATCAGACGTCGCTGTGATTCTGCACAGGTCAGTGCTGCGGGGTGACTCCGTCCAGGGACTTCAGTCTACTTTTATCGGTTTCATCGGTGACAGATTGCGGCTGCCATTTGTTTATACAGCGGGCAGAGAGTCGGGGCGATGCCCCATCAACACCTTCACTGCTAGGACCGAGCCATCTTTATTCCGGCATCATCCAGGGCCCCCACACGGTGGCTCCGGGGGATCGGTGTCGGTGCAAGGTGTCACCTGATGAAGCCAATCAGAGTTCCTGAAAGGAAGAGAGTGGTGACCTATCAGTGTGATTCTATACTGGCAAACTTTGGTGAATGTCACATTCACTGCTTTATAAACACATAAACCTAAATCCCAAAGACAATAAAACCTCTCAGTAAATATTGTGATAAATCAAATTGTAGGAATCGTTTCTCTGTCGTGTCCCTATTGCTGAGGGCCCCCAATGCTGAGGGCCAATCATGGCAGCCCTGCCCCAGGGATCAGGGGAACCTGGGGGAGGGGCAGCTCAGCTGACACTACTTTCTATGTTACCATTAAGGAATGCAGCGTTGTCACCGCCCACAGCCCTCTGATTGGATGATAACAGACAGATCGCACGCAGCACATCTGATTGGCTGCCCCTCTCTGCCAGCAGCTGATACAATGCAGGTTGGGGTACTCATACTAGCTGTATGTAATAATTATTTCTATGGGCATTCATCACACCGGCCTCTTCTAGACATGGCGCATGCTGGGAAATCCATATCACACCAGTACTGTTGCCATGGTTGCAAGGCAGAGAATTTCCAGGGTTGTCTTAGCGCCGTCTTGCTCTGCGGATTGGTGGAGACGGATTTTAATTTGCTGCGCGTTCACTCAGAGAATTTCCCAGTGAAGTCAGAATTTTCCTCTCATTAATTTTGTTTCTGGGTTTTCTGACCTAAAGAAGAGCCCCAACTCCCCTCAAGTCATTCTGTGAGGGGGTGAGGGTGCGGGTTTACAGCAGATGAAGGTGAAGAGAATCATCAGAATTACAGATGTGCAGTAACCCATAGCAACCAGGGGAAGGATTCCTCTAATGTGAGCTCTGCAGGGGAGGGGCCTATACACAGGGGGAGGGGGATGGGTACAATGTGATGTCAATGTTGCCAGAATCTCCTTCCACCAATCACAGTCCGCTTCCTGTCCCCCCCCCCCGCCGGCCATCATTATTTGATATTTTTATGTTTTTGTTCCCATAAATAAAGTTCAAGCGATGCCCCAATCATTCCTCCCCCGAGGGGTCAGCAGCTTCCATCGTCTTACACAAGTTCAGGCTCACAGCCAATCAGAAGAGCAGCCAGGTGACTGACATTTCCAGGTCAGAAGGTCAGCAATCTGTGACCAATGAGATGTCAGCCAGAAGTCACATGATCCTTGCTGACCCCCCGCAGGTCCCCCCAGGAGGAGCTCCTCATTCCATTCTCTCATTACAGAGCGCGATGTTCATTTAATAACGGGAAGCGAGGATCACAGATGTACACTTTATGAGATTCTTTTAATGTGATTTTACATAATTTAATTTTAAAAGCTTTAAGTGTAACAAGATAATGAATAAATCTCCAGCCGGATGTGAGCGCAGACTCCACACAGGGAGACCATACATGTTCCGGGGATAATCTGCACCCCCGGGGCCCAATCCTACCACCCCCTGGATGAGCAGATTGTCAGGGGGAGTCATGTGACCTCTGTACAGACCTGGGAGTGTCACGCAGAGCATGAGATGTATGACAGGTCCACTGACAAGGCGGGGGTGGGTCTCTGAGGGCAGAGTCAGGTCATTGAAGGTGGGGGTGGGTCTCTGAGGGCGGGGGTGGGTCTCTGAGGGTGGAGGTGGGTCTCTGAGGGCGGAGGTGAGTCTCTGAGGGCAGAGTCAGGTCAATGAAGGTGGGGTGGGTCTGTGAGGGCAGAGTCAGGTCAATGAAGGTGGGGTGGGTCTGTGAGGGCGGGGGTGGGTCTCTGAGGGCAGAGGTGGGTCTCTGAAGGCGGGGGTGGGTTTCTGAGGGCAGAGTCAGGTCAATGAAGGTGGGGTGGGTCTGTGAGGGCAGAGTCAGGTCAATGAAGGTGGGGTGGGTCTGTGAGGGCGGAGGTGGGTCTGTGAGGGCGGGGGTGGGTCTCTGAGGGCAGAGGTGGGTCTCTGAAGGCGGGGGTGGGTCTCTGAGGGCAGAGTCAGGTCAATGAAGGTGGGGTGGGTCTGTGAGGGCAGGGGTGGGTCTCTGAGGGCGGGGGTGGGTCTCTGAGGGCAGAGTCAGGTCATTAAAGGTGGGGGTTGGTCTCTAAGGCGGGGGCGGTTCACTGAGTGCGGGGCCAGGTCACTGAGGGTGGGAGCAGGTTTCTGAGGGCCAGGCCAGGTCCCCAACTTTCAGACAACCCCCATCACCCCATTGTATATACAGAACATATTGCAACTCCCAGAACAACCAATCAGATTCATCTTTTCATTGCCCAACCCACATTAGAGAAATGTCAGCTTTATTCTGATTGGTTGGTCATTATAAACTCTGGAAGATCTGCTACGTCTGTGTTCTGGTGAATCTGCCGGCGGATGGGGCTGCCGATCGCCTTCTGATTATGGTGACAATGTGTCAGGTGAATCAGTCATTCACCTGCTGACACCTGTGATGTGCGGATGACCCCTCAGTCTGTCACTAGAAATTTATTGGATACGGAGAGGAATCCGCGGTAAGATCTCATGCCGCCCACCTGGGCCACAGCCGCCATTTTCCTCTCTGCTCTCCTCCCCCCCACAGAAATATCTTCAAAGGAGGAAAACTTCAGCCAAAGCTCACTCGGCACTTCAAGCCCGGCAAAGCAGCGAGAAAACGCAGGAACGCAGCGGACGCGGCTCCTCCGGGGGAATAAATCAAAATTCTGCCTAACTTTCATCGCTGAGTAAAGCAAAGTCACTCCCAGGGCTGTAGGGGCCGCCATCAAAGGACAAAATCCAATAAGAGGAAGATGAGAGGGCCAAACCCACCGGGGGCCCCACCCCTGCCATGGCATTTCCAGTTCTCACATCTGGGACTCGGCCTGGCACCACTTCCTGTAACTTTTCGGGGTCTCCGCATGGTGGCTGTGCAGCATTTTCCCCGCTTTGTGATCTGCTCCGCTCTCCTCGTGTTTTATGAGCCGGCACATTTTATTTTGATTTCACACAACGGAGAAATGCGATGAATTCTCACAATATCATTGGTGATAAATTCACATAAATCCCCCCCAGGGATCGCAGAATCATTTCCACCATTTACCAGAAATCCAAATTTATTCATCGGCTGCATATCAGGGACAACAAAGAGGACCTGTCACTGACATCACCCCATTATACAGAACACAGTCCAGTCACATGGCCTCTGGGAGCATTATGGGTGTTTTACAGCATTAAAGACTGCAGGCTGCTGGCAGAATTGCAGTAAAGGATCCCCATGATGCAATTATTGCGGCCGCCCCCCCATGCATGGCTGCAGATTTATAAAACACAATGCACATTGATCAGAAGGTTCCAATTTATCTGATAAAGTCGTCTGATCCTCCATCCCGAGCTCGGCAATGCCAGGAATGTGACGTCCTGCCTGCACAGATCCCAATACCCTGTCATGGGGGAATTAAGTGCCCCTGTGTGCCAGCGTGGGGCATCCTAGGGCCGGGCCCAGGGGTAGAAAGCAGGGTGAGGCTACAATGTGGGCCACTAAGGTAGGTCATTGCTCCGCTCACTGTCCCCCATAGAGAACAAACTGGTTCTGATTTTAGGGTTGGGCAAGCTGAGCAATTACCCCAGCCCCCCATCCCCCCTCCATTCCAGGGGGCTGGAATTCTGTGCTTTTGGGGCCCCCACTTTACATACATACCTGCAGAGACTGGTGTCATTATTCTGAAGGAGGGCAGACTGGGGATACGGCTCTTGTATAACATTCAGAGAACTATGAGATATACAGGACATGATCAGTGCCATGAAATTTCTATGGGGTTTTCACCCAAGATTCACCCAAACTTCTACCCAAAATGTACACCGATTACATCACATTGTTCGCTGTATTGGTATATCAGTAGCAGACATAGCTAACTCTGGGCCCGTATGGCATCTCTGAACACTTTGCTCCTCCCTATGCCCGCCCCTGCGGAGTCCCAGAGTCTGTAGATCAGACTTCCTTCACCTTTATAACTTGGGGGCCCCTCCTATAGTTCTTATATTAGTCAGTGCATTAGTGGGGTGGTCAGTGGGATGAATGTCATCCTTACAGATAAAACATCATTGGGGTCACTTACACTGGCGTGAGAGTCACAAACTGCTCCTCTGGAGGAGCCTGGCGGAGACACACTGTATATTAGGTGTACTCCCGGTGTATATTTGGTGTACCCCTGATGTATATTAGGTGTACTCCAGGTGTATATTTGGTGTACTCCAGGTGTATATTAGGTGTACTCCGTATATTAGGTGTACTCCCGGTGTATATTAGGTGTACTCCAGGTGTATATTCGGTGTACTCCAGGTGTATATTAGGTGTACTCCCGGTGTATATTCGATGTACTCCCTGTGTATATTAGGTGTGCTCCCGGTGTATATTAGGTGTACTCCCGGTGTATATTAGGTGTACTCCCGGTGTATATTCGGTGTCAGCGCTGCACCTCGCTCCCCTCTGCTCCCAGCTGTCAGTCTTCTCCCGCCGCAGCCAATCAGCGCGCAGTGGGCGGGGTCTGTGCGGCGCTGCGCTCTCTTCCATTCTCCTCTCCTGCAGATCGCTCGGATTTATCGGCTCTCCGGTTCCTGCGGACATGTTGCTGCATCCCTTCTCCTGGCTCATCCTCTGTGCCATGGCTGCCCTGTGCCTCCTGCAAGGTAGGTGCCCCCCCCGGGGTGATTGTAAGCTCTGCTACCCAGGCTGTATTGTGTGAGGGGGCAATAAACCCCATCCTACCCCGATCTATGAGGAAGGGGGATACAGGTCCAGACTGCTGATACCCCCCCCCCATGTATACTGGATGAGTGGGGGCAGTGTACCTACCTGAGGAGTCACTACCGACCGTCAGAGACCCGACCGATCTACGCACGATGTGTCTAATGTATCCGTGCGATGTCTGCAGTCTGCCAGCCCGAGGATCGGTCGGTAATAATGACACCGATATGATTGGCAGAGGTTACAGCCGCCTTGTAGTGCCGACCTATCACCGGCTGCACGACCACCTCTGTGAATGGGATGCCCCCCCCTCATTGCCCCATACCACCCATTGCCCTATACCCCCCCATTACCCTATACCCCCCTCATTACTCCATACCCCCCTCAGTACTCTATCCCCCCCCCTCATTGCCCTATACCCCCCCATTACCCTATACCCCCCTCATTACTCCATACCCCCCTCAGTACTCTATACCCCCCCCTCATTGCCCTATACCCCCCACTACCCTATACTCCCCCCATTACTCTATACCCCCTCCCATTACCCTATACCCCCCCATCCCAGGGATCTCCCCTCCCCATCACCCCACATCTGTCTGATTATTCCCCGTGTTTGAGCTCATTACACATCAATCTGTATTTGCAGTCTAAAGCCGGTGGGACATCATGGGGGGGGGGGGGGGCTGTGGTGGAATGTGGGGTAATTTTGTGTTGGGGGTGATGGGGGGAAGCTGTGTTGGGGTAATGTTATGCTGGCACAGGATTGGCTCAGGTGTGTAGTGGGAGTGATCCCCGGGGTTGTCCTCTCTGTATTGGGGGTTTTGGGGTCCCCTGTGATGAGGACCTGTCATGTCATGTTGGGGTGATAGCAAAATCTTCTCATTCTGCACCTCAGCTGTTGGGGTCAGAGGTCACCTGAAGGCTGACAGGTGCCTGACCTCTCGGGGTGCACACTAAGGAGCTGGGAGACAGCATGTTTGTGTTGATGGATCGTCCAATGAACATGACATGTGAACATGCTTTAGGAAACGCGCTGACATGTGAACATGCTATAGGGACACGCTGACATGGGAACATGCTATAGGGACACGCTGACATGTGAACATGCTATAGGAACGTGCTGACATGGGAACATGCTATAGGGACACGCTGACATGTGAACATGCTATAGGGACACGCTGACATGTGAACATGCTATAGGGACACGCTGACATGTGAACATGCTATAGGGACACGCTGACATGCTATAGGAACGTGCTGACATGTGAACATGCTATAGGAATGTGCTGACATGTGAACATGCTATAGGAACGTGCTGACATGTGAACATGCTATAGGGATGCGCTGACATGTGAACATGCTATGGGGATGCGCTGACATGTGAACATGCTATGGGGATGCGCTGACATGTGAACATGCTATAGGGACGCGCTGACATGTGAACATGCTATGGGGACGCGCTGACATGTGAACATGCTATAGGGACACGCTGACATGTAAACATGCTTTAGGAACCCGCTGACGTGAACATGCTAAAGGAACGCGCTGACATGTGAACATGCTATAGGAACGCGCTGATATTTCTCCATATGACTGTTCTGATTCTTCTACAAGCTCGGCCATGACAGGTTCTCTTAGTGGTTTGCAGTTGGTTTCTATTGGAGGATACGTTACCTGTGGACGTAGCTCGCTCATGCTGATTGGATGGAGGGGGAGCTCCACCCATTGGATGGTTTGTTGGTTTCCTTTTGCTGGGGGGATTCAGGGATTGACATGTTGATGGGGGTTAATTTCTCATGATTTGGGGGACCCCAGCTGGGGCAATACAAGGCCGGTTCAGGATGTGACTAATGATGTCATCAAACCAATGGTCGGTGACATACCAGCCTCATTCCCACCAATCAGATCACACAAAGGCACGTTGGTGGCACACATGGGCACTGGAGTTCTTCCCCCGTATTATAATGCTGTACCTGCAGGGAATCCCTCCGGGGTGATACTGTTGGTGAATGTTCAGAATATCAGATGTTAGGTGCCCCCTGCAGGCTGCCATGATAATGACACACCATAATGCACAGCATAGTAAATGTCCTGACTTCACTGGCTGCACACTTGTTCCAGAGACTCACTAAGCAGGGAAGCTTCAGGATGAGGATGAACCACAAACCTTACCGCCCCCTAGTGAACGCATTGCACCATGTACACAACGGGTGATTCACTCTGTTGCCTGGGGGGCAAACAAACCAAACACTGCGCTATTACCACAGTCACAGAAATTGGCAGATCTGACTGGTCTCAGCCAGTGTGGAGTTGGGGCCCCAGGTGTGGCCCTGCACAGTAATAGAGGGGACTGGTTAAGGGTCCCGGGGCCCCTTCACATGGGGGGTGGGGGTGCAACAAATGGAGTTTATGGATCTGTCAATCATGGGGTTGGTTTCACTACAGGACTGAAGACATGGTGAATGTTTGCTTGGGGGATATAGTGAAGCCACATTCACCCAATCACGCAGCCTCACCGGATTCACTCGCTACCGGTATTGGCATTCATGTAATTCCCCCTAAAAAAAGTTCTGCCACCAATGGGGGGTCCAGCAGAGTTGCCCCCATCCCCTGCCACCCCTGTATGCAGTGAGGGGGAGGAGTCAGCATTGGGGTATTACAGCCATAAAGGGGGCATCAGAACTCCGGATGATTCCTATTGGCTGCCGACATTCAGAAAATGCAAATAAAGCAATTATCAAAGCAAAGCGCAGTGCGGGGCCCGGGGCCACATGCTATGTCTGCTGTACATATATGAATTATTTACATCCGGTCGCAGCGCTCCCCGCAGGACGAGTCCGGGATTAATTAATGCTTTTAAGGTAAATTTAATAAAAATGTGATTTTTGGTATAATTGGCTGATTTACATATTTGATGTTCTGTGATTAATGTCGGGAAAACGGCGGCTGTTAGGAATCCCCCAGATGTACATTACCCACAATTACTCTGCAATCATCCCCGCGCCCCCCATTGTTCTCATATACAGACACATGGGGGGCCCATTCACAGCACCGCCCCCTGACAGCCAATCAGATTGCAGCAGCCCGTGTCACATGACCCTCAGTGGGGGGTATAACACATTTAGTTTGATTTGTGTCCTATCAGAGATTTCCCCTTTATTGCCCCGCAGAATGTACCCGCCTCCTAGGGGCCAGCATTGTCAATGCTTATAAATGTGCTGAGAAATCAGTGTTGGATGCATCCAGAGTTGACCTCCCGCTGACCTGCATCTGACCTGTTACCAGCAGGTTTTCTTATAGACTTCTATGGAAATCTCTCATCCCAGCTTTCACTTTGCTGCCTGGGAAGACATTAAGCATGCAGTCAGTGACGTCCTGGAGACTGACTCAGAATGTAAAGAAATGGACATATCAGCCCAGAAGCAATGATCTGTGGTTGCTATGGGTTACGGCGCGCTGCCTGCGGTGTAATTTCTGCAGACTGAGCGGTAGATCTTGTGCAGTGCATTAGGTGAACATACATTGACTGGGCTGTCACTATAACGAGCTGCCGCTAATTTATGGAGTCCATTCATCACTGTGTCATTCACCCTGGGGCGGTGAATCCGGTCACCGCGTGCCAAGAGCGACCTGTAACCCTTTCACTACCAGCCTAGTGATGTGATTGGAGGACAGCCCAGGAGGGGCGGAGTTAACCTGAAATATTGACCAACACCTCTGGAGATGGCATTAGGTGACTTCAGAAGGGCGACGTGCCAGACCTGGCGCATTATTCACCCAACATTGACACAAATATCATCTCAGAAAGCCGTTTCAGGTACGGCGCCCTCAGCTCCCTGGCGGCACAGCGGCCTCTTATTGATTGGCTCTGCGATTTCTGGATTTGTCATGGCAGCTCGGCATCGCAGTACAACCGAACAAGATTTATATTACCGAGAGGAAATCCCCCCATTGAGGGAGGGGCAGATACACAAACTACTGGGGGAAATCTCCCCATTGTGGGAGGGGCAGGGACACAAACTACTGGGGGAAATCTCCGCATTGTGGGAGGGGCAGGGACACAAACTACTGGGGGAAATCTCCCCATTGTGGGAGGGACAGAGACACAAACTACTGGGGGAAATCTCCCCATTGTGGGAGGGGCGAGGGGCAGAGACACAAACTACTGGGGGAAATCTCCCCATTGTGAGAGACATAGGATACGAAGAATCATTGTAAGCATGTTTCCAAGAAGTTATGTATATTATGAATTTGCCCCTTATATATGGCTGCTTGGTTGTCTGTGATTGGTGTGCAGCAGACTGAGGTCTGACAGCTGGGCCAGCATCCTGAATAATATATAAGTCCTCAGCTGTCAGAGATTTCCTGCTTCCTCCCTCATATTCACATTGTGAATCATTTCAGGGAGTCATATTAACCCCTCATTACCCAATCACAATCAGAATGCTTTGCTGATTCTTTCCCTTCACTTCCTGTATTCCCCTGAGAGCTGTATGAAGGTGACAACATCGGAGCAGATTTAACAGAACGTTGTCTCCTGATGGCTGTCACCAGAATGCTGATTTGGCTGATCATCAGAAGGGTGCTGCGTTCCCCTTAATATAGCAGAGATTTTTCGGAGGAATTGCTTTTCATTTGATGTCCCCTTTAAGTGAGACGAAATTGGAATTTTTATTGCTGCTTTGATATGTGAGGAGAGAAGATTTTCCCGTCAGGTATTTAATGAGAAAGTGTAATTATGTCGTCTGTAATCGCTATTCTATGGAAAATATTTACATCTCTGTGCGAGGGAATCTGCACATTCACTGCACATTCACCACCATCACAGTCCATTGGGGGTCTGGAAAATGTCTGACCGAGAGTAATGTGACACGATGGGCAGAATTACCCCACAGGGGGGGCATTATGGCGAAGGAACTGATGACACATCCAGGGGCAGATCTGGGGACAACTCGAGGGGCAGATCTGGGGACACCTCCAGGGGCAGATCTGGGGACACCTCCAGGGGCAGATCTAGGGGACACCTCCAGGGGCAGATCTGGGGACACCTCCAGGGGCAGATCTGGGGACACCTCCAGGGGCAGATCTAGGGGTCACCGCCAGGGGCAGATCTGGGGACACCTCTTAGGGGCAGACCTAGGGACACCTCCAGGGCCAGATCTGGGGACACCTCCAGGGTCAGATCTGGGGACACCTCCAGGGGCAGATCTGGGGACACCTCTTAGGGGCAGATCTGGAGACACCTCCAGGGGCAGATCTGAGGACACCTCCTGGGGGCAGATCAAGGGACACCTCCTGGGGGCAGATCAGGGGACACCTCCTGGGGGCAGATCTGGGGACCCCTTCTGGGGGCAGATCAGGGGACACCTCCTGGGGGCAGATCTGGGGACGCAGATCTGGGGACCCCTTCTGGGGGCAGATCAGGGGACACCTCCTGGGGGCAGATCTGGGGACCCCTTCTGGGGGCAGATCAGGGGACACCTCCATCTGGGGGCATACAAGAGGACCCCGGAAGCCATTTATCTCTGGTAGAAATGTTCCCACACAGCGCAGATCTCCTTTTAGTTTTTTATTACATGACACAATTGTATTTCTTTCTGGGTCATGTGACTGGGTGTATCTAGCAAATCATGTGACCCCAGGTTACCCGAACGTTTTGGTTAGGGATGGGGTGTCACTGGTTTGGAGATTTGGATTTCATAGAAATAAAGCCAGAGATTGTTTTTCCTTGGGGTTCAAACGATTGGCGGTGCTGTGCCCCTCACCTGCGTCTGTTCTAGGCGTGTGATGGTGCCACCTAGTGGTTCTGTCAGCACTGAGGCCCCCTAAATTATCATTGGCCACAATTTACCCTAAAACTACCCTAATATTCTCACTCAAGTGGGAGAAGGGGGGAGATGGGGCGGAGGAATAGGGGAAGGAAAGGCGGAGTTGGGGCAGAAGTAGGGGGGAGTGGTGGCAAGGAAGGGGGGACTGGTGGCACCGGGTGCCAGATTCCTTCTACAGGACCGAGCTATAAAAGTTCAGAGTAACGTTTTTTAATCATGGGAAATATCGATCAGGTTGGTTTCACCAATCAATCTGCTCTGGGCACAGGGCCATATTTTCATAGAAATAATCCGGCCAAATTTTACAGAGAAATTTCTGTGCTTTATAAAGACTTTATTCTGTTTTATTCTCATTGTCACCCAATCGCTGAATTCTCACCAAATCTTTTTATATATAATAATCCCTGGTGATCCTGCCATGAAGGTCCTTGTTTAGGCAGTTCTTGTTATAGAGTGACAACCCTGTGTCCCTGTCTTCCTGTTCCTGCATTGTCACCCTGCATTATATGATCTGCTGTTGTCACCATCAGGAGACCCCCTGGGGAATGTAGACGGGCAGAGAGTATAGATCGCTATAATGGGTGACACCACAGCCTGTGATATCCGGGGCTTTCAGGGAACACACATCCCCTTACAGCTTCCAATTTCCTCGCTGTATTTTCAGTTGATCTCTTCTGTTTCCCCATTTCATTGAGCTGATTTACGGAAGGAATCGATCACTTAGCACTGGAAATATCACTTAGCTAAGTGAATGAGGCGAAACTCTGCTGTCATCCATTCATGTGCGAGGAAAAACGGCTTCTTCACATTTCCTGGCAGGCGATTGGGTAATGTTTGCAAAGTGAATTATCACAACATTCACCAAGCTGAGTGAATAATTCCTTGGCACAGCCCAAATTCCTGCAGTAAATCCGCTTCCATAATCAGAAATTCTCTGTTGTAAAATTCTCCTATGGAGGTGAATAATATTCTCCCCTCTGGTGGGATCCTCGTCCTCGGGTTTCCATGGATGATTTCCCTAAGCAGAGGAGGAATGTCTTCCTCCAGGTGTTGTAATATTATGTGCACGGCGTTGCTGCGGCAGTGAAAACTCCGACGTTTCACACCGGGATGGAGGAGATAATCAGTGTCAGTGAATGTGACGTCTCAGAATATAGATCAGCCGGCTACATCCCAACCTTGTGCGGTGCGGCCTCCTCGTCAACACCAACGTGAACCATCCCTCTGCCATGGATTCACATGTTCTGTGATATTCCCCCATGTTCTGTGATATTCCCCCATGTTCTGTGATATTCCCCCATGTTCTCAGATATTCCCCCATGTTCTCAGATATTCCCCCATGTTCTCTGATATTTACCCATGTTCTCAGATATTCACCCATGTTCTCAGATATTCCCCCATGTTCTCTGATATTCCCCCATGTTCTCTGATATTTACCCATGTTATCGGATATTCCCCCATGTTCTCGGATATTCCCCCATGTTCTCTGATATTTCCCCATGTTCTCAGATATTCCCCCATGTTCTCTGATATTCCCCCATGTTCTCTGATATTTACCCATGTTCTCTGATATTTACCCATGTTCCCTGATATTCACCCACGTTCTCCCATATTCACCCATGTTTTCTGATGTTCTCCAATATTCACCAACGTTCTCCCATATTCACCCATGTTTTCTGATGTTCTCTGATATTCACCCATGTTCTCCCATATTCACCCACGTTCTCCCATATTCACCCATGTTTTCTGATGTTCTCTGATATTCACCCATGTTCTCATATATTCACCCACGTTCTCCCAAATTCACCCATGTTCTCCAGGCCTCTCCGCTTTGTGGGGCCCCTTTAGGCTGCGTTTCACACCTGCTGGCGGCAGAGCGGAGGTTACATAACATTCCATGAGGCTGTATTTGTACAGAGAGGAGGCCGCAGGGGCAATCTGGAGCTGTTTATATTAAGGAAAGAACTAATTATTGCCCCCCTGCCGGGCTTTATTCCCTCAATTATTGCCGCTGGTCTGCAGCTCTTAAAGCAGCAGTTTATCTCATGTCGGAGTTCTGTTGGTGTTTTAGCCAATTGAACCGCATTAAATAGCTATCTGCTAATTGAAGTTCTATCGGGGGAGGGGGGGTTGATGTTGGCCCCCCACGGCTTTCATTTTTTTCCCCTCTGAAATCTTCTTGTGGCATGAAAAGGTGCAGAAGTTGTGAAAATGAACGTTGCTGCGAGCGGGGAGGCTGTTTATTTGAAAGGGGCCTTGTCATCGGCTCAGTGGCGCCATGTAATTGCATGTTGGGGTTAATATGTGCAAATCGTATTATTCACATTGGAAATTTTCTCGCTGGCTTCCCACAGCAAACAGTTGTTCAGCCCCAATTTCATGCCCTGTATTTACCGTCACACTGCCAGGGTAAAATATACATTGTGCAAATGTTCTGATGCCTCCTAATACCCAACAGGGCGAGCTTTACATTCACCAGAAATGGAAAATGCCGATCCTGGAAAGATACAATACCACATCCGGCCAGCGGGGGGCAGCATCCATACCGTACATTGTACGCTCCTCTAAGGCCGGATGGTATTATATTAAATTATAACCACCCAAATCCTGATAAAGTGAAATAAATTAAAGTTTAGCTCACGTTATATTTCCTAGTCTGTAAAATACAGCAAAGATACGCTATGACAGTATTCCCCTCACCTGTTGTACAATGCACACCTCTTAGATTGTAAGCTCTGTTGGTCAGGGTCATCCCCTTCTGTGTCACTCTTATTGGTATGTATAAAGTTTTGTCCTATTTATTGTACAGCGCTACATTATATGTTGGCACTTTATAAGGTGAATAATGACTGCTGTGACCTATTTAATGTGCAGCGCTGCGTAATATGTTGGTGCTTTTCTCTCCTTCAGGGAATTGTGTGTGAATACCGATTAACAAGGGGGGCATTTTTAAAGGGATACAGGATGTTTACTGAGTTTAATGAAAACTGCAAATTAAATTTAAAAAAGCGGGAGATTTGATTGCACATGGTTAGTTACCACGCCCATGCATCTGACGATTGCATATGATTGGATGGGTGAAGTCAGCAGAGCTTCAACTCATTCACTAAACTGAGTGATAATTCCCTTGCAGAGTGAACGATCCATGTTCCTTAAGTACCCCCCCCCCTCCATAGGTTCATTTATTTATCACCTTGGAAGGGATAATTCACTTAGCTCAGTGAATGTGATGATAGTTTACTTTGCAAGGAATTTCCCCTTGCACGTGATTGGATGGTTGAAGTCAGAGGAGTTTCATCTCATTTGTTAAGATAAGTGAAATATCCCTCGCATGAGGAATAAGTGGACCAATCACAGTCACCTCTCGCCTGGCTGATCATTGTATAATCTACACGCTATTCATGAAAAGTAAATGATGCGTTGAGATCTGGATGATTCCTAAATCAATGATTCATTCCTGTATCAATAATTGATCCCCCCTATTGTATGTGTATGGCGGGCTCCGGGGCCCGATGTGTGATGGGAGGGCTCCGGAATAGCGCAGTCAGTTAGCGGCTCTGTGGATGTTCCCGTGTAATGCATCATACAGGCCCATTACATGCGTCATCTGACACAATGTACACACAATACATTACACGTGTAATCGGGAAACACAATCTCATCCTTCCAAGTCATGTGTAAAATGAGGAATAATTGGGCTCAGCCGTTTATTTCCACTCAAATCCTCTCCCAGTCATGGCGGGATTTACTGATCCGTTCATGGTGATATCACAGCTGCTCCTGTGCTCACATCTAACCACCTCATGTTAGAGAGTAGAAGGGGGGAGTTGTTCTGTAGTCCCTTCCTAGAGTGATAATAGCTGAGGGATTATTAGCGACAGGTGGAATTTATCTGAAATGAGGCTGTATATTGCGATGTGTCAGGAGACTCGGTGACAGGTCCTCTTTAATGTACACAGTGTAGTCAGGGATGTGCGTAGAAGTGTCTGGGATTATACAGAAACATCTTGCAGGTTTTCAGGTTGGCCCTTTGATGGAGCTGATGACAATGGGCTGCCGGTGACGTCCTCTGCCATCGCAGCGGTTTGTTTATTGGTGGTTTGGCGTCTCCCCGGTGCAGGTTGGGCTCAGCCGCTGCTGTTAGTATGATAATCCTGAACCATCCTGGCGTGCGATGTGTTGTACCCTCTACCTGAGAAATGTTTGCGCTCTTTGCAGGTTAACACGCCACTTATACGGTGTGCTTGGCGGGGAGATTTATGGAGGCCGCGGCTTCTATTGCAGGAATTAGGTTACGGGAAGATTGTTCCCCCGAGGCCTCCGCAAAACGCTGCATCAAATTTAGCGGCGTTCACTTCAAGAGAAGAAAGTCTCCTTCCTGGCGGTGAATGGATCACCTGGCGTCCTCCTTGTTTGTGTTATTCACGGCGATAATTCCTCATTTAGCTAATTCTGCAATGTTCTCATGCGGAAAACTATCACTGTTCACTGGCGTGTATTGTGCGTCGGACACAAAACCGCCACCAATTCCGCAGACAATTGCAGCCAGCTGAATGCGACTCTACAGATACTCCAGATCACCATCAGATGGGAGTTCAGATATGTTCAACACAGCAAAATACCGTAATACGAAGAATTACATAATCGCTTCATTGCAAGAGTTCCCCGAAATTATCGCAAATTGTCTCTTCTGCTGCTGAATTCTCTGCACCAATCAGAACAGAAGACACAACTGCTAAGTAGAATTCCCCCAGTAGTTTCTGTCTCTGCCCCTCCCAGAATGGGGAGATTTCCCCTAGTAGTTTGTGTGTCTGCCCCTCCTACAATGGGGAGATTTCCCCCAGTAGTTTGTGCCTCTGCCCCTCCCACAATGGGGAGATTTCCCCCAGTAGTTTGTGCCTCTGCCCCTCCCACAATAGGGAGATTTCCCCAGTAGCTTGTGTCTCTGCCCCTCCCACAATGGGGATTCCCCCAGTAGTTTGTGTCTCTGCCCCTCCCACAATGGGGGGATTTCCCCCAGTAGTTTGTGTCTCTGCCCCTCCCACAATGGGGGGATTTCCCTGCAGTATATTTTGTTGTACGTGGGGGGAGGGGTGACGCCACCCATTTGGTATCATGGTGATCACCATGCAGGGAGCTGCCATGTAATTGGCATAGATGGAGTTGGCGTGTGGCCGGTGCTTTCCTGTGGTGTCCGGTATTGGAGGTGACATCGATGGGTCGGCAGTGTTGCTGTTTATTAATAACATTTGCAGCGCTGTAAGGTGACCGGCGGTGTAAATATCATTTGATTTATGGGCTGGCACACATAAGCTCTAATTATCCTGACGGGTATCGGTGCGGGTCAGTGCGCACTAATTAGTGGCAGGCTTGTCAGATGTGACCGGGTCACTGCTTCTATATACACATAGCAGTGATCTGCAGAGCGCAGCCCCTGGTTCTGTGATGCTCTGCAGAATGCGATGGCTGCATGTAGACTGCTGTGATTTATATTTCTGGGTTTTCTGTGATTTTATCTGAATCCACAGGATAATTTGGCAGAGAAAGGCCCCGCTCACGGCTTTTAGGACTAGCCAATCACCAGAGGAACTAGTGAGGTCATCGGCCTCTGATTAACCCCTTACCTTGTGACCGGATACAAAGGTACAACGTTGCAGCCTGATCATTGGTGGAAAAGAGACTGAGGAAATACTTCCTCTTGCCTGCAGCAGACTGATGACATCATCTCAGCCTAGGCAAAGTCACTGACTTGAGCTTTATAATGATATGAGGTGGGGAATTTCTGTACAATGATCCTGTTACTGTAAATGGATGATTTGGGGTTATTGATGGGTCCACTTTGGGGTTATTACCACCCGTTGCTGCATATTGTGCCGTCCATTAGACATGTACAATTTCGGACAGGTCCACTTCCTGTATAGTTTGGTTCTGTCTGGGTGTCCTCAGGTTCTGCCTGTCCCAGACAGCGGATAATTGGGGCCGCAGAATGCGTCAGTCAGCTCTCATCCGCTGGAGATTTTCTTTTTATTTATCCGGCAGAAACGGCTGAATTGTGACAACAAATGTTTTCTGATTGAAGTCTGGAGGAGTTTTCTTACAGCGCTGACCTGATCGCCACGCTGCGCTTTCCGCCATCATTCCTCTCCCAGCCGCCAACTTTCCAATCCTTCAGAGCAGAAATAAAATCTCCTTTTTCTTTTTTCTCTTTCATGTGAGGAAACATAAAATCTGTGCGTGCGTCTCGGGAGCCGGGGGCCCAAAACCTTCCAAGTTCCTCTCGCTAATCTGAACTTTGCGTCTCGCTGGAGGTTTAGAGAGACATTTAAAAAGCTTTGGAAATTCCCGAGGTGCGCGGTGTATATTGGAATTATGAACACTTCCTGGCAGTGATTGAGCCGTGTGACACATTAATTATATCATCTATGGAAACATCCAGCTTTTAGCGGTTCTGCCGGAGCGCCTCTCTCCTGTTTATTATATTATTAAACATTCAATTAACATTTTATACTCTATGAAAAATTAAAGAGATAGGTGGCATCTCCTGACGGCTCCAGAGGTGCCAATTCTTGGCCTGCCATTTTCTTGCTACATTGATGGAGGATAGAGACAAATCTCCACCAGAAAAGTGGGCGTAGCTTTGTCAGGAACTGGAGCGGTTGTCTGGTCATGTGATCATTGTGGCAGCAGTGCAGGAAGATAGATAATGTGTGCCAACCTGCATATACAAACGGGGTGTCAGACCCAAACCCTGCACCCCTCTATTAGGTCTGACATATCGGCATTTGTCATTATTTATAGGTGAGGTCTAAATCACCGTCAGGTCCCTAAATAAATGCTAACAGCCCTCCCCCTTCGGTCCTGGTCCTTGTATATTCACCTCCCCAGATTCCCCCTACAGCCATCACCACAGCCTCTGTGAGACTTTCCTGCATTTTACACTTCCAGGACTGGCAGACATTGGTTACCCCTTACTATGGCTTCCACCCCTGACTCCTCCTCCTTCCTCTGATGTCACTCTGATGTCACCACAGGACAGCTGTAGGTGATTGGAGGAAGGAACCACGGAGCCTGACGTCTGAGTTCATATGGAATCTGCAACACTAGAATGGAGGGGTTATAGGAGACATGGGGCACATTCATAGGACCTGACAGGGCCTCTTTACTGTATAGTAGAGAAAGGGCCCCATCACAGGGACACATCTTGCGCAGGAATTATCGCAATTTCTCCAACACATTTCATGGCACTAATGTACTCCTTCATCAGGCTTATCAGTGTTTTCCCTGGCCCCTCCTAGCCGGGCGCACAACACGCCACTTTCGGTGACCACTCGGCTGTTTTTGGGTAGTTACTGAGGAGATGGGTCACCTTACGGGGACTGCCACCCACCTACAGCTTCTTACCACCTGACTTGAAAAAAATTCTGGTTTGAGCACTGCTTATATACACATTATATATAAAACAATATCAGATCTATGTAACAGAAGGCAACAAAGAATGAAAAAATAATTTGCCATCCCCAAATCTTGCTGGATATCTTGGATAAGGATACATAATATTCCTGACTATGGACTTTGTACAGTGTTGTGTAATATGTTGGCGCTATATACTTATGTATTACAAATATGCAACATTAATTATTAAATATTGATTTGTCAAGGATAAGGCTTCAGCAGATCACTGTAGTATTTTGCTGTACCATATTTGCTTTGCCATAGTGTCTCATGCATGAGAGCAGCTTATATCATGTGACATATGACGTATTACTGATTTGACTGATATACTGACCACCCTTTCATACATCATCCATGGTATGTTATATCTGAATAATGGGAGCCAAGGACAGACATTTCCCGGGACAAATCTTGCAGTGGAGCTGACAATGTTGCCTTTTATCGGAGAGGCTGCAACCTCTGCAATAAATAATTGAGGGCTGTCACACACAACACACATCAAACATTCATCCATCACGCGTGCAGTAAGCGTGTAGCGCCTGTGATGTAGATTGCTGCAGCCACAGAGATTCCTCCGTGTGACGGATATGAAGATTATTGATGAGCTGGAAAATAATGAGGAGATTCTGGCCAGAGAAGCAGCAGATCAATCACCTTCATAACAAATAACTGCTCACTGCCTGCACAACTGCAAGGGGTCCGGGCCTGCATGAATCACGAGGGACACACAGGTGAATGTTGAATCGGGAGGGACAGACAGGTGAATGTTACCGGAGACCCGTCAGCAGACCAGTCAGTTGTTATTCGTTGATATTGTCATAGTATGACACCATAGCAGTCTCTTATATATATTATGACATCATTCTTCAGCAGTCTCCTATAATAAGGCTTCAATCCCAGTTTCCTGTAATATGGCAGCAGTCTCCAGCAGTCTCCTGTATTATGGCAGCAGTCTCCAGCAGTTTCCTGTATTATGGCAGCAGTCTCCAGCAGTTTCCTGTATAATATGGCAGCAGTCCCTCAGCAGCCTCATGTATTGCAGCATCTGCACCATAGGATCTCTTGTATTATTTTTTTATTATATTTTTATCTGTGTATTATATATTTTTGTTATTATTGATTCACAGCACCCACATCTTCTGTGGTGGTGTTCAAAAGACGATACATAGTACAATCAATACAGATGATTCCCAGCTGTAGAGCTGTGCAGAGGTGGAATAGCATTGTATATGTGCAGCATTTGTACAAGCAATGGGGGAGATACGGAAACTGCACAAATATACATCTCATCCAGTGTACAGAGCACAGAGGTGAAGTACACACACAGCACACACACAAATCATACACACATATACCAGACACACATACACACACACAAATCAATCACACACAAATCATACACACATATACTGGACACACATACACACACAAATCATACACACATATACCAGACACAAATCACACACAAATCATACACACATATACCAGACACACATACACACACACTGTAAAATCGGCTCTGCACGGCGCAGTGTGACCAGGAGATTTTACCAAACTCTGCCTGCATGCTGTGTGGTGTCATCCTTTCTAATGGAACCTTTCCTACTCATATACTCTTAGATTGCAAGCTCTGTTGGTCAGGTTTCTTTCTTTTAACTGTGTCATTGTTTTTATCTGTCAGTTATTTGCAACTCCTGTTTGATGTACAGCGCTGCATAATATGATGGTGCTATATAATTATTGTTAAATAATAATATTGACCCTACAAATTTGTGATTTGGTCATATAGACGTTTCATCTGTAATTGAACTGAATATTTCCTTCTAATTGGTCACAGACTGCAACTCCTTCATAGCTGTCATCCATCCAATGATGGTTTCTGGACATTCACCGAAGATCCTGGTCTCCTGGCTGACAGGGTGAATCCAGCACCAGATGCTGATCCAGTTTAGTGATCTTCGGATATGGATTGCTCTGCGTCAATCTGCCATGTTATCTTTTGATTTACAGGGGCCACATGTTGCTGCGTACAAATTGTAGATTTCTATGGGCTCTTTAGGAATGTAGGATTTTAGGAATCTTATATGAGGTTTCACCCCATAGACACGCTTTCTTCTCTTTCCGTCTTCTGCATATTCTGCGTCAGTTCTGTTGACAGTGGTGTAGAGCTGCCGTGACGGGGAAATCACAGAAGTGTCTTTCAGGTAGAGAGAACCATTCTGAGGATGTTTAAGACCCTCCAAAGCCCTGAAGTGCCGCAGAGCTCTGACACAACACAAGACTGGCGGATTGTGCAAGATGTCGGGAAGATGCTGGAGCACCGCTGCTTCTCTCTCCATGAGATGTAATTCTCTCCCAGAGCCGCCTCACAAATGAGAGGAGATGGCCTGTGACAAGAGACGTGAGAGCCGTGAAGAGCCACGGTAGGCTGCCGCTGCTGAGATGGCGGAGGGCCAGGACAGGAGGCTGTGTAGGTCACAGAGAGTTGAGATTACCTGAAGGGTTCTACATTCCATACCTGTAAAATTTAGAAACACGACTCATATGTGCCACACACGCATCACTTGTAGAACAATCCTACCTTACCAAGGCCTATAAACTGCATCAGACATCCAACAGCTGTCCTCTATGTAATATCTGCAGATTTTTATATTTTATTTGTGATTCTCATTTCCGGACGGTTTTAGGCAAAATGGGAAAACCAAATGCACAGCGATCCAGCTCCATTCAGCCCAAAGCGATTGCCCAATTTGCCCTTTCCCCAAATCTAGACTTGATATTATAAATGAGGAGAGGAGACAGGAAAACATAAAACAAGTAATAAAAACCCTACGAATGGTCTCATCCTTTGCCATTTAACTAACACAAAGTGTCTTGTGTCAGTTAGTGTCTCCAGGAGGTAAGTAGGAATGTATGCAGTGGGGACACAGAATAAAAGCCTATAGGTGCTTCACTCTCTTCTCTGCTTTTTTTGCCCTGTGCTTGGCCTCATTGTCATGTTGGAAGGAAATCCTTCTTCCCTTATATTATCCCATCCATTTGCCTTCTATCCTGACAGTGCATGTACCATATCCAGAGAAATACCCCAATACAAGAATATATTCCCAGCTCCATGCTTCACTATAAAATGGTGAGCTGTACTGGCTTTCTGCCAGGTGTACTGTTTAGTGTTGAGGCCAAATAGTTTGATTTTTGTCTCATTCCTCTTGGCTTGCTTATGGAAGTGTTGTTATATTCACACAGTGACCACTCTTTGCTATGAATTCAGAGTTGTTCCAGGCCTCTTCTTGGCCTCTCTGACCAGTTTCTTTCTCAATCCAGTTAGGAGGAACGACCAGCTCTGCAGAAGGTCCAAAAAGTACCAAATATTGTCTTCTTCTTAATTATAGACTTACTGAGCTCCGAGGTATTGAGAAATTCTTGGAAATGTTTGTGTATCCATCTTCTTTTGATCTTTTGGCAGTCCTGGCCACCAATCTGAGCCGATTACCAAGCATTGGAATGCTCCAGGGATAGCTGTTTATATTCTGAATGACTAAAGTGGAACTAAAGTTTCACATTGAACTTAAGTGATTCAGGCAGTTGGTTGTTGCAGGAGAGAACAGGCAATATCCCTTCTGCAATACCCAACATACCTGCCTGATTGCTCCGGGTATAAGTGAAAAAGCTGAGCTGCACATGCTGGGAAAACCCGGCATTTCCTGCTACCCTTGTAGGATGTTGGGCATGAATGAATTCCTGTGCACTTGCCGTTACATTACCCCGGCATGTTGAATCAAGGTGGCTGAAGAACGTTGCTGGGCTGAAGAAGAAAGAAAGATGGTGGTGCCAAGTGAGAGAGCTCGGACAGGTAAGTGCGGCAGGGTTTAGTTCCGCTTTACAACTAATCACTGGTGGGAGCCAATTACATAGCTTGGTGTGCAATTTCTTAGAAGCGATCTTTTATCTATCCTAATGATTCTGTTTTTTTTACTGAACTCTTGTTCTATAGTATGTTTCAGTTGGATGTTGTAACATGCAATGATTAAATACAGCTGGGAAAAATATTTTTGTGTGTATTCATTCCAGGCTGCAAAACAACACGATGTGAATATTTTGAATAGGCCAATTCTTTTCTATACCCTTTGTACAGGATGTGTTCTGATTCTTCAGATTCTTGGACCAAAATCCACTGAAATCATTCCCACTCAATCCCCCATACAAGTAATATGTATATAATGGGCGGGGGGGGGGGGAATTGGGAAAATATTCTAATGAAATATCTGCTCTGTGATTGGCTTCTGTAGTTTTCGGATACTTGTGATAAATTTCTCTGCTGAGTTTGGTTCCTCTGTTGGCGGTGACAGGGACATGGCGCAGGGCCAGCAGTGACCATTAGCACAGCTAGAGCAGTGTGACGGTGTAATGCAATGCGTTTTCTTCCTATGCAGTGATGGCCGTTGTGCAGCAGGCAGGTCGGGAGATAACGCTGTATTAGCGGAGTTTCAGAGCTAAGATTGGCGGTAATCGGCTTCCTCTACTCCGCTGCAGATTTAGATGCTAATTAAAAGGGTAGTTTACAAGGCAGAGACCTTGGCGAATTGGCAGCTGACATGATGGAATAAAGTATATCTAATGCTTGGCCATAAATCCATCATTCTTGGAGCTTGATGTTCCAATTTGCTGGGTTGATGACACCTCGGTGCCAAGAGGCATCTAAAAGGGCTGTGATGAAGAATATTCTGAGTTCTGTATTCCTCCTGAGATTGATGGAGAAAGACGAGGCTCAGTACAGGTGCTGCCAAGATGAGGTTGGGGTGGCGATCATATGAAATTGAGTGTTATAAAAGGTGATACAAACAATATACAAAGTTGAATGTGTGCAAACATTGTAGCTTTCATTCAGAAATATTTACAGTATATACAAAAGTTTTGTTTTGTTTGGACAGGTTAGATTTACAATCTGGCACCCAATAGGGCCATTCCCCAGGGATAAGAAGTCAATACCAAAGTACAACACTAACTATAATATGGTCAAAGTGTTGGGCCAAGGAACAATAAAGCTTTAAAGGAGTCCTAATCATATGGCATGGGATCAGATCACCACAAAGTTAACATTTGCAAATATCACAAGTCAGGAGATAAGTCATGAGAAAAGTATGAGCATGTTAGATACACAGCAAGAATAAAAATAAATATATTTAAAATTCTTCTTTGGGTTAAAATGTGAAATGCTGGGAGGACCTGGCAGTGTTTGTGCACCTACCATGTAATCTGAGGTGCTCGGTCTCACAGAATGTTATTATAGCCTCCATGTTTCTGGTTGGATCTCTACAACACAGATGGCTTATTGTATGAGACGTTAGCTAATTATGGTGTGATAACTTAATGTATTTATAAATAATGTAAATATATAAATATAAATTTGCCAAGTATTAAAGGTAGTCCCATATCTCCCCTTATTCTTCTATTCTTCTTCACTGTGGGCATATCCAGCAGCCATTAAGGCTTTTGTGTATTGAGGTTTGGGGTCCCTTTAAGATGTTAGATATTGGTTTTGGTAAATCTTTGTTTCAGAGAGATGTTCAGGATGAGTAATTCAGAATTGCACCTAATTAGGGGATAAATGGTCTCTGCCTCCACTAAGGATATATCCAGGTTGATGAATCGTTTGAGCTTTACCAGTATGGATCCATCTGGATCTATGTTTGTGATATGATGTTGATGATCTAATCCAATGTTTCTGACTTGGGGTTCCTGCAGAGGTTGCTGGGGGTTCCTTGAACAGTTTGCCCCTCTCAGGTCAGTTTAAGTGACACCAATGATCTTTTTGGCTATCTGTAAGGGTGACATTCTTCCCACCGGCCAGCAATGTAAGATGAATTCTTCCCAATGATCCCCACACTAATGTACTGCGATCTGTGGATATAGCAATTATAGAAGGGGTTCCCTGAAATCTTGAAAATTATTTCTAGAGTTCCCCCATGGTAAAAAGGCAGAGAAATGCTGATCCAACATAACATTCTAATGATGGAGATCTAAATATTTGGTGAATTTGATTTCACCAGTTGGTGTTGGAGGAGCAGACATGAGGCTGAATGATCATTGATGCTGTAGATTTATCGCTGATATTGAACAGATTTCACCCATTTTTAGACTTTGTCGTTATATAATCAACATAAAATGGTAAATTTGTATGATTAAAGTATACATTTAGCTCTTGTACATGATTAGAGTGTATTGAGTATTATTTCTGTACAGATTATTATATTTAAGTACGCCCAATGGAGTTTCACAGATTGGGGCAATGCAGTGATATAATTTTTGCTTCATTTCTGGCCTCCTTTCTGTGTAGAGATTCCTTCCCAGGACATTAATGACAACACAATTTATATATTTCCTTTTCTTCTGGTTTCTCCCATTTGCTGCACTTTGTAACCTTCACCATTGCTATGATATTTGCTGGCATTTAGTGGTGTTCTATGGCGATGATGTGTCCCTTCCAATGATCTCTCTGTGGAAGCGGCTTTCACAGCACAGCTATTGGGAAATGTTTATATAGAAATCAATAAACTGGGAGAGAGCAGCCTTTTATTCTGTGTGCTCTGTGCCTGGTGATGTATTACACTGAAATCATTGCTCATTATAACACAAGTATTGTACATATTGCCCGGTATAGCACAGATTGGGGCTTGTGATGTTATAGTAAAAGTACATGAGCCAATGTACATCAGATATTCGCAGTATATGGCTGTCCGCTATGTGCTGCAGAATCTGAAAACAACGCTGCAACCATTCTTCTAATGCAGATGAGAACATGAAAAACCTATCAAGGTGCACAGACAGTCCATATTTCAGCCCAGTCTACCTGGGTGGAGTCAGTGCTGTATGGAGCTGGTACTGAAGAACCACAGCTGGGCTCAGTGTCAGAACCTACACAGGTGAGACATACAAACATGAAACATTCCTAATGGAAGCCTTACATTCATCATTAGATGGGAACAATCTAAATTTATATAAAATGTATTTAAAATTATTTCTGCTCTTAAAGATTTTGTGAGATTTTACTACCTGGAGTTGGACAAAAACCATTACAGCACATATGTTGTAACTCTACCATCCAGCAATAAAGCTCTGATGACGAGATCTGACGGCGAACAGGTGAAGAACTCATTGAATGATGGTATTCGGTGCCAGTACCCCTCACCCACACAACCCAATCAGATCATATTCCTATTGATCATCTTTACCATGAAATATCTGCACTGCCATTAATATGCCGCACTCCCAGCAGTCAAGGTCCTCCTTCCCTTGTGTCTCAGGTGCTATCATCTCCATCCCCCAGCACGACGCACACACCGGGGGTGGAAGATTCGGTGGCTCTGGGGTCACCCTGTACAATCACAAAGTGATTTGCTGAGCTGCAGACGGGTGATTGAAGTGTGTGTGTCTGTCCAGGGAGAGAATGTAATTCTCTGTGTCTCAAGAGGTGACACACTCATCTTTTCACTGCAGAGATTTATCGCCCCCCACTGCCTGCCCGCCATTTACCTGGCAGGATGAAGTGTGATTGTCTGGCTGGAGGGGCTCATTGCCGCAGGCGGCTCTCCTGACTGACGGTTCTGTCATTGTGTAGAAGCGGAGTTTCCCCTACTGTGCCCTGCGATGTTCTGCTCAGTCATTGTCAGAAGGGATCGGGGGGGCAGACTGATGGGATTCAATATTGGGGGTCATTCCTTTACATGTCTGTCTATGCTAGGACATCGTCAACTAATTGGGTCCAGGCCTAATCTGGAGGGTGGATGCTTGGATCTGTTGTAATAAAGAGGCCCTGTATTGTATCCCTACATATGGCAGTACAATGATCTGCAGAGGGCCAGGAGGACTGCAGAGAGACAGAGAGTCATCAACCTACAAAAAAAAGTGGCAACTCATCCAGAAGATAATGTAATGGTGAAATTGGGGAATTCCTCATGTAGATTCCATGTGACAACACCTTCAATAATCCTCATTAGTGGTCAGCGCATGGACAATGAGGAATACTCATCCTCTCCAAGACATTCAGAGTCCTTGTAACACATTTCTCAGCACCATATTGTTCCAAAAGTTTTCCTCCTGTATAGGATCTGTCAGTAAATCTGTCACATATAAAGGGAGATGTCAGGATTGTAGAGAAAAAAAAATCAATTTTACATTTGGGTTTGGTGCTGCTGTTGGTGGGGTCCATGCTTCTTTTCAGGTCTCAGACTTTGCTGGGCATCACACAGTTCTTCTACTTGTCCCATTTCCTAAATCCATGGTCAGAACTTCATTATACTGCTATAGCTGCTAATAGCTTTAATCAAAGGGCCCTTTAGAAGCCCTAGTTAATTTCTCACAAGTCTTATAACTGGTGTTCCTTAGAAAGCAGTCACATCCTCAGTAAAGTAACCCTAACAGCGTGCTGCAGAGAAGGACCCTTGTTCAATAAGAAGTAGTTATTTTACTGCAGAGGTCTGACATGCTGAGAGACCACTGCTTCCAAACAGCAAGGTTTCTTCTCTGCAGCCTGCTGACATTGAAGAGGCTGCAATGTATTTGATGTATTTAAACACAGGGGGATAATTGGGGTGGGGGTGGGATTGTATTACAAGAAATGGAATCTTGACGATTGGCCCATATACACATTATTAACACTTGTGTACTGACAAGTGACCCTGAATGATTTGCAATGGACAGTAAGTAGTGGCGAACATACTAACAAGCTGGTGCTGCAATTGTCATCATTTACATTGTATTGTGGCTCTGGGTGACTCCTTGTAGTGGGATACCAACGTTACAGCATTCAATGCAATCTGTCACCTTTGTGCTTTACATTTCGACCTCCGCCATCGTCACACCACCATGGACTGCTCTCCTCTGTGGCCTTCTGGAATTGAACAGATTAACAGCAGTAACGATGTCCTAATGGAGTCTTAGCCACCACTTGTGGCGGGTCAGGACCCCGCGGCCCTCCTCTCTCTTCAAGTTTATTTCCCACCTGAATTGCCTATAAATAGAAGACGCAGAATGAATTTTCCAGCATCATTATTATCCCCCTGACATCCATTAGAGCCGGCACAGCACTGTACAACCTAATGACAAGAATTTATGTCATTAGCCAGCCGGGAGGGAGGAGGAATAAACACAGGACACGGTAAAGACGTGCAGGCCGTATAGCGGCGAGGGGGGGGGGCGCCAAGCGATCGGAGGGGGAGGAATGATATGACCCAATTCACTGCTGCAGAGAAGATTTTCACTTTGATTTCACTTTTCAATTTACCTATTTGTCACCCATAATTACTCTGCAATGTGCACACTCCATCCAGGCGCAGAGTGTCACTGCACAGCTTGTTAGCGGCGCTGCAAAGTGGCGGCTCTGCCAGACAGCGTCTATTTTATTTTCTTATTTCTTGTTTTGGTTTTCCTGTGCTCGTGTAACCTTCTGTTTTTCATTTCTGTCTCTCCATGCTCCAACACATCTCGGCACCTCTCCCCACTTGCCGGATGATCTGAGGTGCGCACATCTATTCTGAAGAGAGATGACGCCTTGTCACGGCTTGATGGGAGCATTATGCAGGTTAATAAACAATAATTACACTCAGCAAATATTTCAACTTCTGCGCTCCGATTCTGCCGCAGCGGCTGCTTCTTCTCCCTGCAGTGTTATGCTGTGTACCGGTGAATTGCTTAGAGAAGGCCGCATGGCGGAATGGGCGTTCTTGTCTGTATCCCGCCGTATATCGGAATGAAACACCTCAGCACGTATGGTGTATACTGGGGGATGATATGTGATGTATAGCAAGCCGGTTGTATTTGATATGGTTTGGATCAGATCAGTAGTGGCACATTGGAGAGGAAAACATAAAACTGCCATCGGTACAACCGATCTATAACCAGTGACCACACGGGAGGTGCACGTGGCAAAGGTTTCCTTGCAAAACAGCACAGAGAGCTCCGAGGTGCCCCGGCCACGATGGTGGAGCCAACTACAGACCATCAGATGTTTCAGTTTATTAGACAGATCTGTAGATAATGGTCTCTGCTCTCTGTGGCCCTGTGATATGATGTCTCTGTTCTCTGGGGCCCTGTGATATGATGTCTCTGCTCTCTGTGGCCCTGTGATATGATGTCTCTGCTCTCTGGGGCCCTGTGATATGAAGTCTCTGTACTCCGGGGCCCTGTGATATGATGTCTC